>NC_092707.1:243057841-243418696 GCF_047496885.1 Scyliorhinus torazame
GGGGCGGGGCGGAGACCGGGGCAAGGGGCGGGGATGGGGGAAGAGGCGGGGCGGGGATGGGGGAAGGGGCGGGGATGGGGGAAGGGGCGGGGCGGGGATGGGGGAAGGGGCGGGGCGGGGATGGGGGAAGGGGCGGGGCGGGGATGGGGGAAGGGGCGGGGCGGGGCGGGGATGGGGGAAGGGGCGGGGCGGGGAAGGGGGGCGGGGCGGGGAGCAGGGGGCAGTTTGGAATAGTCAAGGACAGTGTTTTCTGATGTTCGCCCCTCCCCCCTGGGCGAAGTAGGACTGAAAAAGCTGCCGATCTGCGCAAAAAGCAGACAGTTGGCAACCTTACCCAGTACACTATTGTTAAACTTTACTTGTCTAAATATTACCTTGCGGAGAAAAATCCTCACGACATTGTGCTTTTAAAAAAAAATGTGAACTGAAGCCCAGCCCTCCTTGAGGAACGTGCCCAATGAGCTGGTGTTAATAAACAATGTTTATGGTCAACATCCTCAGCCTGACCCTCATCTCGAACTCTCACCTCTGACCTTTGCCCCTCCGGGATTTCCGCTGACATTTCGCTCCAGCGGGTTCATCCGAATTGATCGGCGCTGGGAAACTGCTGAGGGAACCCGGGAACCCGGCAGGATGACATTCGCATCCCGATCCCGCTGCCGCCTCCACCTTGCGTGCGCCGCGCTTCCCGGTTACTAGGCAACCGCCACATCCGGTGCGACCATCCCCACTTCCGGTGATGTCAGTTGGACCCATCAGGTAATGATCTGGCCATATCTTCAGAAACTCAGCTGAATGTTTCTGTCAGGCACATCACTGTCTGGAGCTTTTCACATCCCTTATTAGGAAGGATAAGTCACCAAAATAAAAGTAAATTACTGTGGATGCTGGAAATTAAAATAAAATAAGAAAATACTGGAAAAACTGAAATATATCAGTAAACACAGGGCAGCACGGTAGCCTTGTGGATAGCACAATTGCTTCACAGCTCCAGGGTCCCAGGTTCGATTCCGGCTTGGGTCACTGTCTGTGCGGAGTCTGCACATCCTCCCCCTGTGTGCGTGGGTTTCCTCCGGGTGCTCCGGTTTCCTCCCACAGTCCAAAGACGTGCAGGTTAGGTGGATTGGCCGTGATAAATTGCCCTTGGTGTCCAAAATTATCCTTTGTGTTGGGTGTGGCTACTGGGTTATGGGGATAGGGTGGAGGTGTTGACCTTAGGTAGGGTGGGTGCTCTTTCCAAGAGCCGGTGCAGACTCGATGGGCCGAATGGCCTCCTGCACTGTAAATTCTGTGATCTAAAAGCACTGCTCTTCCCAGCCAGCAGTCACAACCTAATCCTGAAGTCTCATCATCGGCAAATTAAACATTCCGGGACAGAAGAAAACACCAAGCATTCTTCACATCAAAAGTTCTTGTTACTTTTATAACTATTTACGAACGACATCATTTGGCTCTGTTTATCCTTACCTCAGGTCAAGGCATCGAGAGCAAAGAGACATAGTCTTACAATTAGAGATAGATTTTCTCATGAAGGGGGAGTGGAAATTTGGAATTCAGGGATAACTTGCATTTATATTGTGTCTTTAATGAGCCAAGGGCACTTTACAGGAGCTTTACTGAGCCAAGGGCACTTTACAGGAGCTTTACTGATCAAAGCTTGGCACCAAACCAGGACAGTTGACCTAAAGCTTTATGAAAAGCAGAGGTTTTGAGGAGGAAAGAGAAGAGATTTAGGGAGGAAACCCCAGAGCTTAGGACTTCGATAGCTGAAGGTACAGATCACAGTGCTGAAGCAATTAAATTCAGGGCTGCACAAGAAGACAGAATAGAGGACTGCAAATATTTCAGAGTTATAGGACTGGCAAGGTTACAGACATAGAGCAGGGAAAGGGCATGAATTATAAAATCAAAATGTTGCATAAACTGAGCAAATGTAGATCCGTGAATGGGTGATGAGTTTTAAAAAATATATATTTTTGTTCCCCTTTTTCACATTTTCATCCAACAACAAATACAATGGCAATCCCCTGGCCAACAACCCCATTATCCTACAAATCCCCAAACAACCCCCAACATCTTAAATACAGGACAAGAAAGAAAAAGAATCCACAGTCATCCCATATATAATCACCAATAACCTATATATTCCAACTCCCCCGTAATGTGTGATGTCATCCAATTCCTGGAAGTGCATGATAAACAAAGCCCATGAGTTAGGAGAACCCTCCCATCCTTCCCCTCAGCTCAAACGTCACCTTTTTGAGCGTTAAAAACTCCAGCAGGCCCGCCCCACCACACCGAGGCACAAAGTGGAGAAGTTGACGTCCACCCCAACAGGTCCCGACTTTGGGCAATCAGTGAGGCGAAGGCTAAGACATCTGTGACCCGCACCCGCCTCCAACCCCAGCTGATCCGACACCCCAAATATGGCTTCTAGGGATCCTGGTTCGAACCTCACGTGCACCACCCTCGAGATAACCCTGAAGACCTCCCTCCAATACCCCTCCAGTTTTGGACAGGACCAAAACATATGAACGTGATTTGCAGGGCACCTCCCAACGCGTTCACATACATCCTCAACTCCATCAAAGAGTCAGCTCATTCTTGTCCTCCGTGAGGTGCGCCCTATATACTGCCTTCGGCTCTATCAGCCCCAACTCACGCGCGAGGTTGAGGCGTTTACCCTCTGGAGCACCTCACACCACATACCCTCCTCTAACTCTTCCTTCTACTTAGCTTTAATCCCCTCCAATGTTAACTTGTCCTCCCCCAGAATCACTCCCTAGATTGCCGACACTGCCCCCCTCTCCATTCCCCATCATCAATACCTCTTCCAACAGTGTGGGGACCGGCGCCATCGAAAAGCTCTGAACCTCCTTCCTGGCGAAATCCCGGACCTGCATATATCTAAACATCTCCCCCTGCCCCAACCCAACCCATATTCCTCCCCCAGCCTCGCAAACAGGCCCCCAGAAACAAGTCCTTTTATACCCTAAATCCCCTCTCCTCCCATCTCTACGAAAACTCCCATACCAGTTCCCCGGCTCAAACCTATGATTCCCCCCAATCGGCATCTCCCTTGACCCCGCCCACAATTTAAAATGCTGCCTCAACTGTCTCCAGATCTTCAAAGTCGCCACCACCCCTGTACTCCCTGAATATTTTCCCGGGGCCATCAGAAGCGGCGCTGTTTTCAACGCCCTCAACCCCGACCCCCTGCACAGACTCTCTTCCATTCTAACCCACTAAGAGTCCCCCCCCTCTAACCCAGCTCCTCACCTTTTCAGCATTCGACGCCCAGTAATTATATAATAAACTCAGGAGACCCAACCCCCCTGACTGCCGTCCTCACTGCAGCACCACAAAATATTCACTTTGTCCAAATTTAGCTTACTCCCTGAAAAGGACCCAAACACTTGGGACAATTTCCAGTATACCTCCCATCAACACACTTGGTTCCGACACATACAATAACAAATCAGCCACCCCCCTGCACTATCCCCCTCCACATTCCCAAACTCAACGCGATGGCCAGAGGCTCAATCGCAAGCATAAACAACAAGGGGGACATAGGACCCCCCTGCCTGGTCCCTCATACTATTTGTGCGGACACTCGCTCTCGCTCCCTCTATAGTAATCGTACCCACTCCGCAAACCGCGGCCCAATCCCCAACCTCTCTAACACCACCATCAAATACCCCACTCTACCCGATCAAACGCCTTCTCGGCGTCCAGCGCAACCACCTCTCCCTCCCTCCTGTCCATCAGTGCCATAACTACATTCAGTACCTCCTAATATTCGAAAAGAGCTGCCTCCCTTTCACAAACCCCATCTAAACTTCCCCTATTACCTTCGGGCGGCACTCCTCCACCCTACCTGCCAACACCTTTGCATCACATTGAAGAGTGACCCACACCGATGCGACCCACATTCTGTTGGATCCTCACCCTTCTTTAGCAAAAAGGAGATGGTGTCTGTCCCAAATCTGTGGCAACATCCCCTTCCCTATCGCCCCCTCAAACATCCCCATCATCAGCGACACCAACTTATCCCTAAATTTCGTATAGTACTCCACCGGAAACCCATCCGGCCCTGCTACTTTCCCCGACTGCATCCTCCCAATTTTTTCCTTTATCTCCTGCTCCCCTATTGCCCCCTCCAATGCGGTCCTATCCTCCTCCCCCAATCTCAGGTATTCCAAACCATCTAGGAATTCCTGCATCTCCCGATCCTCCCCCGGTAGCTCCGTCCTATACAACTTCTCATAAAACTCCTCTAACACCCTATAAATCTGGTCTGGGGTCACCACCAACTTCCCCATCCTATTCACACCTGAACAATTTCCCTCACCGCTGCCTTCCTCCAAAGTTGGCCTGCCAGCATATGCCCTGCCTTCTCTCCATATTCGTAGACCGCCCCCCTCGCCTGCCTCAATTGGCGCACCGCTTTCCTTGTGGACAGCCGATCAAAGCTCTTCTCCAAAATCAGGGCTGATTTAGCTCAATGTGCTAGACAGCTGGTTTGTGGTGTAGAACAAGGCCAGCAGCGTGGGTTCAATTCCCGTACCAGCTGAGAATTCTGAATTCTCCCTCTGTGTACCCGAACAGGCGCCGGAATGTGGCGACTACAGGCTTTTCACAGTAACTTCATTGCAGTGTTAATGTAAGCCTCCTTGTGACAATAAAAGATTATTTACATTATTTTACTTTACATTTACATTGAAATTGGTGGTTCCACCTCCTTTGCATAGCTCTTGTCTAGCTCCAACATCTCATCTAGCAACCTTTGCCACTCATCTCTCTCCTCCTTATCCACCTTTGCCTTAAACAAGATCACCTCCCTCCTCACCACCGCCTTCAGAACTTCCCATACCACCGCCAACGAAACCTTTCCCATAGAATTAAACCCCACGTATTCCTCAATTACTTTCCCAATCTCATCACAAAACCCTTGGGCCCCCAACAACCCCACATCCAATCTCCACCCTGGCCTCTGCACATCCCCCTTCTCCAACACCATGTCCACCCAATGCGGCGCAAGATCCAATATTGCAATTGCCGAATATGCCGATCCCGTAACACCTACCACAAACAAATCTATCCTCGAATAGACCTTATGGACCGAATATTCCCGCTCACCCAGGTGCAAAAACCTCCAAGAGTCCACTCCCCCCATAAGTCCAGCCAACGCCTTCGCCCCTCCCCCCGACTGGGCAAGCGACCACAACCGTGACCTGTCCAATCTTGATTCCTGCACCAGGTTCCAGTCTCCATCCACTATCAACTCATTTGAATTCAAGTCGGGATGGCCCCACAGACCTTCTTCACAAATCCTACATTGTCCCAGTTAGGGCCACTCTTGCCAATGCTACCAACCTCCCCCTCCAAGGCCCCTGTCACTATCACAAAGCTACCTTCCTGATCCGTCACCACTTTCTCCATTTGGAACCGTACTCTTTTACTAATCAAGACCGCTACCACCCGCGCTCTGCCATCAAAACCCGAGTGAAACACCTGACTAACTCAGACCACCCTAAGCCTCACCTGATCGTTCACCCTCAAATGAGTCTCCTGCAGCATCACAACATCAGCCTTCAAACTCTTCAGGTACGCAAGCAACCTTGACCTCTTCACTGGTCCTCCCAACTCCCTCACGTTCCACGTAATTAGCATAACAGGGGGTCTCTCTTACTCCCACCCCCTTCTTATCCACCATCATCATAACGCCGGGCCCTGTCCTCTGTGCCTGACCCGCTCCCATCCAATGTTAACATCGAACCCCTTCCACAGCTCCCAGAATCCCCCCTCCACTTCCTCTCGAAGAAACCTCACCCAGCATCGATTCCGTACCCCCCTTTTCACAACTTCTAGGCCCATTGAAACCTGCTCTCCAGACTCCAATGTTTGCAGCCCCTTCCCCCACCACACTTCTGTTCACTAGCCAACTAACGCTTGCTAGTGCAGGGGTCCCTGCCCAAGCCTCCCCGCCCCTCTGTTCTCCCCCCGCACATCCAGTCCGAGGAAAGCCACCAGAAAAAATAACTTACCTCCCCTCAACCCAACATATCCCATGCAAACATACACATCTCAGAAAAACCGTCGCTACAAAAAACAATAAAAACTTAACCTGCATAACAGCATGAAGTCAAAATATAAACCAAAACTGTGTATATACACTCTCCCAACTCCCCTTCCCCTGTCCACAACCCCTCTTCAGTCCCATTCCTCACTGCTGCCCCAAGCCTTCTGCCTTCACAAACGCCTCCCCTGCCTCCATCTTCTCAAAAAAAAGTCTCTGGAGTTGTAGGTCACCCTCAGCTTCGCTGGATACACCACGCCCAACCGCACCCCAGTTATACAGTGTCGCCTTCACCCGGCTGAAAGCCGCTCGCCTCCTTGCCAGTTCCACCGTCAAATCCTAGTAAATGCATACACCAACACCAGCCCACTGCACCTCCCGCTTCGCCCAATTCAGGACGTTCTCCTTCATTTTTTTTTTTAAATAATATTTTATTGAAAATTTTTGGTCAACCAACACAGTACATTGTGCATCCTTTACACAACATTGTAACAATACAGATAATAATGACCTTTTTTAAATTTAAACAAAAACAACAACAAATAAATAAATATTAAATAACAAAAAATAAAAACTAGCCCTAATTGGCAACTGCCTTGTCTCAGGCCACACACATCCCCCCCCAATCCCTCCCCCCCCCCCCCCCCCCAAGTCCTGGGCCGCTGCTGCTGCCTTCTTTGTTCTCCCCTATCTATCTTTCCGCAAGATATTCGACGAACGGTTGCCACCGCCTAGTAAACCCTTGAGCCGACCCCCTTAGGACGAACTTAATCCGCTCTAACTTTATGAACCCCGCCATATCATTTATCCAGGTCTCCACCCCCGGGGGCTTGGCTTCTTTCCACATTAGCAATATTCTGCGCCGGGCTACTAGGGACGCAAAGGCCAAAACATCGGCCTCTTTCGCCTCCTGCACTCCCGGCTCTTGTGCAACCCCAAATATAGCCAACCCCCAGCTTGGTTCGACCCGGACTCCTACTACTTTCGAAAGCACCTTTGTCACCCCCATCCAAAACCCCTGTAGTGCCGGGCATGACCAAAACATATGGGTATGATTCGCTGGGCTTCCCGAGCACCTCGCACACCTATCCTCCACCCCAAAAAATTTACTGAGCCGTGTTCCAGTCATATGTGCCCTGTGTAATACCTTAAACTGAATCAGGCTTAGCCTGGCGCACGAGGACGACGAGTTTACCCTGTTTAGGGCATCTGCCCACATCCCCTCCTCAATCTCCTCCCCTAGCTCTTCTTCCCATTTCCCTTTTAGTTCGTCCATCATAGTCTCCCCTTCGTCTCTCATTTCCCTATATATATCCGACACCTTACCGTCCCCCACCCATTTCTTTGAGATGACTCTGTCCTGCACCTCTTGTGTCGGGAGCTGCGGGAATTCCCTCACCTGCTGCCTCGCAAAAGCCCTCAATTGCATGTACCTGAATGCATTCCCTTGGGGCAACCCATATTTCTCGGTCAGCGCTCCCAGACTCGCAAACTCCCCTTCCACAAATAGATCTTTCAATTGCGTTATACCTGCTCTTTGCCACATTCCATATCCCCCATCCATTCCCCCCGGGGCAAACCTATGGTTGTTTCTTATCGGGGACCCCCCCAGTGCTCCGGTCTTTCCCCTATGTCGTCTCCACTGTCCCCAAATCTTCAGTGTAGCTACCACCACCGGACTCGTGGTATAGTTCCTTGGTGAGAACGGCAATGGGGCTGTCACCATAGCCTGCAGGCTGGTCCCCCTACAGGACGCCCTCTCTAATCTCTTCCACGCCGCTCCTTCCTCCTCTCCCATCCACTTACTCACCATTGAAATATTAGCGGCCCAATAATACTCACTTAGGCTCGGTAGTGCCAGCCCCCCCCTATCCCTACTACGCTGTAAAAATCCCTTCCTCACTCTCGGAGTCTTCCCGGCCCAAACAAAACCCATGATACTCTTTTCTATCCTTTTGAAAAAAGCCTTCGTGATCACCACCGGGAGACACTGAAACACAAAAAGGAATCTCGGGAGGACCACCATCTTAACTGCCTGCACCCTCCCTGCCATTGACAATGCTACCATGTCCCATCTCTTGAAATCTTCCTCCATCTGTTCCA
Source organism: Scyliorhinus torazame (assembly GCF_047496885.1). NCBI lineage: Eukaryota > Metazoa > Chordata > Chondrichthyes > Carcharhiniformes > Scyliorhinidae > Scyliorhinus > Scyliorhinus torazame. The sequence continues at coordinate 243,066,024 of NC_092707.1, forward strand.
CCAACCGCGTCAAATTTAGCCTGTGCAATGTGCCCCAATTCTTAGCTATCTGGATCCCCAGGTAACGAAAGTCTCTTGTTACCTTCCTCAACGGTAGGTCTTCTATTTCTCTACTCTGCTCCCCTGGATGCACCACAAACAGCTCACTCTTTCCCATGTTCAATTTATACCCTGAAAAATCCCCAAACTCCCCAAGTATCCGCATTATTTCTGGCATCCCCTCCGCTGGATCCGCCACATATAGTAGCAGATCATCCGCATATAAAGATACCCGGTGTTCTTCTCCTCCCCTGAGTATTCCCCTCCATCCCTTGGAACCTCTCAGCGCTATCGCCAGGGGCTCAATCGCCAGTGCAAACAGTAATGGAGACAGAGGACATCCCTGCCTTGTCCCTCTATGGAGCCGAAAATATGCCGATCCCCGTCCATTCGTGACCACACTCGCCACCGGGGCCCTATACAACAGCTGCACCCATCTAACATACCCCTCTCCGAACCCAAATCTCCTCAACACCTCCCACAGATAATCCCACTCCACTCTATCAAATGCTTTCTCGGCATCCATCGCCACTACTATCTCCGTTTCACCCTCTGGTGGGGCCATCATCATTACCCCTAACAACCTCCGTATGTTCGTGTTCAGCTGTCTCCCCTTCACAAACCCAGTTTGGTCCTCATGAACCACCCCCGGGACACATTCCTCTATTCTCATTGCCATTACCTTGGCCAAGACCTTGGCATCTACATTGAGGAGGGAGATTGGTCTGTAGGACCCGCATTGTAGCGGATCCTTTTCCTTCTTTAAAAGAAGCGATATCGTTGCTTCTGACATAGTCGGGGGCAGTTGTCCCCTTTCCTTTGCCTCGTTGAAGGTCCTCGTCAGTAGCGGGGCGAGCAAGTCCAAATATTTTCTGTAAAATTCAACTGGGAATCCGTCCGGTCCCGGGGCCTTTCCCGTCTGCATGTTCCTAATTCCTTTCACCACTTCTTCTACCGTGATCTGTGCTCCCAATCCCATCCTTTCCTGCTCTTCCACCTTGGGCATTTCCAACCGATCCAAAAACTCCATCATTCTCTCCCTCCCATCCGGGGGTTGAGCTTCATACAATTTTTTATAAAATGTCTTAAACACTTCATTCACTCTCTCCGCTCCCCGCTCCGTCTCTCCATCTTCGTCTCTCACCCCCCCTATTTCCCTCGCTGCTCCCCTTTTCCTCAATTGGTGTGCCAGCAATCTGCTCGCCTTCTCTCCATATTCATACTGTACACCCTGCGCCTTCCTCCATTGTGCCTCTGCAGTGCCTGTGGTCAGCAAGTCAAATTCCACATGCAGCCTTTGCCTTTCCCTATACAGTCCCTCCTCCGGTGCTTCCGCATACTGTCTGTCCACCCTCAAAAGTTCTTGCAACAACCGCTCCCGTTCCTTACTCTCCTGCTTCCCTTTATGTGTCCTTATTGATATCAGCTCCCCCCTAACCACCGCCTTCAACGCCTCCCAGACCACTCCCACCTGAACCTCCCCATTGTCATTGAGTTCCAAGTACTTTTCAATGCATCCCCTCACCCTTAAGCACACCCCCTCATCCGCCATTAGTCCCATATCCATTCTCCAGGGTGGACGCCCTCTTGTTTCCTCCCCTATCTCCAAGTCTACCCAGTGTGGGGCATGATCCGAAATGGCTATAGCCGTATATTCCGTTCCCCTCACCCTCGGGATCAATGCCCTACCCAACACAAAAAAGTCTATGCGTGAATAGACTTTATGGACATAGGAGAAAAACGAGAACTCCTTACTCCTAGGTCTACTGAATCTCCACGGGTCCACCCCTCCCATCTGCTCCATAAAATCCTTAAGCACCTTGGCTGCTGCCGGCCTCCTACCAGTCCTGGACTTCGACCTATCCAGCCTTGGTTCCAACACCGTGTTAAAGTCTCCCCCCATTATCAGCTTTCCGGTCTCTAGGTCTGGGATGCGTCCTAGCATTCGCCTCATAAAATTGGCATCGTCCCAATTCGGGGCATACACGTTTACCAACACCGCCATCTCTCCCTGTAATTTGCCACTCACCATCACGTATCTGCCCCCGTTATCCGCCACTATAGTCTTTGCCTCGAACATTACCCGCTTCCCCACTAATATAGCCACCCCCCTGTTTTTCGCATCCAGCCCCGAATGGAACACCTGCCCTACCCATCCTTTGCGCAACCTAACCTGATCTATCAGTTTCAGGTGCGTTTCCTGTAACATGACCACATCTGCTTTAAGTTTCTTAAGGTGTGCGAGTACTCGTGCCCTCTTTATCGGCCCGTTAAGCCCCCTCACGTTCCACGTGATCAGCCGAGTTGGGGGGCTTCCCACCCCCCCCCCTTGCCGGTTAGCCATCATCTTTTTCCAGCTTCTCGCCCAGTTCCCACGCGGCTGTATTTCTCCCAGACGGTGCCCCCCCGCCCATCCTTTCCCGCACCCACTCCCCCCTTTCCCCAGCAGCAGCAACCCAGTAATTCCCCCCTCCCCCCTCCCCCCCCCCCCCCCGCTAGACCCCCCGCTAGCGTAATTACTCCCCCCATGTTGCTCCCAGAAGTCAGCAAACTCTGGCTGACCTCGGCTCCCCCCCGTGATCACGGCTCGCCCCGTGCGGCGCCCCCTCCTACCTGCTTCTCTATTCCCGCCATAATTATCATAGCGCGGGAACCAAGCCCGCGCCTCTCCCTCGGCCCCGCCTCCCATGGCCAACGCCCCATCTCCTCTCCCTCCCCACCTCCCCCCATCACCACCTGTGGGAGAAAGAAAAGTTACCATACCGCAGGATTAATCATACAATCCCTCTTCGCCCCCCCCCCCCCCCCCCCCACTCGTCCCACCACTTTGTCCAAACGTTCATTTTCGTAGTCCAATCATTCCAATTTTTCTTCTACAATAAAAGTCCACGCTTCATCCGCCGTCTCAAAGTAGTGGTGCCTCCCTTGATATGTGACCCACAGTCTTGCCGGTTGCAGCATTCCAAACTTTATCTTTTTTTTGTGAAGTACCGCTTTGGCCCGATTAAAGCTCGCCCTCCTTCTCGCCACCTCCGCACTCCAATCTTGATAGACGCGGATCACCGCGTTCTCCCATTTACTACACCGAGTTTTCTTCGCCCATCTAAGGACCATTTCTCTATCCTTAAAACGGAGAAATCTCACCACTATGGCTCTGGGAGCTTCTCCTGCTCTCGGTCCTCGCACCATAACTCGGTATGCTCCCTCCACCTCCAACGGACCCGTCGGGGCCTCCACTCCCATTAACGAGTGCAGCATCGTGCTCACATATGCCCCGACGTCCGCCCCCTCCACACCTTCAGGAAGGCCAAGAATCCTCAGGTTGTTCCTCCTTGCGTTGTTTTCCAGTGCCTCCAGCCTCTCCACACATCGTTTCTGATGTGTGCCTCCTGTATCTCCGACTTCACCACCAGGCCCTGTATGTCGTTTTCATTCTCTGCTGCTTTCGCCTTCACGACCCGAAGCTCCTGCTCCTGGGTCTTTTGTTCCTCTTTCAGCCCTTCAATCGCCTGTAATATCGGGGCCAACAACTCTTTCTTCATTTCCTTTCTTATCTCCTCCACGCAGCGTTTCAAAAACTCTTGTTGTTCAGGGCCCCATATGAAACTGCCACCTTCCGACGCCATCTTGGTTTCTGCTTGCCTTCCTTGCCGTTGTTCCAAAGGATCCGCTGCAATCCGGCCACTTTCCTCTCCTTTTTCCATCCGTGTCCAGGGGGAACACCCTTCTGGTTTACCGCACGGTGTTTTCAGCCGTTAAAATTGCCGTTGGGGCTCCTATCAAGAGCCCAAAAGTCCGTTTCACAGGGAGCTGCCGAAACGTGCGACTCAGCTGGTCATCGCCGCACCCGGAAGTTCGGACGTTCTCCTTCATTTGTTAGCACAATCAATCACTCACGAGGCGAGAAGAGATGAAGTCAATCGATGGCTTTATTACGCAGACTTGTTCTCCAGCAGCTCGGTTACAGAATGCGGCTGCTGGGAGAACCCGAGTTCTGATACTCCGCCTTACTGGGTGGAGCCAGCAGGCAGCAGATCCAATCAGGACCCAGTGTCTGTCCACCAATAGCCTCTCGGCATCACTGGGTACAATACTACCCCTAATCCATACCACATTCACCCTTTGTTAAAAAAGAACCCGGCGGGGTGGTGGGTCGCATGATGGTAGGGGTTTACAAGGTTGGTACTGGGATTCCATTAACACAGTGGCTATGCATCGATATCAACTGTTAACTATTTACAATGCAGCTTTTACTGGGCTACTGAATTATTGACAGATCTTGCTTTGTCACGCAGATTCAATGAGTCGAGTGGGTGCCCTGGGCGTCCTTGCCGATCGTCTGAGCTCCAGTGGTGGTGCAGGCGCTGGCTCGGGCACTGTCGTCTCTGGGAGCATCGCAATGTTTGTTCCTGTTTCACTACTCCTGGGCGGGCACGGGAGGAGGACCGATCCACCCGGGAAGGGAGCGGCTGTGGGGTGCGCCGGGGGGAGGGAGGGGGTGATTGGTGTTGGGGGGGTGTGGGGAGCTCCGGCGGGTGCCAGGTCCCGCAGGGAGACCGTGTCCTGTCGGTCGTCGGGATATGCCACGTAGGTGTATGGAGGGTTCGCATGGAGAAGATGAACCCTCTCAACCAACGGGTCCAATTTGTACGTCCGCATATGCTTTCGGAGCAAGATGGGTCCTGGGGCTGCCAGCCAGGTCGGAAGTGACGTTCCGGAGGACTTCCTAGGGAAGACAAGGAGGCGCTCGTGAGGCGTTTGATTAGTTGTGGTACACAGCAGCGACCGGATGGAGTGGAGGGCATCCGGGAGGACTTCCTGCCAGCGGGAAACTGGGAGACTTCTGGACCGTAGGGCCAGTAGGACAGTCTTCCAGACCGTTCCGTTCTCCCTCTCTACCTGACCGTTCCCCCGGGGGTTGTAACTGGTCGTCCTGCTCAAGGCGATGCCCTTGCTGAACAGGAATTGACGCAGTTCGTCGCTCATGAAGGAGGACCCCCTATCGCTATGGATGTAGGCGGGGAAATCGAACAGTGTAAAGATGGTGCAGAGGGCTTTAATGACTGTGGCGCGGTCATGTCGGGGCAGGGGATGGCGAAAGGGAAACGGGAGTATTCGTCAACGACGTTAAGAAAGTACGTGTTGCGATCGGTGGAGGGGAGGGGGCCTTTGAAATCCAGACTGAGGCGTTCAAAGGGACGGGAAGCCTTTATCAGGTGCGCTCTATCTGGCCTGAAAAAGTGCGGCTTGCACTCGGCGCAGATTTGGCAGTTCCTGGTGACTGTTCGGACCTCCTCGACGGAGTACGGGAGGTTGCGGGACTTCACGAAGTGGTAGAACCGGGTGACCCCCCGGGTGGCAGAGGTCCTCGTGGAGGGCTTGGAGATGGTCCACTTGTGCGTTGGCACATGTGCGCGGGATAGGGCATTGGACGGCTCGTTCAGCTTTCTGGGACGATACAAGATCTCATAATTATATGTGGAGAGTTCGATCCTCCACCGCAAGATCTTGTCGTTCTTGATCTTGAAGGCTACCGACCGTTGGTCCGTGAGGAGAGTGAATCTCCTGCCGGCCAGGTATTGCCTCCAATGCCGCACAGCTTCTACTATGGCCTGGGCTTCCTTTTCCACTGAGGAGTGGCGGATCTCTGAAGCGTGGAGGGTACGGGAGAAAAAGGCCACAGGTCTGCCCGCTTGGTTGAGAGTGGCCGCCAGAGCTACGTCGGATGCGTCGCTCTCGACTTGGAAGGGGAGGGATTCATCGATTGCGTGCATCGTGGCCTTCGTGATATCCGCTGTGATGCGGCTGAACGCCTGGCGGGCCTCTGTCAACAGGGGAAAGACGGTGGACTGAATTAGCAGGCGGGCCTTGTCCGCATGGTTGGGGACCCACTGGGCGTAATAAGAGAAAAAGCCCAGGCAGTGTTTCAGGGCTTTGGAACAGTGAGGGAGGGGGAACTCCATAAGGGGGCGCATGCGTTCAGGGTCGGGGCCTATCACTCCATTACGCACTACGTAGCCAAGGATGGCGAGACGGTCGGTGCTAAACACGCATTTTTACCTGTTGTAGGTGAGGTTCAGGGCGTTAGCGGTCTGGATAAAGTTGCGGAGGTTGGCGTCGTGGTCCTGCTGGTCATGGCCGCAGATGGTGACGTTGTCGAGATACGGGAACATGGCCGCAGATGGTGACGTTGTCGAGATACGGGAACATGGCCGTAAACCGTGCTGGTCAACCATTCGGTCCATCTCCCGTTGGAAGACCGAGACTCCGTTAGTGACGCCGAATGGAACCCTTAAAAAGTGGTAGAGCCGCCCGTCTGCTTCGAAGGCAGTGTTCTTGCGGTCGCTCGGGCGGATGGAGAGCTGATGATATGCGGACTTAAGGTCCACGGTGGAAAAGACCTTGTACTGTGCAATCTGATTGACCATGTCGGATATGCGGGGGAGAGGGTACGCATCTAGCTGCGTGCACCTATTGATGATTTGACTATAGTCTACGACCATCCTCTGCTTCTCCCCGGTCTTTACAACTACCACCTGAGCTCTCCAGGGACTATTGCTGGCCTGGATTATGCCTTCCTTCAGCAGTCGCTGGACTTCAGACCGGATAAATATTCGGTCCTGGGCGCTGTACCGTCTGCTCCTAGTGGCGACGGGTTTGCAATCCGGGGTGAGGTTCGCAAACAAGGAAGGCGGTTCAACCTGGAGGGTCGCGAGGCTGCAGATAGTGAGTGGGGGTATAGGGCCGCCGAATTGGAACATTAAACTCTGAAGGTTACATTGAAAATCTAACCCCAGGAGAGTGGGAGCGCAGAGGTGGGGGAGGACATAAAGTTGGTAATTCTTAAACTCTCTCCCCTGCACCGTTAGGTTCGCGATGCAGAATCCTTTGATTTCTACGGAATGGGATCCCGCTGCCAGAAAAATCTTTTGGATACTCGGGTGGATTGAAAGAAAACAGGGTCTTACTGTATCCGGATGGATAAAACTTTCCGTGCTCCCAGTGTCGATCAGACATGGCGTTTCGTACCCGTTAACCAGCACCGTCGTCGTTGCCGTTTAGAGCGTCCGGGGCCGCGACTGGTCCAGGGTCACCGAAGCCAGTCGCGGTTGCTGCATCGGGCGTTTTCTTCAGGCCCCGTGGGGCCGTCCATGCTGGGGTCCTTGGCAGTCAGCCAAGATGGCGGCGTCCACGGATCGCACGCGGTCGGGGGCGGACAAAATGGCGGCACCCATGAATCGCATGCGGCCGGCGGGGCACAAGATGGCGGCGCCCATCCCCCCCCCCCCCCCCCATGGAGTCCGGGACCCAAAATGGCGGCACCCGTTGGCCGCACATGGATCGTTGGGGGGGGGGGGTTGAGTCTGTGATCCCAGTTCTCCCCCGGAGACTGCGGCAACCCCCCGGGACTGGCACACTGCTGAATAATGCCCCTTCTTGCTGCAACTTTTACAGATGGCCGAGCGGGCCGGGCAGCGCTGCCGGGGGTGTTTCGATTGCCCGCAAAAGTAGCAGTGGGGCCCCCCCGGGTGGTCTGGTGCTCTGGCCGCGCAGGCTTGCGGGGGGATGGGGGTGCCGGGGAGTCGGTCGTGACGGGGGTCCACAGAGCCCAAGGGGCTGCCGCGCGGCCGGGTGCGTAAGCACGGGCATTCTACGATGCCACATCGAGGGAGGCCGCAAGGGCCCGTGCCTCCGTGAGCCCCAGTGAGTCTCTTTCCAGCAGTCGCTGGCGAATCTGGGATGAGGTCATACCTGCTACGAAAGCATCCCTGATTAGGAGTTCCGTATGTTCGTTAGTCGTCACCGGTGGGCAGTTGCAGTTCCTTCCCAATATTAGCAGCGCGCTGTAGAACTCGTCCAGCGATTATCCGGGGATTTGCCGTCTCATCGCGAGTTGGTGGCATGCGTAGACCTCGTTTACGGGCCGAATGTAGATCCCTCTCAGCATGGTGAGCGCCGTCGGGAAATCCTCCACGTCTTCGATGAGCGTGTAGATCTCCGGACTCACCCTGGAATGCAGGACCTGCATTTTCTGGTCTTCTGTAGGTCTGCCGGGGACCGTTCGGAGGTATCCCTCAAAGCACGCTAGCCAGTGTTTAAACGTGGCCGTTGAGTTTGCTGCATGGGGGCTGATTCGCAGACACTCCGGTGCGATCCGGAGCTCTATAGTCCTTTAAAGTGTGCGTAATAAATTGTAGCACAATCAATCACTCACGAGGCGAGAAGAGATGAAGTCAATCGATGGCTTTATTACGCAGACTTGTTCCCCAGCAGCTTGATTACAGAATGCGGCTGCTGGGAGAACCAGAGTTCTTACACTCCGCCTTACTGGGTGGAGCCAGCAGGCGGCAGATCCAATCATGACCCAGTGTCTGTCCACCAATAGCATCACTGGGTACCGTACTACCCCTAATACATACCACCACAATGTGGTACCTGTGAAAACAAATGATCACTGCTCTTGGTGGCTCATTCATCTTCGGTTTAGGCCTCAACGACCAATGAGCCCGGTCCAGTTCATACCGAGAGGGTTCCTCTCCCTCCCCCATCAACTCCACCAACATCTTGGCAAAGTACTCTGTTGGCCTTGGGCCCTCCACCCCCTCCGGCAGGCCCACAATCCTCAGATTTTGCCACCTTGAACGGTTCGCCAAGTCCTCCAACTTTGCTCGCAGCCCCTTGTTGGGCTCGACCACCCTCCGCAGCTCATCCTCTATCGAGGTGAGCTGATCACTGTGCTGCGACATGGCCTCCTCCACTCCCTTCATCCTCTCGCTCTGCTCCCTCACCTCAGCCGATGCCTTCAACACAGCCACCCTCACCGGGGTAATTGCCTCCTCCACCAATGCCTTCAATGCCACGGTCATCTCCTTCCTCAGCACCCGCAAACTGCTTCTCCAACTCCAAGGACATCACCTCAGTCATCTTCTCTGCCATAAACAGTGCGGCCCCACCCAGCGACCCAGCCTGCGCCATCTTGCCAACTCCCAGGCTGGCTCTTCCACTCGACGGTGAACCCTCACTCCCTCCCTTCTTCATGGCAGTTTTCTTCTGACTCTTTGACATTATTCGCCTTCTTTATGCCTTCCTACACTCGATCATTAACAAATTGCCCCCAGGACCAGACATTAAAACGCCTAAAAACAAGCCTCGAACAGGAGCCACCCAACGTGTGACATCCCCTCTACATGCCGCCACCAGAAGTGCCCTGGATGGGTGATGAGTTAACAAGACTTGGGGTGAGTTAGGATATGAACATCTGAGTTTTGGATGACCTTATGTTTATAGAGGATAGGGAGTCAGCCGGGAGCGTGTTACGAATAGTCAAGGGAAGCAGTAGCATCGTGGTTATGTTACTGGACTAATAATCCACTGGCCTAGACTAATGATCAGGAATCATGAGCCTTGGCATCTGGGAACATTTGAATTTAGCTAAACAAAGTTCTGAAATTAAAAATATAGTATCAGGAGTCATGATCATGACACTACTGGATTGTTGTAAAAACCTATCTGTTTTACCAATGCCCTTTAGAGAAGAAAGTCTGTTATATTTACTTGGTCTGACCAAGATCCAGAACAGGTTGGCCCACCAAGCCACTTAATTGTGTTCAAGAAGGTGGCTTTCTTGAGGAGCAAGGGTTAGGCCATAAATGTTGTCCGCGCCAGAAAAATCTACTTCCTGTGAGTAAGTAAGGGGAAAAAAGTAACAGATATGAATGGAGGTTTCAGCAGTGGATGAGCTGAGGGAGAGGTGGAATTAGTTAAAGTTATGGAGGCAAAAATATGCAGTCTTAACGATGGCATGGATCAAATGGCCAAGGGCGGTTCGTCAAGTGAAATGTTCAAGACTGAAACTGCCAACGTTTTGTTGAATATTGAGGAATATGGAGAAAAGATCAACAAATGAAATTGAGGTACAGATCGGCCATGATCTCAATTCAACCCTGAAGCATGCAACAGGGTTGAGGGACTGAATGGCCTATTCTTGTTCTTATCTTCCTATCTTGGAGAGAGACCCTGCAGAATATCTTTATGTTTTTGTTAATCTTCCAGCATTTTTGTTTACATGCAATGCTAGGATACTGGACCAGACTCCAATGTATGTTAGGAAAGTGGACGAGAAACCCCAACAATTTTGCAATTTATAAACTGTGTGGAAAAGATACTTCACCCAAGGAGTACTCCCACTGACAAATAGGGATATTTTATATGAAAACAAACTTTATTCTTAACACAGGACCAACTACATTAACATCACAGAAAATAGCTTACAATCAACAGTTAAACAAGTCGTAACATTAAAAGGAAACACTTTCATTTTTAACTTATCCCTTCTTATCTCCAATTAAGCAAAGTCCATTACAGGTCAAAAAACACTTGTAAATAAAGGTAGCAAGCACAGGGATACTTGCTCTCCTCTGTGTAGAGAGTTACTTTCAGCAAACGAGAGAGACCCATTCCAGGCACAACCTACAAGGCCTTCTGTCTTTGGCAGATTAAAAGCTAATCTGCTTGCTACAGACCTGGCTCCTTCCATTAATTACATCATCTCTATCCCACTGTGATCTTATGACCATCTTACTAAGGCTAAACACCCCCACCCCAATTATCTAAACCCTAGAGAACCTTCATTCTATATGCCATTAGCCCAATATAGGAAAACAAGTAAACTTGTTTTTACTTTTAGAGCACTTTAATTGCATCTTTTGCAGACACATCACCTGCCTGTATGTTAAACCAGGATTTATAAAAGTATTACTACTGCAACAGATCTATAATACAATATATATAACAATTTCCTACATTGATCACAGCAAGTACTCCTGTAGTCACCATTCATTTTCTATGTAGATATGGACTGAGATGTCTTATGCCTCCACTCGATCAGGCTCTATACCTGCATCCTCTGGCAACCTTATGCTCTCTAAGCTAACAAGATGTAGGTGTGAGGGTAGGTGAGTGAATATGTATGTGTGTGTATGTGGGTGAATAAATGTCTTGAACCAAATTTTTACAGATGAAGCTTATCTTTTATATTAAATATTCATGAGAAGAAAAAGAAAGCTTAATTTGATTCATCAAAATCGAGCTAGGCAAACAATGAAATGAGCAATCGATCCCCTATAGAACTACACCTGTAAGCTGATTTGTAACATTGTATTCAAAAGTTTAAGGTATTGCAGCTTTTGCAACATTCAAGGGGAGTTACACTTCAACTACAGACTATTGAAAACATAGAAAAAGACCAATGGTAAGACAAACACTTTGCCAAAAAGCACATAGAATAGCTGGATTGTAATGTTGACGTTAACCCATTTTGTAGTAAAACTGTTTTATGATATTTTCCCCCAGGATTTCTTTGCTGAATGTTGAATGGACAAGGACCCCCCCCCCCCCCCCCCCCACCACCACCTCACCCCCACCAAACGAGGTTTCTCCGCAGCATTCTGCAGTCTCTTTCACTTTAAATAATATTCTGCTTTTCTATTTCTTGCCAAAGTGGGCAGCCTTACATTTTTCCACATTATAGTCCACAGTTCCCAGTTTTTGGCCAATCACTTAACCAATCTATATCTCCTTGCAGACTCTTTGTATCCTCCTCACAACTTGCTTTCCTATCAATCTTTCTATCATCAGCACTTTCCTATCAATCTTTCTATCATCAGCAATGTGGCTACAATACAATTGGTCTCTTCATCCAAGTCATTTATGGAACGTAAATAGTTGAGCAGCACCAATCTTTGCGGTACGCCACTGGTTACAGTTAATCAGCCTGAAAATGACCTACTTACCCACTTCTCTGTTTCCTGTTAGTTAGCTAGCCCTCTATCCATGCTAATATATCATTCCCAACACCATGAATTCTTATCTTGTGAAGTGACATTTTATGCGGCACCTTATCAAATACCTTTTAGAAATCCAAATACAAATACCTACTGGTTCCTCTTTATCCATCCTGCTTGTTACATCTTCAAAGACTTGAATTTTTCAAACAGGATTTCCTTTCACAAAATAATGTTGACACTGCATGATTGTAGTATAATTTTCTCAGTGATCTGCTACTACCTCCTCAATAATAGATTCTAACATTTTCCGATGACAGATGTTGCCCGATAGTTTCCTATTTGCTGCCACCTTCCTTTTTTGAGTATTTGTGTTACATTTTCTAATCAACTGGGGCCTTTCCAGAATCTAGGGAATTTTGGAAGATCACAACCAACACATCTACTATCTCTGCAGCCACTTCCTTTAAGACTCTGGGATGAAGACCATCAGGTCCAGGGCATTTGTCAGCCTTAAAGTCTCATTTTCTCCCCCCATATTTTTTCTCTAGCAATTTTAAAATGTTATTCCCTTCCTTTTGCCTCTTGATTTTCTATGTTTCTTGGGAATCTTTGTCTTCTAATGTGAGGATAGATACAAAATACTTAATTGTCATCCTAACCACCTCCTCGTTTTCTGTTAATTCTGCAGTCTCATCCTCTAAGGGACCAAAAGTATTACTTTCTTCCTTTGTGAACAGGAAAACCGTCTACTAGTATGTAAAATGGATCTTTTAAACAGGTGCTTATTTGCATCCATGTTGTTCAATACCTTACTTCATTTCTCTCTTAGTGTTGTATTTCTTTGTCATATTCTAACTTTAGGAGACAAAAACTGTTGATTAATTTGATGAAAGGTCATATCTTGCTTGACCTTCTGCATGTTTCCAGCATTTGGTTTTTATCATCTTAGTATTTTGCTTTTGTTATGTTGCTTATAATATGAGCTCAGTTGGCTAGACAGCTGGTTTGTGGTGCAGAGTGAGGCCAGCAGTGAGAGTTCAATTCCTGTATCGGCTGAGGTTATTCATGAAGGCCCCTCACCTGAGATGTGGTGATCCTCAGGTGAAATCATCACCAGTTAGCTCTCTGTGAAGCCACTCTAAGATTTATGGGTTTCATCAATCCCATCGATCGTAAATTGCATTTGGTTCTCGTCGCAACCATTGGCAAGAAAGAAAACTTTAAATGATGAATTCAGAAAGATCATTACAAAGGTAGCAAGTCAAATAAAAAGCAATGTATCAATTAACAGAAGAAGAGAAAGCTTAATTTGAACAATTGAAGACATCTCACCACCCTTCTCAGACCAAGTCGTAAAATGACAACTCCCCCATAAAATTGCAGACAGTTCTCAGTACCTCTCCATAAACATCACTCTCGTCCCACCTCCCTCCTTCTCCTCTGCCTCTGTCCATCCTTACTCCTTCGCTGTCTGTCCTTTCTTCCCCCCCCCCCCTACAAAATGGCTTCTCAGGACCCTCCTTTTATCCTGCAAAATATTGAAAGCCCACTGTACCCAATTGTTGGAAAAATAGCCAGTTGGTCTATAACTTGTCAATAATAAAATAATTAGCCCATTGCTTTTTTTTAAAAGCTAATTATGCATATTGCCTTAGTTTGGGGACATGCTTCTTCTCAAATTATATCTCTTATCTTGAGTCAGGCCTGGGTCTCGACCAATAACCAGTTAACGTAGTTGTCATTTGGAGTTGTGGTCCTTTAGACAAGGGACTATTCAGTTCACTTCCTAGTCCAGGTTAACATTCATGTTATCTCTTTATTCTGTTTCCTGAGAAAAACACATTAATCTTTTCTCCTACAGCACTTCTAAAATGTATTAATAATCAGGTCTTAATATGCTTATAATTACAAAAGTCAAACATTTGTGTTCAAAACTACATTTCCAGCCTATCAGATCTGTTCCTGAATTACTTATTTTTTAAGTGTCTTACAATTAAGGCTGTTGACTTAACCTATCTGATTGGTGTCCAATAACACTTGTTTAGTTTCTATTAAAATGGCTTCCATCAGTTTCAGCTGAGAACATATTAATTCAAACTACAAAATAATAGTCACGCTAGAAGTGATTTTCAAACTACCAATACAGAATTCATTAAGATCTCAACAGACAATGGCATCCGTGCAGATGTAAACAGCTCCTTCCTATCTTGTCAAGATGGAGGATGGACTGTTTAGGGGTTAATAGCTGGAAGATTTTTAAAAATTAACTCTACTAAATGAGAGAATGGCTAGAGATGAGCCGCAGACACGAGTAAACAGTTTTTCCCTGGAATTCACATTTGGCTTTGTTGCTAACTTTGGTCGGCTCTTAATTCGTTGCCTGTTGGGTCTTTACTGAATTTGCTCTGTTTCTATAACCTTTGCTCTAGAGTCACCAGGTATCTTTATGATATCGCCACGAGGTTCAAGTTCAAGTACTGATCAATAACTCAACACACCAATTAGTACGATTCAAATCAAAACACATTTATTATACACAGTTAATCACTACTCATGCATAAAACTCTACTTACTAAGCTATCTCTATCACTAAAAGGCCTATACTTAGCTTCGGAACTGGCCCAGCAGGTCAGGGGAACAAATGGCCTTTCGTTCGATTCTGAGTCTGCAGGGTTCAAAAGCTGGTATGGACTGGTAGCTAGGAGCGCCTATCTCGTAGCGTGCGTTGATTGGAGACTTACTTGATTGGTGCGGCAGCTAGACAGGTCACTGTCAAGGATTGGACTGCGTTCCGATCACTTGGATCGATTTCTCCAATACTGGAGCTGTTCCCGGATCGCTGGGCGGTCCCTAGGCGTCCGTTGGCTTTCCTTTGTCTTGGCTCCTGCTGGTGCCGAGGAGTCTGGCTTGGCCTTATTCACCTTACATGTTTCAATTGTTCCCGGGGATCGCTCATTAGTATGCAGATGGCTGTGAGTTTCAGAGCTGTCTGGGCTTCTGCAAGTTCTAATACACAGGAAACTTTGCACCTGTGTTGGCTGAATTTCCCTGTAGTGTTTGCGGATCTCCATTTTAAGTCGGAAGTGCCAACCCAGATGGCTACAGCTTCTATTCCAGAAAGCCACTCCTGCAGAGCAACAGCTTCAGTGTAAAAGCAAGGCTGGACAATTAGTGAATTTTTATTGACTTTATTTCTTTTATTTGACCAAGTTTAAACATCTGATTTTGGTTTTGCATGCTTGGAGAGGTTTTTTTGTTGCATTAATCGGAAGATGGGGTAGTTATATATTTTGTTCCACTCATAGGTCTGCCTTATTTCTTTAAAAACTGCATACAATCAAGTATTTTTAAATTGGCAACATCACTTCCTTTTTAAATTTGAGTTTTGTTATAACCGACCCGGAAGTGGGAAGTGAGAGCAGTCAGTTTACCCATCCTCACCTGGTTGTAACAAGGTATTCAGAATAGCTGAATGCACCCATCTTTCCAAGCAGCACAGAGAGCACAAATGATCGACTATTCATGGACGAATTCCAGAAATGTGCAACAGACACAATGTGGCTCGATGCCCGTTAACAACTTGTTCCGATAGTTGTTCTTGTAAGTATTATGCATTAATCTCCTTATTCCAGCAACAAATTAAAAAGTTGCTTTCTCTGAAAATCCCCCTCAGATTTAGGTGATGTTATCATGGACTCGCTCTTCCATTGAACGCTTTAATCTTGCAGGTGACAATGCAGGATGTGCAATGAGTAATCTGGTCCAAAGTCTGCACTTTGACTGAAGGCCCATAGTGGTGATGTGGAAGGTAAACACCGGCATAAGCGTGGTTGGGCTGAATAGACCGTATTGGTGATGCAACTCTGCTGTCAATCTCTGCATTCCTCCAAATCGGGCCTCTTCCGCATCGGTCTTTCTTCATCCCTCTAATGGTAGCCACAATTTCAGCTGCCTGGACACTTGGGGAGTTCCAGAATTCCCTGCTTAAACCTTTCCACTCCTCTAAGCCACTCCTTGAAACCTGCATCATAGACGAAAGCTTTTGGCCACATCTCCAGATGTCTCTTCATTTAACTCAAGTGTCAAATGTTATCTGATAACACTCCTATGAAGTACCTCGGGACTTTTTACTATATAAATGAAAATTGTCATATCAATGAATGAAAAGAAGAGTTGAATACTTGGCACAATCAGCCTCAAAAGCCGAGATAGATATTTTTGAACAGTAAACATTTTATTAGAGTTCCACGACAATCTTCTACAAGTAAAATCTGAATCAAGAAATGTTTGGATACAAAATAAATTAAAAGTTATTCAGAGAGAAAAAAAATCAGCTTTTGCTTTCAAGGTACTACATTGAAAACCCCTCAGCTTCAATTCTCGGGTATCTTCTCACGTCTTGTAATTGTGGCCCTCGCACCACCAGTCATATCGGTTGGTGAGGAAGCTAGGTCAGCACAAGGGAGAAAAGGATACAAGCGTTTGCTGAAGAGTGGTGGAAAGAGTCCCCGTGTGGAGCATCGGCCAGTTGGGCTGAATGACCTGTTTCTGTGCCATGGACATGGTGAAAATCCTCTCAACCAGGCACACTGTCCGTTGTTTTAAATGATCAACCATTCAAAGAAAGTCCTTCCTTGCTCGCCCAACATTGGCTAAAATTCCAGCCACTCTGTCATGTACAAGCAAGTCGCTGGAGAAATGTCCCCGCCTTCATGGCAATCATCAAATACCTGGAAAACATCACCATAAAAGGAAATGAACTCCCGTTTCAGAACAGAGGGGAACACTTCAATACACAGTGGCAGCAAAATCAGCCAAGGACAGCATCAAACTGAGTTCTGAAGGGGAAACCCTTCTGCTTAATAGGCTATACGCTGTGTGTAGGATCGTTAAGTGTAATTAACTCTTATGGCATCGAACAATCGGGAATATTTTAATGAGAGGCTTGCACTTACATTGGGGAAAGTTGCAGGGCTATGGGACTAATTGGATAGCTCCAGCTATGCAACATAGGAGAGACACAGAAATAAAAACTTGAACGCACAAACCAATCTAGTGATTTACTAAAGGGGAAAATGTTAATTCCCTGAAACAAATCGACCACAGAAACCCACAGGTTAAACGCACTGCAAAAAATAAAACACAGGCCTGCAGAACTGCTGTGTCTTCCTGATCTGACTCAATAGCTAAATGTAAAAGGTACTGGGTAGACTCACATCAATAAATTACTGGTTGTTTCACCCCCCCCAGCCACACACAAAGGTAACACTCCGCCAATCCAAGAGAGAACACACTTACTGGGCACATGCCACAAGGTGTCCGCATCAGGCCGGTGGGCTGGATGATGGGATTAACTGCTCTATACAGCTTCATTTGTCCATCCACGCTCCCGACAGTACCTTCTTTTGCAGCTATGATAGTCATCTCCACCTTCCCATCATATATCAACGTGTTCAGAATGGTTTCGATGTCTTCCATAGAGAGTTCCACCTGAGGTTGCAAAAGCCATCGCAGTTACTCACAGTCAATGTGCTTTGGAAAGATATAGACACAGCAGAAATCACAACTCAACAAAAATGTCAAGATACTTGTTGGAGTGACGACTGATTTAATACTGCTCCAATCCATCAACCATTTCAGTAACCAGTACTGGCGCCTTTTGTGCTCACCCAGCCCATTAACCATTAGTAATCACTCCTTTAAAACAGGGTCAGTATGTCAGTCCTCTCCATTATAGCGACAGCACCATCAAGCTGCAAGCCCAGAGGATATTCTGTTTAATGCCAAAATATAAGGTCATAAGTTCAAGACCCAGCAATAGGAACAGGATTAGGCCATTTAGCCCTGAGGACCTGTTTTTCTATTCAATGTGCTCAATTCGGATCTATGTCTGAACATCATCTACCTGCCTTTGCCCATATCCTTGAATACCTGTGGCTATAAACATCTATCAATATTGGTTTTAAAGTTAGCAACTGACCTAGCATTAATTGCCATTTGTGGAATAGAGTTCTAAATTTCTACCACCTTTTGCATTAGAAGCAGTTCCTAGTTTCACTCCTGAGGGTCAGGCTCTGGTATTCCTGTACTACAGCTGAAATAACCTTGCTCTATACAACCTTATTCTCCCCTTAATATCTTAACCGTTTAACTTATTAGGAATACAGTCCTAGTTGTGTAATCTCTCCTTGCGATTGGACCATTGGAGTCAAGGTATTACTCTAGTATATCAACGTTGCAGTCCATCCAAGGTTACAATATCCTTCCTAAGGTGTGATGCCCCAGGAGTACTTTTCACAGTAGAGCTGAAGCTATCTCCTTGTATCCTTGTCCACTGGATACAAGGCCAGCATTCAGTAACTTTTACTGATTTAAAAGTCAAGAATCGGTACAGAAAACAATGATCTCTGGTATCCCAAAGTCTCTTTGAGACCTTCATTGCTTCTGTCTTTATGCCCCCCCCCCCCGCCCCCATTTAAAAAGTACCTTGTTCCATCCATTTTAGATTCAAAGTGGATGACCTCACATTTGCCACAGTTTTGTCATTAATCTATTATATCTCTTTGTAATTTTACATTTCCATATATGCTGCTCACATTGCCATTTTTCTTGGTGTCTTTGGCAACATTGGATACGTGTCTTTCTATCCCAAAGCTGTTGATAAATTTGTTGAATGGTTGAGGCCCCAACCCGACCCTTACGGGAATCAATGGTCACATCCTACCAATTAAGCTTGCCACTTACCCCTGCGCCTGTCTCCTCTCCACTCAATCAATCTCCTAATCAGGTCAATGATTTGCCTGAGCTTTACCTTCAGCTAACAGACTGGCTAAGAAGAGCGTGAGGTCAGGTGTAATGCCTGGATCTGATATGTCTCTCTTGTGGAGACCATGAATTGGATTCAATTTGAATTGGTTTTTGGAGCAGGCAAGGAGCTGGATTAGGGATTTGCCCCGTCCACATTCTGAGCTCTAGCTTTGTAACTCCGATCAAATAATTTTTTTTTTAAAACTGATTTCTGGAAGTCCCAGTAAATAACCTCCACTGACATGCCCTCGTCCACTACTTTAGCATCGCCTCAAAAAGATTTACCAAGATTTGGTAGATGTGCAAGCTACCGCTCTCCAATCAGCTGAAAAGTTTACGTGTTCCAACGCAAATAACCCATTTTAAAAGAAAGATTCCAGAAACCTGCACACAGGCTCCAGACTGACACTCCAGTGCAGTACTAAGGGAATGTTGAAGGTATCTTCTTTCGGATGAGATGTTAACCCAAGGCTAAGTCTGCCCTCACAAGTGGGCATAAAAGATTGAATGCCACTATTGTAGAGACGAGCAGGGGAGTTCCCTCCAGCATCCTGGCTAACATGTATTCCTCAACAATCATCAGTAAAACACATAGGCCATAATTTTGCGGCCAGTGGCAAAGCAATGCTCCTCTTCAATGACCTTAAAGAAAGCTACAAACAAGCAGTCTGTGTGGTATGGCTATCCCCTGTCTGAATGGCTGTTTACATTTGAGGTAAAATCAAGAGGATAATTTGGTGTACAACAGCAGCCAATAACATTGGGAACATATCTATGAAACAGCCAATCACATTCAACACAGCAAACCAGAAAGTAAAAAGCACTAAAAATCTCACTTTTAATTTACATTTTTCGATAGCAAAATAGATGATGATTGAAATAAGGTAGAAACACTTCCGGGTGCGGCTATGCAGAGCTAGGTCGCATATTCGGTAGCTCCCGCTTGGAACGGACTTTTGGGCTCTTTTACAGGGCCCCCACGGCATTTGTTTGACATTTCCCGGTGTGGCAAGAAGACTGCAACATTCCCCTGACAGCGTCCCCCAGGAATGTTAAGTCTGTTGGCTTCCAGACCCGGCAGAAACAGTAAAAGATTTGGCTGCAACAGGATAAACAGGGCCTCTTCCAGCATGCAGGCGGGGGAAGGGCAAACCTAAAGCTGCAAACTGACCTGAGGGCCTTTATCAAAAGTGAATTCTAACAGCAGAGGGAACAACTGTGAAAAGATCTCACCAAGGCCACTGAAGAAGCGGGGACGAGGCTTCCGGTGGCGGCCATGGAGGAGTAGGTCGCGCATTTGGCAGTTCCCGTCTGGAACGGACTCTTAGACCTTTTTCAGGAGTTCCCACAGACATTTTGGGGCAGATTGGTGAAGCGAACACTGCCAAAAGGATTCCCTCTCGAGACTTTTGGGCTCTTTTCAGGGCCCCCAAGGGCACTTTTTCGACGTTTCCCGGTGTGGGAAGGAGTTAATAATAGCTCCCCGTCAGTATATGGCTTTAACTAGGAGCGGGGTGACAAAAAAGGTGGTGGTGGACCAGAAGAAGGGAGGGAAGAAGGACAAAATGGCGGCGGGCGGAGACCAGGCAGCATGGAGGCAGTGGGCGGAGGAGCAACAGGAGGGTATCCAGCGCTGCCTCAGAGAGATTAAAACGGACCTGCTAGAGCCAATGAAGGCTTCTATTGATAAGTTGCTGGAGACACAGACGGCCCAGGGGGTGGCGATCCGAGAGGCTCAACAAAAGATCTCTGACAATGAGGACGAGATCTTAGTCCTGGCGGTAAAGGTGGAGGCGCACGAGGCGCTCCACAAGAAATGGCAGGAGCGGTTCGAGGAGATGGAGAATCGGTCGAGGCGGAAGAATCTGCGGATTCTGGGCCTCCCGGAGGGGCTGGACGTGGGGGCCTATGTGGTCACCATGTTAAACTCGCTGATGGGAGTGGGGTCCTTCCAGGGGCCCCTGGAGCTGGAAGGGGCCCATAGAGTGTTGGCAAGGAGGCCCAAGGCTAACGAGCCTCCGCGGGCGGTGCTGGTGCGGTTCCATCGGTTCGTCGATCGGGAGTGTGTGCTCAGGTGGGCCAAGAAGGAGAGGAGCAGCAGGTGGGAGAATGCGGAGGTTCGGATATATCAGGACTGGAATGCGGAGGTGGCGAAGAGGAGGGCCGGGTACAATCGAGCGAAGGCGCTGCTGCACAGGAAGGGGGTGAAGTTTAGCATGTTGCAGCCGGCGCGACTGTGGGTTACCTACAAGGACCGGCACCATTATTTTGAGTCTCCGGAGGAGGCGTGGGCCTTTGTTCAGGCCGAGAAGCTGGACACAGACTGAGGGTCGGGATGGGTGATTGGGGACTGCGGTGGATATGTTATGCCTATTTTTGGTCGGGGGGGGGGGGGGGGGGCCTTTGCATTGTTTTGGGTTTCCTTTTCTCTGTGTTTTTCTCTTTCGGGTTGGGGAGGGTGGATGGGGCGGGTTGGGCACTGTTTTGGTTGGTGGCGGGGCCTGTTAGGTGGAGAGCGCGGGATTTTTTTTCCCGCGCCGAAGACTGGGGGGGGGGGGGGGTGAAGCGAGGATTGTTTCCCGCGCTTAGAACTGAGGGGGAGAGCCTGTGAATGAGGAGCGGGAGAGGAGGATGTGCCACACAATGGGAGGAGTCGAAGGGGAGGCGGGAGTGGCCGGGGTCAGCAGGAGTCAGCTGACTTGCGGAAGTGCAATGGGGGGAGTAAACCAGCTAGGATGGGTCCTAGACGGGGGGGGGGGGGGGGGGGGAAATCGAGTAGCTGCTGCTAAGATCAAGGAGGAGCTGGAGCGAGTGGGGTGGGTCGAGACGGGGGTATGCCGCTGTGGGGAACGGGCCGGGTGTGGGGTGCGGGCGCGTAGCTGGCCGAGGAGGGGGTCATGGCTCGTCGGCGGGGGAGGGGGGGCGGGTAGCCCCCTGATCCGGCTGATAACCTGGAATGTAAGGGGACTGAATGGGCCGGTTAAGCGGGCCTGCGTGTTCGCGCACTTGAAGGGACTCAAGGTGGATGTGGTTATGCTCCAGTGGGGATGGTATGGGAGGCACTGAAGGCGGTGGTGAGGGGAGAGCTGATCTCCATCAGGGCCCACAAGGAGCGGAGGGAGAGGGAGAGGCTGGTGGGGGAGATGGTGAGGGTAGACAGGAGGTATGCGGAAGAACCTGAGGAAGGATTGTTGAGGAAGAGGCGCAGCCTCCAGGCCAAATTCAACCTGGTGACCACCAGGAAGGCGGAGGTGCAGTGGAGGAAAGCCCAGGGGGCGGTCTACGAGTATGGGGAAAAGGCAAGCCGGATGTTGGCGCATCAGCTTCGGAAGCGGGACGCAGCTAGGGAGATCAGGGGAGTTAAGGACAGGGGAGGGAACGTGGTGCGGAGTGGGGTTGGCATCAATGGGGTCTTCAGGGACTTCTACGAGGAATTGTACCGATCCGAGCCCCCACGGGAAGAGGGAGGGATGGGCCGTTTCCTGGACCAATTGAGGTTTCCAAAGGTGGAAGAGGGACTGGTGGCGGGACTGGGGGCCTCGATTGGGCTGGAGGAGCTGATCAAAGGGATAGGAAGCATGCAGGCGGGGAAGGCACCGGGGCCGGACGGTTTCCCGGTCGAGTTCTATAAAAAATATATGGACCTGTTGGGCCCGCTGTAAGTTAGGACCTTCAATGAGGCAAGGGAGGGGGGGGCTTTACCCCCGACGATGTCCCGGGCACTGATCTCCTTGATCCTGAAGCGGGACAAGGATCCCCTGCAATGTGGGTCTTACAGACCAATTTCCTTGCTAAATGTAGATGCCAAAGTGCTGGCGAAGGTCTTAGCCACGAGGATTGAGGATTGTGTGCCGCAGATCATCTATGAAGACCAGACGGGGTTTGTGAAGGGGAGACAGTTGAACGCGAATGTGCGGAGACTTTTGAACGTTATCATGATGCCGGCAAGGGAAGGGGAGGCGGAGATAGTGGGCGGCGATGGATGTTGAGAAAGCCTTCGATAGGGTAGAGTGGGGGTACCTGTGGGAGGTGCTGAAGAGGTTCGGGTTTGGGGAGGGGTTTGTCAGGTGGGTTAGGCTGTTGTATGAGGTCCCAATGGCGAGTGTGGCCACAAATAGGAGGAGGTCCGAGTACTTTCAGTTGCACCGAGGGAGGAGGTCCGAGTACTTTCAGTTGCACCGAGGGACGAGACAGGGGTGTCCCCTGTACCCCTGCTCTTCGCACTGGCGATTGAACCCCTGGCTATGGCACTGAGAGAGTCGAGGAACTGGAGGGGGTTGGTGCAGGGTGGGGAGGAGCATAGGGTGTCGCTCTATGCGGACGACCTGCTGCTGTACGTGGCAGACCCGGTGGGAGGAATGCCAGAGGTAATGAGGATGCTTAGGGAATTCGGGGACTTTTCGGGGTACAAGCTCAATATGGGGAAGAGCGAGCTGTTCGTAGTTCAGCTAGGGGACCAGGAGAGGGGGATTGGCGAGCTCCCACTAAAAAGGGCGGAGAGGAGTTTCAGATATTTGGGGGTCCAGGTGGCCAGGAGCTGGGGGGCCCTGCATAGGCTTAACTTTACAAGGCTGGTGGAGCAAATGGAGGAGGAGTTCAAGAGGTGGGACGCGTTGCCGCTGTCCCTGGCGGGTAGGGTGCAGTCAATCAAAATGACGGTGCTCCCAAGGTTTTTGTTCCTGTTCCAGTGCCTCCCCGTGTTTATCCCGAAGGCTTTTTTCAGGCGGGTTAACAGGAGTATAATGGGGTTTGTGTGGGCGCGAGGGACTCCGAGGGTGAGAAGGGTGTTCCTGGAGCGGAGTAGAGATAGGGGGGGCTGGCGCTGCCCAACCTCTGTGGGTACTACTGGGCCGCCAATGCGACAGTGGTGCGCAAGTGGGTGATGGAGGGGGAGGGGGCTGCATGGAAGAGGCTGGAGACGGCGCCCTGTGTTGGTACGAGTCTGGGGGCGCTGGCAACGGCGCCGCTGTCGCTCCCTCCAAGGAGGTATACCACGAGCCCGGTGGTGGTGGCGGCCCTCAAAATTTGGGGGCAGTGGAGGCGGCATAGGGGGGAAGTTAGGGCATCGGCGTGGCCCCATTAAGGGGGAACCAACGGTTCGCCCCAGGAAGAACAGGTGGAGGGTTTTCAGGGTGGCACAGGGCAGGCATATGAAAGTTGGGGGACCTGTTTGTGGACGGGAAGTTCGCGAGCTTGGGTCAGCTGGAGGAGAAGTACGGGCTCCCCCCGGGAAACACCTTCAGGTATTTACAGGTAAGGGTTGTTGCTAGACGGCAGGTGATGGAATTCCCACGGCTACTGCCACACACAGTACAGGACAGGGTGCTCTCGGGGTGGTGGGTGGGAGTGGGGAAGATCTCGGAAACTCACCAGGTGATGCAGGATGAGGAGGAGGCCTCGGTGGTGGAGTTGAAAGGTAAGTGGGAGGAGGAGTTGGGAGAGATGGAAGAGGGGACGTGGGCAGATGCCCTAGGGAGGGTGAACTCTTCCTCTTCATGCGCGAGGCTCAGCCTCATAAAGTTTAAGGTGCTGCACAGGGCACACATGACCGGGACAAGGATGAGCAGGTTCTTTGGGGGTGAGGACAGGTGTGTTAGGTGCTCAGGGAGCCCAGCAAATCACACCCATATGTTCTGGGCATGCCCAGCGCTGGAGGAATTTTGGAAGGGCGTAGCGAGGACGGTGTCGAGGGTGGTATGATCCAGGGTCAAACCGGGCTGGGGGCTCGCGATATTTGGGGTGGCAGAGGAGCCGGGAGTGCAGGAGGCGAAAGAGGCCGGAATCCTGCGTCCCTGGTAGCCCGGCGAAGGATTCTCCTTCAGTGGAAAGATACGAGGCCCCCAAGCGTGGAATCCTGGATCAGCGATATGGCAGGGTTCATTAAATTGGAGAGGGTGAAATTCGCCTTGAGAGGGTAGGTACAAGGGTTCTTTAGGCGGTGGCAACCATTCTTAGACTTTCTGGCAGAATGATAGACATTGGTCAATGGCAGCAGCAGCTCGGGGGGGGGGGGGTTACTTTATTTTTGTTTATGTTATTTACACTGGAAGGGTCTGAGGGGGTGTATACACCTGTTGTGTTAAGTCGGGGTGTTAATGTTAATTTATTATCTAGGTACGGGGGGGGGGGGGGGGGGGGGGTTTGGGGTTGCCTTTTTAGATGGTGTTTTGTACTTAACCCTGTTGGGTTCTTTTTTCTTTCTCATTTTGTTATTGATATTTTATGAAAACCTTTAATAAAAATTATTTTTTTAAAAAAAGAATTAAGGTAGAAGCTAGAGCAACAAAAAAATTAACAAGCTTGCTTTATTTTTAAAAGGTGTGGAATTTATTCTGAAGAAATTTTTTAAAATTCGTTTTTTCAGGGCTCGTAAGAGCAATAATTATGATGTTATTACGTTGTTTAAAGCTCTTTTACACCTCAAGGTGTAACGTTATCAAAGTTTCCTACAGTAAGATCAACAGCGTAAAACGGAACATTGGATTGGATTTGTTTATTGTCACGTGTACCGAGGTACAGTGAAAAGTATTTTTCTGCGAGCAGATCATTTAGTACATGAAAATAAAATAAAACGAAAATACATAATAGGGCAACACAAGGTCCACAATGTAAATACATAGACACCAGCATCGAGTAAAGCATATAGGAGTGTAATGTTAATCAGGTCAGTCCATAAGAGGGTCGTTTAGGATTCTGGTAACAGCGGGTAAGAAGCTGTTTTTGAATCTGTTCGTGTGTGTTCTCAGACTTTCGTATCGCCTGCTCGATGGAAGGAGGAGTAAGCCGGGTTGGAGGGGTCTTTGATTATGCTGCCCGCTTTTCCCAGGCTGTGGGAACATAGGAAATAAGAGAAGGAATCGACCATTCAGCCCCTCTAACCTGCCCTACCATCCAGTTCAATCATGGCTGATCTTTGACCTCACCACCATTTTCCCACATTAACCCCATATGCAGTTTTGAACATACTCAATGACTGAGCCTCCACAGCTGTCTGGGGTAGACAATTTGAAGGACTTTTGAATCTTTCCCTTCATCGCCGTCCTTTTTCTGAGACTATGTCCCTGATTCCAGACCCGGGGAAGAATGGTCAATTCAATTGATTTCCCATTTATTGCAGTTTGGTGGGGTGCCATGTGGTGTACTCAGTATGTGTGTGTGTGTGTGCATGTGTGTGTGTGTGGGGGGGGGGGGGAGGGCAATCCAAGCACAGTCACTGGTGGTAGGGGGGCACCCAAGGCAAGTCACTGGGTGTGTGCGTGTGTGTGTTGGGGGGGGGGGGGTGTGAATGGGGGTTTCCACACTGGTGCACTAACTGGGAAGCATGGAGTCACTCATAGAAATTTCAATTAAACTGTCATTATCATCACATTGCCTCAAGGTTTGGCAGAGTTTGCTGAGGCAAGCATAAGCAGTCATCGTTCTTTCAAACTCCTGAAAGGTTTCTTGCAATATACACTTGGTACCTCTCACTTCGACACTGCATGTAATGAGTTGTATTTTATCTCAATGACTTGATTTAACAAAGAATATTCACCAGTTTGTAGTGCTTCCTAGTTCTCAGACCTATATTTTTTGGATAAAATATGACAGTATCCTATCATACATAAGAGCAATCCGATGATAATATCTTCTGTATGTCCAACACAGAAACCAGACATTTCCCCTGTGGAAAACCAACATCAATGCCACATGGTTAACCAGGATCCTAGGAGCTGGTAACCTTGACGCCCAGTTAGTTACCTTCTATCTGAGCAATGTTACGTTTACCGTGACCATCAGTGGCACAACTGGAACATTTGACTATACAGGGTGTTCTCGTACCTTGCTGATACCCAATTCACAGATGTATTTCCAGACTTCATGGGATGAAGCAAACGAACTGTTCCGTTGAACCATAGGGCTTTGTTTACTCTCACGAGCAACCTCTGCCTGTAGGGAACACAAGGTTGCTTTCTTTATTAGTGATCAACTCTGTCAAATAATACTCAATGCAAGTATTCAAATTTTCCATTTACTACAAAATTGCACCGAGCATTCCCTACAGAGGTTCACTGTCACCCAAGCATAAATAGATTTATAATAAATACTGGACTCCGTTATAAGCAGTTCAATGTCAGGAGGTGGTTCTTTTCTGAAAGAACAGTGGAACCTCTGGAAAAGGCTGCTGGCTCGTGCCAATCCTTGAAGTGGGAGCTGGATCGCCATCTGGCTGGGGCAGAGATAACCACACAAACAGGTAAGCTTTGTATAGACTTCCCTGGACCAGAGTGATCTCATTGGCTAGTTGTCATCTCCCTTGCCCCTCCCGGCCATCCTGCTCACCCTTTTGTATTAACTCAATAGCAGAGAGACTCAAACCCTCTGCACCTAGACCTGAACGTCAAATCTTCTGATAATGTTGTACAATCTACATTATCAACAGACCAGCAACTCCCAGGCCTTACCTTATTTTGTAAGAATTTGAAACACTGCTGATTCAGCACTTCTACAAACTCGGACTCAAAATCCTGGTCACTGTACCAAGCTCCACCCGTCACAGAGCGATCTGGCTGCAGGTTATACAGCATGTATACCTTTTTCTTCGAAGCCTGGAGGAGGACGAAAAATGAGTCAAAATTGTTCCTTGGCATGTGGGCAGTACTGGAGAAGCAACCCTGCTTGTCCAGAGGGCATTAAGAGCCAATCACGCAGTGAGACTGGAGTGTCCATGACATGACGGCCAGACCACTGACCAGGTGGGCACATGGGGGCAGGTTCGCTTTCCTGAAGGACATCATGTATCAGTTGGGATTTAAAACAATTCACCAGGTTTCATAGTTGGATTGGTTTTGTTTATTGTCACGTGTACCGAAGTACAGTGAAAAGTATTTTACTGCGAGCAGCTCAAACAGATCATTTAGTTCATGAAAAGAAAAGAAAACACATGATAGGGCAATACAAGGTACACAATGTAAATACATAGACACCGGCATCAGGTGAAGCTTTCAGGAGTGTAGTATTAATCAGGTCAGTCCATAAGAGGGTCGTTTAGGAATCTGGTAACAGCGGGGAAGAAACTGTTTTTGAATCTGTTCATGTGTGTTCTCAGACTTTCGTATCTCCTGCCCGATGGAAGAAGTTGGAAGAGTGAGTAAGCCGGGAGGGAGGGGTCTTTGATTATGCTGCCCACTTTCCCAAGGCAGCGGGAGGTGCAGACAGAGTCAATGAATGGGAGGCAGGTTTGTGTGATGGACTGAGCTGTGTTCACGACTCTCTGAAGTTTCTTCCTGTGTCAGCCCACACCTTATCAGTCTTTCACCTCTCCCAGCGCAATTTCACAACTTCCGAACATGGGGTTTCAACCCATGACCTCTCTATTGCTAGACCAACACTATAACTGTAGTGTTTCCCTCTTCTGTTAGAATCTCTACAGTGCAGGAGGCCATTCGACCCGTCGAGTCTGCACCGATCCTCTGAAACAGCACCATATCAAGACAAACCCTATCCCCGTAACCCAGTAATCCCACCTAACCTTTTCTTTTGGACACTAAGGGGCAATTGATCATGGCCAATCCACCTAACCGTAACATCTTTGGACTGTGGGAGGAAACCGGAGCACCCGGAGGAAACCCATGCAGACACGGAGAGAACGTGCAAACTCCACACAGTTATCCAAGGCTGGAATTGAACCTGAGGGGTCCCTGGCACCATGGGGCAGCAGTGCTAATCACTGTGCCGCCATAATTGAGAGGTAATTTGGTGCAAAATTCAATACCAGCCTAGTACACAGATTGCAATAAACTTTAGTGTTTGATGTCCCCTTGTTGAGATCAGGACACCTCAGGCTGCTGAACTGTACTATGGACAGGCCTCACTGTTTCGGCACCGAGCTCACCCAATGGGACAGAAACCCATGTTGTAACGTTTCTGTGCCGCAAAATCCAC
Organism: Scyliorhinus torazame; assembly: GCF_047496885.1. Lineage (NCBI taxonomy): Eukaryota > Metazoa > Chordata > Chondrichthyes > Carcharhiniformes > Scyliorhinidae > Scyliorhinus > Scyliorhinus torazame. The sequence continues at coordinate 243,094,580 of NC_092707.1, forward strand.
AAGACCAGATTTGTCCTGGAAATTGTAGCAGCAGTGTTGGAAAGCTGACATTTTTAAAAAACACAGAAAAGTACCAGGGAAAGGTAAAATCAGCCAGGATTTAAAAATGTAACAAAATGTCAGGCAGGAAAAAGCCAGCTGGTCCATCAAGCCTCCCAGGCTCATGATAGCTGACCAAATACTCATGTAATGTTCTGGTAGAAGCAATAAGAAAAAAAGTTCATGGGTTTAAAATATTTGGGTGTTTCTGGGGTGACTTTTCGCATAACAAAAGTAAGAAATTCTCTGTAGGATAGAAAAATGCTCCGCCAATCTCAACACGTCAATTACACTTTATGCTTTCAAAGTATTTGCCTCCGGAAGTACTTTTAAAAATGGTGCAATGACTTTCCCCTCAGCTTTCTTCTTTCATCCACCGCAGTCAGAACAGCACTTTCAAATAAGGCTCAGAAGAGAAACTGGGTGGATGGGCATGGTGGTGCAGTGGTTAGCACTGCTGCCTCCCGGCGCCGAGGACCCGGGTTCGATCCCGGCCCCAGGTCACTGTCTGTGTGGAGTTTGCACATTCTCCCCATGTCTGCGTGGGTCTCACTCCCAGAACCCGAAGATGTGCAGGGTAGGTAAATTGGCCATGCTGAATTGCCCCTTAATTGGAAAAAAAACAATTGGGTACTCTAAATTTATATTTAAAAAAAGAGAAACTGGGTGAATACTTGAACAGGGGAAGTTCAGGTCCTACTCTTGAGACTTCCCATAATCTAGGCTGATATGCCAACGCAGTACTGGGTGCTGTACTGTCAAAAAATGCTGTGATTCAGACAAGATATTAAACTGAGGCTCTATATACCCACTCAGGTGGGCGCAAAAGATACCAGGGCATTATTCCGAAGAGCAGGTTTCTCTCCAGTGTCCAGGTCATCATTCTGCTAACAACTAAATAACAGATGATCTGGTCATTCATCACACTGCTATTTGTGGGAGCTGGCTGCGCACAAATATACAAGTGGGCATCACGGTAGCACAGTGGTTAGCACTGTTGCTTCACAGCTCCAGGGTCCCAGGTTCGATTCCCGGCTTGGGTCACTGTCTGTGCGGAGTCTGCACGTTCTCCGTGTGTCTGCGTGGGTTTCCTCCGGGTGCTCCGGGTTCCTCCCTCAAGTCCCAAAAGACGTGCTTGTTAGGTGAATTGAACATTCTGAATTCTCCCTCTGTGTACATGAACAGGCACCGGGAATGTGGCGACTAGCGGCTTTTCACAGTAACTTCATTTCAGTGTTAATGTAAGCTTACTTGTGACAAAAAAGATTATTACTGCCACATTTCCAACATTACAACACTTTCCGCATTTCAAAAGTACTTAATTAGCTATGAAGTACTTTGAGGTGTTGAGATTGTAAAGCTGCTATGTAAATGTCTCCCGGTTTTGCATTTTTGTGCAGCCTGATAAAGATAAGGAGCATTAACATTTCCAAACCCACCCCCAATGTACTCACAGCCACAGACTTGACAGCTTTAATTAGTTTTTTGCTCTCCATGTTCTTGAGGATTTTGTTGATCTCGGTTAGTGGGAGGTTGCTCTTGTATCGGATATCTCTGCTCCATATACCTACAAAAAAATTCAATTCAGATCACTGGAACTCAATGGTGAATTTTAAGCTGCATTGGTTTAGCAGTGATAAGAACCAAGATTCACATTTTCCAGTTATTAATATTTTACGTTATGCACAGAGATCGACCTGTAATTTTATTATAACATATCACAGAATCTTCTAAGTGTCAGCTGGGACTCTGTGAGTAGCACTTTTGTCACAAGGTTATGGGTCAAGCCCCGCCCCATGACTCGAGTACATCATTTCAGCTAAGACCACTTAGTGGAGGAAATATGGCACTAACACAGGGCAGTCTTTTGGATGAGACCTTAAACCCAGGTCTATCTGCCCCAGAGTTGGACCAAAAAGATCCCACGGCACTATTTTGGGGGTGAACAAGGGAGTCTTCCAAGATGTGTCCCTCAACCAACCTCACTACAAAACAGGTCATGAAATCCCTACAGTGCAGGAGACCATTCAGCCCATTGAGTCTGCTCAAACACTCTAACAGAGCACTCCACCCAAGCCCAATCCCCACCCTATCCCAATAGCCAAGGGCTGGAATTGAACCCGGATTCCTGGCCCTGTGAGGCAGCAGTGCTCACCATTGTGACACTGCGCCACCAAGGTCATGTGGTCAGTTATTTCTCTGCTGTTTGAGACCTTGCTGCGTGCAAACTGATTGTTGTGCTTACTATATCACAACAGCACCTTCACTTCAAAAAGCACTCAATTGGCTGCAATGAGGCATCCTGAGGGTACTGTATGAATGCAAGTCATACCAAAGACAAAATTAGAATGTATAAACAATTAACACTTGCAGCAGCATAATGGGCAGCACGGTAGCATCGTGGATAGCACAATTGCTTCACAGCTCCAGCGTCCCAGGTTCGATTCTGGCCTGGGTCACTGTCTGCGCGGAGTCTGCACATCCTCCCAGTGTCTGCGTGGGTTTCCTCTGGGTGCTCCGGTTTCCTCCCACAGTCCAAAGATGTGCAGGTTAGGTGGATTTGCCATGATAAATTGCCCTTAGTGTCCAAAATTGCCCTTAGTGTTGGGTGGGGTTACTGGGTTATGGTGATAGGGTGGAGGTGTTGACCTTGGGTAGGGTGCTCTTTCCAAGAGCCGGTGCAGACTCGAGGGGCCGGATGGCCTCCTTCTGTACTGTAAATTCTATGACAATTTCCTTCTGTACAGATAAGAGAATCAAGCATTTGTAGGAGGGGGGGATGGATAATTCCTCAACCCACACAATACATTCTTCCACAGCTATGGTACAAAAGCTTCAGGGAAAGCAGGTGGCTTAATAAAAATGAACTCTTTTTAAGTGTCTGCAAAAAAACATGACATTCCCTTTGACGTATTTCCATCATTGTAATCAAGTGGCCCATGTGTCTAGGTACATTACAGAACCAAAGGCAGAACATAAAGAATGGAAGTGAACTGTTGCAACCAGACACAAATCGTTCAGACCAGTGCTCATCCAGTCTGGATCACGAGGGACTGCTGCCATTCTAAAGAGTCATCCATGTGTTGGGATCACTGAGTGCAACACTTAATGCAAGAGAAACGCCCAGCTTGAAGGACGGGAGGCGTGAAGCAACAGGAGTCAAGGAAGAAATTAAGAAAACAATTCTAAGAGAGAATTTTAAGCGGTTTGTTAATTAACTTGTAGGATCTTAGTTACTGTACCTTTATTTCCAGCATCTTCGATGATTTGATACACCAGTTTTTCCTGATTGTCAGATCCCTTCATTTTGCTGTTTCAAAAAAAAATCATTCGTACATTTAATTAAAGTGGACTAAAGACTGCAGTAATTCTAAACTTCGGTTATACATTCTCACAAAGGGAGAGGTAGAGGTGGGAATTAATACTCTATGCCATGAAGTGGACCAGGCACACAGGATTTGATGTGTTGCCAATTTTTTTTATTGACAAAACCAAAAATAAAATCAACAGTCTAAAGTGTACCAGTGTTAAAAAGAGCAAGATAGGAGTGAGTAAGTGAAGAAATGGTGGTTACGTGATGCCAGGTCTGGGGGTAAAAGTTCATGGATGCTGACAGGTGGTAAGAGGTTTTGAGTCCTCAGAAAGACTCAAAACGCCAAGTTATTGTGTGACAACTCTTGGAGTGAATGCAGCAGGAACGGAGGGATCAGGGTCCCAGGTTCAATTCCCGGCTTGGGTCACTGTCTGTGTAGAGTCTGCACATTCTCCCCGTGTCTACGTGGGTTTCCTCCGGGTGCTCCGGTTTCCTCCCACAAGTCCCGTTAGGTAATTTGGGCGTGCCGTTAGTTAACTTGGACATTCTGAATTCTCCCTCTGTGTACCCGAACAGGCGCCGAGTGTGGCGACTAGGGTATTTTCACAGTAACTTCATTGTGGTGTTAATGTAAGCCTACTTGTGACAATAAATATTATTATTCTTATATTTATTTTTTGAGAGATTTGGGCTTCAGGCTTTTAATAGGGAGAAAAAATGTTTGGTATAAAACAGGAACAAAACTTCTTGGAATGTCAAATAGGGGCAGAGCCTGCAGTGATGCCCAGCATTGGAAAAATAATGTTAGAGGGCACATGGGGACAGAAGGAGGCCTTTCAGACCCTTGAGCTGGACCATTATTCAATTAGATCATGGTCAAATTGAATCTGAACACATTTTGCCCACCTTAGTTACTGGCTGAGGCATTCCCATATATGAAAATGAAATGAAAATTGCTTATTGTCACAAGTAGGCTTCAATGAAGTTACTGTGAAAAGCCCCTAGTCGCCACATTCCGGCGCCTGTTCGGGGAGGCTGGTACGGGAATTGAACCGTGCTGCTGGCCTGCTTGGTCTACTTTAAAAGCCAGCGATTTAGCCCAGTGTGCTAAACCAACCCCTCACTAGTTTCAAGAGGCATTAATCCTGCAGACCCAGCAGGTTCTGTGTCCACCCTTTCTGCTTCCAAATGGCTAGTGAGATCATGGGAGAAAGAGATGGCAAGACAATTTGTCCAGGGCTGAAATTGCATTAGATTCTGCTATTCCTGAATCTCTCCCCCCCCCCCTCCTGAAATCCTGCCCTTGGATGTTCAATCAGAGTATGTAACTGCTTCCTAATGTATGTGCTATGTTTTCTCTTCACGGCCTTAAACCTGTGACATTTGTTAAAAAGAATTGATCCAGCGTTTTAACCACCCATCGCCACTGATGTACATAACAAATGGAGCAAAGGTAGGACAATGGGTAGTAGAGATGAGCCATGATCTAATTGAATGGTGGAATACTCCCCTCCTGTTCCTGTGTATTTTCCACAAGATTGAGGGTGATGCAAAGTTGGTGTTCTCATAGGTATTCGGAGGATCAAAAGAAGCCACTGAAGCTGCTCACCTTGCAGTCTGGGTATCCTTCATTCGATAAAGGAGGCCAGAAGTACCCCTCAGCAGATCCAACTGGCCCTGAAATGATTCAATAACAAAATGACTTTACTTCACAAACAGGAAGGAGAATAATCAAGTTTCATTGCTCCAACAGAACAGGTAAACTACTCAGCAACATTACTGTAACTAAATGGGGGCTGGATTAGCTCACTTGGCTACACAGCTGGTTTGTGATGCAGAGCAAGGTGGGTTCAGTTCCCGTACTGGCTGAGGTTATTCATGAAGGCTCCGCCTTCTCAACCATGCCCATCACCTGAGGTGTGGTGATCCTCAGATTAAGCCACCACCAGTCAGCTCTCCCCCTCAAAGGGGAAAGCAGCCTATGGTCTTTATGGCGACTTAACTTACCTGTAACTAAACACTATACGTTGTGCTCTTCAAGCTAAGAAATGGAGTATTTTCTCCCACTGAACTATGAAACCCAAACAATTTTCACAAAACACCATTGACAGCAGCTTCGAAACCCATGACCTCTACTACCCAGAAGGCATTCTGTATCCATCCATAGATGCAAACCAACATCTCTAAAACAACTTTGGAAGCTCCATTCTAAAATTCAGGCAGCTGGAGGAGATATCCAGCAGTTCAATGCTTAATTGATGAGATTGCAAATCCAAGCACAAAGAAAACACCACCATGAACATGATGGCAGGAACAAATTCTTAATAAGAGTCCAAATCACACTCCAGGGAATGAAGCATGTAATCTAAACCAACACTACGGTGTACTACCGAGGAAACAATGAGGCATCATCTTTCAAATAAGATATTAAACGGCGCTTGGCCTTCCCTCGCAGACAAAAGTTAGAGATTCCAAAGCATTATTCAAAAAGAAATAGCAGGAAGTTCACCTCAGGGCACTGGTCAATATTTATTCTTCAACCAATACCTAAAACATATGAAATGGTTATCATATTGGTGTGTGTGATACCTTGCTGTGTGCAGATTGGCTGCTGCATCTCCTACACTACAGTGACTACACTAACAAAGATATTTAATTGACTCTATAGCACTCTGGGATGTGCAGAGGTCAACAATTGCACTAAATAATTACAAGTCTTTTATTATAAATATTAAATGAGTTACTATTGAGAGAAGTCTGTTGATAGCCATCGCCCTCTTCTGCGGTTCCACGTGTGGCATGTCATTCTGAATAACCTGGTCCGTGATTCCTTGTGGGAACTGCTGGCAGAGTTCTAAAATCCTAAGAGTAAAAAGAAAGGATAGTTAAGGAGCGACTACTTGTGATCTCATTCAAGTGGTAAGACACCATGATATGCAAGTGTTAGCTCCCGCTAGCCTCAAAAACACTTTAGCCTTCCCAATATTTAATAGGAAATAATTTTGGCTCATCCAGTACTGATATCGAACAAGAAGTTGATAATTTAGCAACAATGGCTGAGTCAAGAGAGCTGGTGATGAAATAAAGCTAGGTGCCATCAGTATACAAGTGAAAATTAACGCTTATGGATGTCTCCAAGGGGCAACATTGCAGATACAAAACAGGATGGGGTCTAGGATAATTCATTGGGGTAGAGTATCAATTCTGGTACTAAATTGTCCAATCCAAAACCATCACAATTATACCCTGTGATGGAACACAGAACATACAGTTTACAGCATATGGCTATATAGCACACAGAGGGACCCACATTACCTCATTATCCTACATGCACAAAACTACTGTTGGATTGGCAGGTCAACTCTCACATTTGTGAAATGCAGTTAGGGGCAAGCTGATTACAGCTGACACAAAAGCAAATTAAGGGAAATCCGTCTGAATTATAGCTCCTGAAAGAGCACCTGATACCAAATACAGAACTTCAGAGAGCTTGCGCAGACACAATGGGCTGAATAACCTCCTCCTGTGGCAATAGCAATTTGCGATCCTGCAATGTCAGTTCAGCTACTTATACTGCTCACCTTTTGTCAATGCAACACAAAAACCACATGGATATCGCAGCAAGTAAACGACATGCAGTGCGCTTACAACTCGTTGGTTACATTCAACATCTGTCTGAATCATTAAGTCATACAATGTTACATAATGGCCCTTACCACTATTCAAGGTCATAAATGGCATTCTAACTGACGGTGACAAAGGTGAACTATTCTACCTCCTCTTTCTTGAATTGGCTGTGAAACGGTTGACCACACCATCTTCCCCAATGCCTCTCCACTATCATCCAATGGGAATGCTCTTCCGTGGTTCCATTCTTACCTACATGAACATAACCCGAGTATCACTTGTAACAGCTTCTCTTTCTGATGCCGCACGATATCCCTTGTGTACCCTACAACGATCTATCCTAGGTCCACCCCCCTTATTTCTTATTTACAGTGTGCTCCTCAACGATAACACCTGTAAGTGCGGCATTCATTTTAACTTGCATGCTGATGATAGTCAGCTCTACCTCACACCACGTCTCTCGAATGCTCCAAAATTATCAGACATCCAGTATCTGGTGAGCAGAAATTTCCTCCAAGTAAAAATTGGGAAGACTGAAGCCATTATTCTCAGTCTTGCAATGTACACATTTGAAAATCTTCATGCTTGCTTTCAAACCCCCAACTGTATAGTCTCCTCCAATTTCACAAATAACACAAGAAATAGGAGCAGAAGGAGATCGTCCTGTCGAACCTGCTCTGCCACTAAATACGATCATGACTAATCTTGGACTTCAACTTAATTTCCCACCCACTCTCCATATCTTTTGATTCCAAGACCCCAAAAATCTGTCCAACCCAGCCTCAAATGGTTTGCATTCAACAATGTAGCACAACAGTCCTCTGGGATATATAAATTCCAACAATTCACAACCCATTGATTGAAGAAATTTCCCCTCATCTCAATCCAAAATGATCGGCCCCTCAACCCTCCCCCTCCCCCACCCATCCCGATGTTTTAGATTCTCTAACCAGCAGAAACAATCTCTCAGCGTCTACCCTAACAAGCTCCTTTAGAATGTCGTAGGTTTCAATGAGATTACCTCTCATTCTTCTAAACTCTATAGAATATAACTCTAATTTACGCAGCTTTTCATCATTCAACAAACAACCTTCACATCCCAGGGACCAGTCTAGTGAACCTGTGCTGTACGGCCTCCGATGCAAGTCTCTCCTTCCTTAAATGTGGATGCCAAGTATCTCTCAGTATTCCAGGTGTGGTCTCATCAAAACTCTATACGATTGAAGAAAGACTATTTTATTCCTGCATTCCAATCCCCATGCAATAAAGGCCAACATGCCATGTGTCTACTTAATTGCTTGTTCTACCTGCATGCTAACTTTGAGTTCCTTGCACAAGTTCACCCAAGTCTCCCTGAACAACAACATTTCACACCTTTCAAAAAAAATTCTGCTTTCCCAACTTATGGCCAAAGTGAATAACTTCACACTTCTCCATATTCGACTCCATTTGCCTTCTTGCTGCCCACATTCGACTCCATCTGCCTTCTTGCTGCCCAATTTCTTAACCTGTCCACATCGCTTTGCAGCCTTTCTAATGTCCTCCTCCTAGCTTACTTTTCTAACTAGGTTTGTATCTTCAGTGAGCTTAGATAGTTACTCTGTCTCTTCACTGATCCTTGGACCACTCCACAAGTCACAGCTTGCCAACTTGAAAATGCCTCATTTATGTCTACATTTTGCATCCTGTCCATTAACCAATCCTCTATCCTTCCTTAATAACAGATTCCAACACCTTTTCAACGATTGACGCCAGATTACTTGGTCTGTAGTTCCGTTTTCCCTCTCCCTTCTTTCTAGGAAAGAGGTGCTACATTTGCCAACTTCCAATATAATTTTCAAATCAAAGGATTGTGGAAAATTGTAGCCAGTGCATCCACTATCTCCGTAGCTAGCTCTTTTAGAACCCCCGATGTAGGTCATCAGATCCCATGGATTTCTTGGCCTTTTAGTTCCTTAATACTTTTCCTAATGCTGATATTAATCATCTTAATTTCCTCATTCTTTTTAGCACCTAGGTTACCCACAAATTCTGGCCTCTTGTGCATTCCTAATTATAATTGCTCCACTACTGGTGGCCATGCCTTCAGTTGCCTTGGCCCTATGCTCTGGAATTCCCTCCCTACACCTCTCCAACTTGCTTTCCTCTTTTAAGATGTCCCTTAAAACATAATGTGGAGATGCCGGCGTTGGATTGGGGTGGGCACAGTAAGAAGTCTTACAACATCAGGTTAAAGTCCAACAGATTTGTTTCGAATCACTAGCTTTCAGAGCGCAGCTCCTTCCTCAGGTGAATGCTGAGGAAGGTGCTGCGCTCCAAAAGCTGGTGTTGTAAGACTTCTTACTGTCCCTTAAAACATAATTTAATGAGCTTTTGGTCATCTTCTTACGTAGTGTCATACTTTTTAAAAACAATAATGCTCTTGCATGTGAATCACCTTGAAACATTACTTTAAAAAGGCACTATATTAAAAAAAAGTTAACTGCAGATGCTAGAATTCTGAAATTAAAACAAAAAATGCTGGAAATACTCAGTAGGTCTCGTAGCATTTGTGGAGTGAGAAGCACAGGTTGACGTTTCAGGTCAAGGACCTTTCTTCAGTCATTGTAAACGGTTGTCAGCAAAAGGGGGAGGGGTTCCAAAACATTACCTGCTTTCCAGCCCCATAGGATCTACAGCTTCTTGCTTCACTTTCACGTCCGCCATCGTCTCAAATGTTGAACATGACAATCTATTGGGAATGAACGCGGCTCGATGGGCTTGTTTGCAGAACCTGACTGCTATATGGTTGCCGTTCTCGTCCCGCGTTCGAAATTGTATCAAATATCAGCTTGGACGTTCCAAATCCAGTGTTCCACGTTCTAAACTGTGTCAAACATCGGCCTGGATGTTCCAAGTGGCGAGCTCCCGTGTGCTAAATGCCTGGGCTGAGAAGCCACAACTTCACTCCGTTCATATTCTGCCTCCTGAGTGGGGGCTTTTCACTCTGCCGGCTCAGCTTCTTCTGAACGGCGGAATAGACCAGATTCGCCAGGCGGCATAACTCCCTTCGTGTCCTCAATTGCCAGCAGTGACGGGAGATTGTCTTCTCTCGCGGTGCGTTTCAAGGCAATCCTGAAAATAATGCAAAACCACAGAGACAGTTTATTGCGGTGATCCTCCCCCACCCGGGCTTGATTTCCCTTCCTCTCCGGCAATCGTGGTGAGCAGCTGCTTGGTTTAAGCGGGGCCTGACTAGTGCTCGGCGCATGTGTTTTCATCATCAATCGGTGCTCAAAATTCTTCGTATCAAGATCTCTGAAGAAGACTCGAAACGTTAACTCTATTTGTCTTTTTTCCGCACATACTGCCAGACCAGCTGTGTGTGTTTGAGATGACTGGTAATCACTTGATTATAGGTTTACCAGCCCCCCATCATAATTAAGATCCAGGTTGAACAACCTGGGAGAACAAAATTGGGTACATGAAACAACCAAGTTTTCATTTATTTATTTTTTGCATGGCAAGTTGCTGTAAGTGCGATCTCCTATCGGCGCAACAAGTGAAAGAACTGTGAATCTCCTTAACTAGTCAGATTGAAGTGGAGATGCCGGCGTTGGACTGGGGTGAGCACAGTAAGACGTTTTAAGACACCAGGTTAAAAATCCAACAGTCTGTTTCAAATCACTAGCTTTCGGAGCACTGCTCCTTCCTCAGGTGAATGAAGGGGTAGGTTCCAGAAACATACATATAGATAAAGTCAAAGATGCAAGACGATACTTTGAATGCGAGCATTTGCAGGTAATTAAGTCTTTACAGATCCAGAGAGAGGGGTAATCCCAGGTTAAAGAGGTGTGAATTGTCTCAAGTCAGGGCAGTTGGTAGGATTTGCCAGCCCAGGTCAGATGTTGGGGGTGAATGTAATGCAACATGAATCCAAGGTTCCGGTTGAAGCCGTACTCACGTGTGCGGAACTTGGCTATAAGTTTCTGCTCGGCGATTCTGCATTGGCGCCCGTCCTGAAGGCTGCCTTGGAGAACGCTTACCTGAAGATCAGAGGCTGAATGCCCTTGACTACTGAAGTGTTCCCCGACTGAAAGGGAACATTCCTGCCTGCGATTGTTGCGCGATCCGTTCATCCGTTGTCACAGTGTCTGCATGGTCTCGCCAATGTACCATGCTTCGGGAAATCCTTTCCTGCAGCGTATGAGGTAAACAACGTTGGCCGAGTCGCACGAGTATGTACCGCGTACTTGGTGGGTGGTGTTCTCACGTGTAATTGTGGTACCCATGTTGTGATCTGGCACGTCTTGCAGAGATTGCCATGGCAGGGTTGTGTGGTGTCGTGGTCCCTGTTTTGAAGGCTGGGTAGTTTGCTGCAAACAATGGTTTGTTTGAGGTTGCGCGGTTGTTTGAAGGCAAGTAGTGGGGGTGTGAGGATGACCTTGGCAAGATGTTCGTCTTCATCGATGACGTGTTGAAGGTTGCGAAGATGATGTCGGGAGTTTCTCCGCTCCGGGGAAGTACTGGACGACGAAGGGTACTCTGTCGGTTGTGTCCTGTGTTTGTCTTCTGAGGAGGTCAGTGCGTTTTTTGCTGTGGCGCGTTGGAACTGTCGTCGATGAGTCGAGCGCCATATCCCGTTCGTACAAGGGCATCTTTCAGCATCTGTAGATGTCGGTTACGCTCCTCCTCCTCTGAGCAGATCCTGTGTTTACGGAGGGCTTGTCCATAGGGCATGGCTTCTTTAATGTGGTTAGGGTGGAAGCTGGAGAAGTGGAGCATTGTGAGGTTATCCGTGGGCTTGCGGTAAAACAAAGTGGTGAGATGACTGTCCTTGATGGAGATGAGTGTGTCCAAGAATGCAACAGATTTTGGAGAGTGGTCCATGGTGAGTCTGATCGTGGGATGGAACTTATTGATGTCATTGTGTAGTCGTTTCAGTGATTCTTCATCGTGGGTCCAAAGGAAAAAATGTCATTGATGTATCTGGTGTATAACGTTGGTTGAAGGTCCTGTGCGGTGAGGAGGTCTTGTTCAAACTTGTGCAGAAAGGTGTTGGCATATTGAGGTGCGAATTTGGTCCCCATGGCTGTTCTGTGTGTCTGGATGAAGAATTTGTTGTCGAAGGTGAAGACGTGATCCAGAATGAAGCGGATGAGTTGCAGAATTGCGTCTGGAGATTGGCAGTTGTCGGTGTTGAGTACTGAGGCTGTTGCAGCAATGCTGTCGTCAGGGGGGATGCTGGTGTGGAGTGCCGAGACATCCATTGTGACGAGGAATGTTCCTGGTTCAACTGGTCCATAGGTGCTGAGTTTCTGTAAGAAGTCTGTCGTATTGCGACAGAAGCTGGGCGTTCCTTGTACGTTGGGTTTCAAGATGTCCTCGATGTAGCCAGAGAGGTTCTCACACAGAGTCCCATTCCCTGATACAATAGGTTCCCTGATGTGTTGGCCTTGTGTATTTTTGGGAGGCAGTAGAGATCTCCAACACGGGGAGTATGTGGGATGAGAGCACGTAGGGTGCTCTGAAGGTCTGGATCCAAGGTCTTGATCAGTCTGTTGAGTTGGCGGGTGTGTTCCTTGGTCGGATCTGCGGGTAACTGTCTGTAGTGTTCTTGGTTGTTGAGTTGTCGGTACACTTCTTTGCAGTAGTCCGTTCTGTTCAGTATGACGGAGTCAGATTGAACGAAATGAACTGCACAACTGAGAAGGAAGTGGAGAGGGTACGCTTAATCACAAATCAGGTATAGAAAGAGAAATAGAAAGGGAAAGAAATATTGGATTGAGAGAGAAAAAATCAAAATAAAATAAAATTATTTTTAAAAAATCCCCACACAACAAACCTGAAGGAAGAGACTCCACGCTAATAAAAGCACCTACTGTGGATTGCTGGAATAAAAACAAAAAGTGCTGGAAAAATCTCACCTGATCTGGCAGCATCTGTGGAGAGAGAAAAACGGAGTTAACATTTCAAGTCCAGTATGACCTATTATGATGCGCTAATTAGCCCTTTTGTAGCCACAAAGCCTGGCTGTTTTTCAAACCAAAGTGTTTTAAAATATTACTGCAGCAGTCACTACTGACCCAGGCTTTTGACCCTTACTACACCAGTACACATACAATATATCTGAAATTCTGACATCCATCACAGTGGTGAGGTAGATGCCATTTTCATGAAATTATCAATGGAGTACAACAACTCGAACAGCAACCTTTGGATTTTTGAATTTACTGTGCATCTTCCCCCTCACCTGAAATTATTATTCTGTTTGTGCAGAGCCCGACAATGTTGTTTCATTATATATTCAATTCCCTTTTTTTAAATTTAGAGTATCCAATTCATTTTTTCCAATTTGAGGGGCAATTTAGCGTGGCCAACCACCTACCCAGCACATCTTTGGGTTGTGGGGGCGAAACCCACGCAAGCACGGGGAAAATGTGCAAACATCACACGGACAGTGACCCAGAGCCGGGATCGAACCTGGGACCTCAACGCTGTGAGACAGCAGTGCTAACCACTGCACCACCGTGCTGCCCTCAATTCCCTTTTCAATGTTTAAATGTATTAAGTCTGATTCTACCACCCTTTCAGGCCATGTACTCAGATCATAACTCTGTTTAAAAAAAGGTAGAGGAGCAAAGATTTATGGGTATAAAAAGAAATCACTAAAAATAGTGACAACGTACCTTTATATTGTGCTTTTAATGCAGTGAAACATCAGGGGCGGGATTCTCCCATAATCATCGCGGATCACTCCGGTGTCGGGGGGCCCCCCAAATGGCGCAAAGTCTCCGGCCCGGAATGGGCTAGTAGCGGCGTGACGCTAGTCGCGACGGCGTCACAGCACAAAAGAGGCCGCACCCCGGAGAGCCGTCATGATGGCCGCCCGCCGCGCAGCTCCGAGTTCCCAGGAGCGCGACGGCGAAGGCGCTCCTGGACGCAGTAGAGCAAAGGAGGGAGGCCCTGTACCCCGGACACGGTCGCCCCACGCCTCAGCCAGCGCCTGTGGTGGGAGGTGGCAGAGGCCGTCAGCGCTGTGGCTGTAACGCCAAGGACAGGCGCCCAGTGCCACAAGAAGGTGAATGACCTTGTCAGGGCAGCCAGGGTGAGTACACCCACCCCCGATGTGCGGCACGTCCCCAGGTGCAACTAACCCTAACCCCCCCCCCATGTGCGGCACATCCCCAGGTGCAACTAACCATAACCCTAACCCCAATGTGCTGCGCACCTCTGCCAATATACGCCCAACCACTGGCCTGCATGTATATCCCTGCCGAACACTATTGCCCTTTATGCCTGCCAACCACTTGCCCGCCCCCAACAGGAGAAGTGCACACAGAACAGGGATTGTGAGAGGACAGGAGGGGGCCCAGCTGATGAGAGACCACTCACCGTTCATGAGGAGAGGGCCCTGGAACTGGCAGGCGGACCCGAGGACCGGGAGTTTGCCGATGCAGATGTCGGGGGTGCACCACCAAGTGAGACCCCCCACGGCCCGCCCCCCTTCCCCCATATCCCCCCACCCCCATAGCCCCCCTCCCTATACCCCCCTAACCTCCCTCCCCCATATCCCCCCTCCCCATATCCCCCTTATCCGCCCTCCCCATATCCCCCCTCCCCCATATCCCCCCTCCCCCATATTCCCCCTCCTCCATATCCCCCATACCCCCTCCCCTATATCCCCCCTCCCCTATATCCCCCCTAGCCCCCTCCTGCATATCCCCCTCCCCATATCCCCCCTCCCCATATCCCCCCTCCCCATCTCCCCCCTCCCCATCTCCTCCCCACATCCTCCCTCCCCCATATCCCCCCAACCCCATACCCCCCTCCCCCATATCCCCCCTAGCCCCATATCCCCCCTCCCCCATATCCCCCCTCCCGCATATCCCCCTCCCCATATCCCCCCGCCCCCATATCCCCCGATCGAAGGGGGTGGCGACCAGCTTGAGGCGGCTGCAGATGCAGGTGCAGGAGTCCACCCGCGTCCAGGAGCTGGGAGTGGTGCCCGTCATGCGTGCCACCCAGGCCGAAACCGCACGGGCGGCGTCCGCGGTGGAGGCAATGGGTGCGACGGTGTTAGACATGGGAGCAGTATGTAAGGCCTGGGGTTTTCCGTGTCTGACCATGCATGCTGTATTATGTATTGCAGGACCAAACGTCGAGGCACCCGTCCCCGCAGATGCCGACCGCCCTCAGGACGATCCAGGGCGGCCACGAGACAGGGAGCGGCCCGGCCCCTCCGGCATGCGACACCCCAGGGCGGCCACGAGACGGAGCAGCCCTGCCCCTCCGGCATGCGATGCCCCAGGGTGGCCACGAGACAGGGACAGGCCCAGAGCAACAGGGAGATGACGCGCCCGTCTCGTGCGAGTGCGGCGACGCAGGCGTGCGACACCCAGCAACGAGGGGGGCAGCCACAGGCCCCCGTCGCAGCCGAGACAGGACACCCCTACCCAGAACAACCCTACCCAGGACAGCCCTACCCAGGACAGCCCTACCCAGGGCACTCCTACCCGGGGCACCCCTACCCGGGACACCGACACACATGACACCGACACACATGACACCGACACACAGGGGGCGGGTGGACAGGAACCACCACCCCAGGGGACCATGGACTCTGGGTCAGACGATGAGCGCGACACAACGCCACTGCTATCTACAACACCCTCCACCATCACAGAGACACTCACCTCGGTTGGGCACTTTAGCGATGAAGCTTCTGGTACACTCACTGGTGTGCACAATACAGCCGTAACGGTACAGCAGGTGGAGGTAGGAGCAGCCAAGCGTCCGGGAGGTCAGAGGGCATCCCGGCGCAAGCAACCATCTGCCGGCCAGACGGGTCTGGGGTTCCTGGAGTTACCACACCCGCCCATAGACCCGATGCAGTCATGGAACCAGGGACGATCGAAGGGGGTGGCGGCCGGCTTGCGGCGGCTGCAGATGCAGGTGGAGGAGTCCACCAGCGTCCAGGAGCTGGGAGTGGTGCCCGTCATGCGTGCCACCCAGGCCGAAACAGCACGGGCGGCGTCCGCAGTGGAGGCAATGGGTGCGACGGTGTTAGACATGGGGAGCAGTATGTAAGGCCTGGGGTTTTCCGTGTAGGCGGCAACTGTGGCCCAGGACATGGCTGCCCTCTCAGGAAGCCCAGAGCCAGCGGCAGATTGCAGAGGCGCTCAATGCCGTGGCCCTGTCTCAGCAGTCCATTGCTGAGGGCATCGGTGCCATTGCCCATGTGCTAGCTGGCGTCGCCCAGACACAGACAGGGATGGCCAACTCCCTGAACTCCATGGCTGCAAACCTGCAGACCCTTGTCGATACCAGGGCGGGCCTCCAGGACTGGCAGCGGCAGGTGTCGGGGGGGCGTCGGATGGCTGGTCCGTTCGCACCCCCGGCCCATGTAGAGGCCCGGGGGCCATCGGGCACCCCGAGGGAGGAGGAGGTGCTGGGGCCGGTTCCGGGTCCCCCTGTAGGGGAGGTCCCAGAACACCTTGACACCTCGGACTCCCCCCCCCCCCCCCCCCCCCCCCGCCCCCCTCCGTCCCAGGTGCATCGGGTGGGCAACGGGCAGGACAGGCTGGCTGCCCAATCGTCCGGGCCGCAGCCTGGCCCATCTAGGCTGGGCCGCCCCAGGAAACGGCCGCCAAAGGGATCCCGAGTCACAGGGCAGGAATCACAGGAGTCCGCCTCCAGTTCTGCTGTACTGTCTGTGGAACCACCTAGACGTAGTCAAAGTGCCGTAAGGCCAAACAATTAGACACTGAGTAAATTGGCACGGGTGCAGGGCACAGATGAGTTATAGGGGCTCGGGCACGTGTATGAACTGTTTGTTATTAAAATCACTTTCACACCTATGGAAGCTGCCTTTGTGCTCTGTCCGATGCGTGCGGGGGCGGGGGGGGGGGGGGGGGGGGTGGTATTACGTCCGCCCCAGGTGAGTGTGCCCCCCCCGGGTCGCCCTCGCCATCCCCCTCGGCAGAGGACGGGACCGTGCTCTGCAGTGTCACGGCTGCATGCAGGGATGGTCCGGGTGGATGGTGGTACTGTGGCCATGGGTCAGACATTGTCCAACGATGTAGAGCCAGGGGCTCATCGCAGAGCGGGTTGTCATCATCCTCCATGGCCTGCAATAGACATGTGTCCACCAGCAACTGTGTGAGCCCGGCCCGTTGTGCCACAGGTGGATGTGGGTGGGGTGGCGGTGGGTGCAGTTGGTGGTGGGTGGGGGGGGGGGGGGGGTGAGGGGGGTCAGCTGGTGCCGTGGTTTGCAGTCGGTGCCCATACTCAGCAATTCCCATGCCTCCCTAGTCAGTGAACTGGGCGGCTATCAGCCTGTCCCGTGCCCGCTGGCCCAGCCAGTAACGGTGGGCAGCCTCCTGCCCATGTCCAGCCCGTCTGTCCTGACCATTGCCCCCATCCTACTCATCTGGGGAGGACTGCGTCTCGTCCTGCTGCTCCTCCACTCCCCCCTCCTCTGCCTGCGGCACATCGCCCCTCTGCTGGGCTATGTTGTGCAGGACGCAGCAGACCATAACTATGCAGCCGACCCTATCTGGCGGGTACTGGAGGGCCCCTCCAGAGCGGTCCAGGCACCTGAAACGCATTTTTAGCACCCCAAAGCACCTCTCTATCACACCCGATTGCTGCATGGGCATCGTTGTAGCTGTTCTCCGCGTCAATCTGGCCTCCGTATAGGCGTCATCAGCCACGACTGCAATGGGTAACCCCTGTCGCGCAGCAACTAGCCCCTCAGCCGGTGTGGCATCCCTCGAACATGCCGGGGATGTAAGACTCTGCCAATACAAATGAGTCATGTACACTGCCCGGATACCGGGCGCAGACGTGCAGGATCATCATGCGGTGGTTGCAGACCACCTGAATGTTCATGGAATAGGTCCCCTTCCTATTGGTGAATACGACCCTGTTATCTGCAGGTGGCCGCACGGCGACGTGCATCCCATTGATAGCGCCCTGGACCATGGCAAATCCGGCCACGGCAGCGAAGCTCGCTGCCCGGGCATCCTGGCTGGCCCAGTCCCCAGGGAACTGGATGTAGCGGTCCGCAATGGCATATAGGGCGTCTGTCACTGCCCGGATGCACTGGTGCACCGATGTCTGCGAGATGCCAGACAGGTCCCCACTCGGCGCCTGGAATGACCCTGTGGCATAAAGTTCAGGGCCAACGTAACCTTGACGGACACGGGGAGAGGGTGTCCTCCCCCAGTGCCACGCGGTGCCAGGTGTGCCATCAGGTGGCAGATGTGTGCCAAGGTTTCCCGGCACATTCGGAGTCTCCTCCTGCATGCCCGGTCCGTGAGGTCCTGGTTCGACGAACGGGGCCGGTACACACGGGGCCTCCTCGGGCGTCTCCGTCGCCGTGGCGCCACCACCTCCTCCTCCTCCTCCTCGTGCTCCTCCTCCTCGTCCTGTCGGGCGAGCGGCCCTCCAGCCTGGGCGGCTACCGCCTGCCCCTCTGCGGCACGCTCCTCTGCGGCATCCTCCGTCGCCTCCCTGGCACGCTCCTACTCCTGCTCCCCCAGGGCAACATGTAGAACTGCGGCTCCCGCCACGGCGGCCAACATCGCTGGCCATGGGCTGCATGGTTGCGTCTGTTGGAAGCTGGCACCTGGCCAGGCATACAACCTCCCCGGCCCTCTCCCCCCTCCCCGGCACTCGCCCTCCCCTCCCCGGCACTCACCCTCTCCCCGGCACTGGTCCTCTCCCCCCTCCCCGGCACACGCCCTCTCCCCCCCTCCCCGGCACTCGCCCTCTCCCCCCTCCCCGGCACTCGCCCTCTACCCCCTCCCCGGCACTCGCCCTCTACCCCCTCCCCGGCACTCGCCCTCTCCCCGGCACTGGTCCTCTCCCCCCTCCCCGGCACACGCCCTCTCCCCCCTCCCCGGCACTCGCCCTCTCCCCCCTCCCCGGCACTCGCCCTCTATCCCCTCCCCGGCACTCGCCCTCTACCCCCTCCCCGGCACTCGCCCTCTACCCCCTCCCCGGCACTCGCCCTCTCCCCGGCACTGGTCCTCTCCCCCCTCCCCGGCACTCGCCCTCTACCCCCTCCCCGGCACTCGCCCTCTACCCCCTCCCCGGCACTCGCCCTCTATCCCCTCCCCGGCACTCGCATTCACCCTCTCCCCCCTCCCCGGCACTCGCCTCCCACCCCCACCACCCCTCCCCCCCCCCAACCCCCCCCCCCAACCCTCCCCACCCCCAACCCCCCCCCCCCTCCCTCACCGAAGGTTTGGGAGGCCGCGGGCGATGGAGTTTTCATACTTCTTCCATGTGCACAGGGCGTACTCGTGGATCGATTATTTTGTGGTGGATAAGATTCTGCTGGTGGGGTGGACGACTCGGGGTACCCGACAATCGTGATTGCAGACCATGCGCCACATTGGGTGGACTTGCAAGTGGATCGGGGGGGGGGGGGGCATCGCCCGCAGTGGAGACTGGACGTAAGATTGTTAGAGCATGAGGAGGTGTGTGAGCGGGTGAGGGCCGCCATCCGGGGGTATGTGGAACTAAATGATACAGGTGAGGTCTCGCCGCCACGCTGTGGGAGGCGCTCTAGGCAGTGGTTAGGGGGGAGTTCATATGGATCCGGGTGCATAGGGAGGAGGAGGAGCGAGCAGATATGGTAGGATTGGTGGACGGGATTCTGCGGGTGGACAGGAAGTATTCAGAAGCAGGATTGTTGAAGGAGAAGCAGAAGCTTCAAATGGAGTTCGGGCTGGTGTCCACGGGGAAGGCAGTTGCAGAGGGGCAGTGTATGAGCATGGGGAGAAGGCTAGTAGGATGCTGGCCCAGCACATGCGTTTGGAACATCGCTGGACTTCTGCAACTGTGCGTGTAACGGACTTTTGTTACAAACCCCACACCAGCCCCAAACACTATTGGCCGAAATCGAAGAGAGTGATCAGAGCCCTGTCGAACTATTGGGTCCAAGGTTAAGGACTGCCCCAAAGAGCACAAAATCCCAGAGGGATAAAAGAGGACACAGCCATGTGTTCTTTCTCTTTTGGATCCGGCCTGTGCCAGCCCAATTGCAGCAGGAACAGCCAGCTAAGTTCAAGACTAATGATCGCTACCTGACAGATGAGCCCTGCAGAGACAGAACCACTTTCTTCGAACCAGCCAAGTGAAATCCAGATAAAGGCCTTATCCATTTGCACAGTGCTGGTCGCCCTGACGTTAAGTATAGGTTATTGTAGCTGATAGGTGTAGTTAAACACGTAGTAGATATTGTGTTTGCATGTCGACATAACCCTTGTAAATAAACCATCTTTTGAACTAACTAACTGGCCGTGTGGTCATTTGATCGATATAAGGGAAGGCTTGTGGTTCACCAAAATTATTAATAGAGCAACAAAGTAAATAAAATTCACCATCCGTGGGTTGGGAGGGGGCTTCCACAAGATGTGGAAATCATTCAGCAACTTGTTCCAAAACTTGTTTGTAGCCAGAAACCAATAGGGCACTGGTTTTTTGGGGGGGAGGGGGGGGGGGGGGGGCGGCTGGAGAGACTTGTAAATAGTCATGAGGTTCCTTGGTTTCAATATGTCAATATATTTTTTTCTTTCTGTTTTGTGTGTCTCTTTGTTCACCTCTTTGAGGGAGCTCTGTAAATATGAAAGCATTCACCTTTCAATGATTGCTGGACTATGTACCATAATAAGATGAAAATCAATAAAAACATTAAAAAATAAAATAGCCCCAACCTCATTTGGCAGTTGGAATTCTATTTGAATTATACGCCCCATTTCCTACAATAAAAAGGGGCTCATCACCAGAAGCAGGCGGGTGCTTTGGACACCAAGAGATGGGACTCTCTCAAAACAGAGCTGGCAGCATTGCCAGTGTTAATGGGGGTGGTTAGGCTACCATCCACATTAGAGGCTGTTACTGCCTCCTTCAGTTACAGATGCACTCTTTCAAGTCCTCAATTTCCTGGTGGACTCCCCCAGTTCCTGCACCTAACTGCTTGATTTTTACATTCCTGCAGTTGTTCAAACAACACATTCCTCCTCACAGTGCGCCATTCTCTAAGACCAGTTCTGGCAAATACAAAGGACCCTGAAACCTTTCGACATCCTTAATGGTTAAAATATTACCAACCTCAAAAATCCAGACCAAGGAATATACATCCTTCGTCCAATCCAAAGTGGGAGTCATCTGACATCCCCTCCCCCCTCCCATCCACCACAAGCTGGTGGAATAGTTAATACTGCCTTGGATCTTAACTTTCTGATTCAGAGGCAGTATTACTACTATCCAGACAAACCCTCTATGCAGCAGACAATATGCTACATTGTCAGGAATACTATAGTTGGGATAAAACATTTCACCCAAGCATTATCTACTGTTCAGGTAAATGTAATAGTTTGTGGCACGTTTTGAAGGCCCACTGGGAGGTTCCCCAATGTGGTTAACATTGATCCCCTCAACCAACACCAAAATAAAATACTGGTCATTCACCTCTGTTGTTTGTGGAACTTTGTTGTGCACTAATAATTAGCTGCCATGTTTGCCTAGTTAACAGCAGTGAAAACTGTTGGAAGGGTAATTGATTGGCTGTGAAGTTGAGATTTTTTGGGTCATGCACAGAGTTAGGTGGATACAAATCTGTCTGCATGACTGAAAATAAAAAGCAACAAGAACCAACTGGATTTTGATGGGCATCAGGAGAGCAAGGGAGGGGGCGCGGCTATATCTTTACTTCTTTACCTGCAATCACCCAGTAGGCGGATGTGGGGAACCGCCATAGCCTGTTCGAAGTGCTGGAGAGCAGTTGGCATCCTCAGCCAGACTCAGCACCTTCAGCAGAAGGGTTTTCAAGGATGGAAGATAAGGAGACTACTTGATCTGACCTCTGCAGCCACATTAAATGGTGCACTGTGCAAGGGGAACTTTGAGAATGTGCTTCATCAGATTGGTGTGAAACTCTGGCCAACTCTGAATCTCAGGCATTCTGCATATTCTTGACCATTTATGATGTGATATCGTGTGGCCTCAATTAAAAAAAAAAATAGAATCCCAAGTTATAGAGGGGGGGGGGGGGGGGCTATCCAACACCTCTCCTGGGAAGGGTTCCTCCATCCAACCACCTCTCCCTGACACCCCCACCCTTCTAACTGCTGGAGACTCACTCTCCTCACCCAACCTAAGCTCCGCCCCACCCAAACTCTGACTGCGCACGCGCTGTTTCTAGGCGCGCCGTTGCTAATGTAGCCGTAAACGTCGATCTGATTGGTCCGGACAGTTGCCGGGGAACAGCTGGCGGCCAATCGGAGGAGCCGCCGCCGCGTGGTGCGGTTGTTGTTGGTAGCGAAGCTGCGGTGTTTGTGCAAAGCGCCAGGAGAAGGAGTTGGAGATACACAGACACAGCTGGGAGCTGGCTGGTCAGGTTCCTATTATACTCAAAGATATAATCAATGACTAGTCATCCAGTCTGTACACGGGGAACATTGTCGTAGTGAGTATGATTGATATTGGACCAGAGAGACGGGGGTGAACTCTCACCCCAACATGGGGGCCAGGCGAAGGCAGGTTGGCCGGTCTGTCATATTTGTGGCACAGGCCCATTCTTCTGAAGCTAGGTTTTGGGGGGGGGGGGGGGGGTAATCACACCCGCAAGTGGTGGGCAGCCGATTCAGAGAACGATACAGCGCAGTACAGGCCTTTCGGCCCACGATGTTGCACCGACATGGGAAGTCAAAAAACAAAAGCCATCTAACCTACACTGTGCCATTATCATCCATATGCTTATCCAATAAACTTTTAAATGCCCTCCATGTTGGCGAGTGATAGTTTAGTCTGTAGAGTTTTGTGCATGAGTATATTTGATTGTGTGTGTAAATAAATGGTTCTAGAATTCTCTCCATAAAATACTCCAGATTCTAGAATTCTCTCCATAAAATACTCCAGATTCTAGAATTCTCTCCATAAAATACTCCCACTTCCTTCTCTTTTATTCAGATGAGCGAATGGCCAATTATCAGAGGCTGACGGGAATTTTCCAGCCGACTTGCCTTGCCCCCCCCCCCCCCCCCCCCCAACATCAGGAACAGGCCAGCTGCCTGGAGGCAGCCTCCCCAATGGGGGAACTGGGGAGGCCAGTGTAATGTTCCAAGGCAGACTTTGTGGTCCTTCCTGCCCATCAGGTCATGGGCCCCCAGCCGTGACCCATTTTTTTTGGTTGAAAATTTTAAAAGTTGCTGGAAAGGAGCCACAAGGTAAGGGGAACCTTCTCCCTCACCTGTAATGGCAAGCTGCAACCCCTTCCATGCTGGAGGCTTGAGAGCCTACCCACCGTCCATAATTGGACAGCGAGTCTGCCTGCTGGCCACGAATTGGCCAGTTCAAGGAAAATTGCTGCTTGGTAACTGCTTCTGACATGGTGTGAGGTTAGGACCTACTCTACCTGACCCCAATGTCAGGGTGCCAACCCCAAATCCTTCCTTTTGAGTTAAAATCTCATCAGAGCAGGTACTTAAATTCAGTTAATTAAATAAATCAGGAGTAAACTAAATACTCTCCATAATGGTGACAGTGAAGCTATAGGACTCTATGAATCCATTTGGTTTACTAAAAGGGAAAGATGTCTGCTATCTTTATCCCCAGTCTACTATATGGAGTCCAGACACACACATATGGTTGACTTTTAACTGCCCTCTAGCAAGCCACTTGGTTGTCAAGGAGATGGTTTGTCATCACCTTCTGAAGGGCAGTGAGGGGTGGACAATAAATGTTGATGTGCTCACATCCTGAGATTTAATAAGATAAATCAGTAGGGTTATTAATAATAACTCGGTTACAAATAACTAAATTAGTGATAATCATTGTGGTTGTAAATCACGGGTTGTTCACAATTGTCGGTTTCATTGTTCATAGTTTAATTATTTGAGTTTCAGGATTTATTTGTGAGACTAATGTTGCCAATAGCAGCTTCCTGCAGGACCTTGTCCCCTCCTCAGGCCATGTTCCTTTTACCTTGATTTTCTGACTGGAAATAATTGTGGTTGTGTCAACAACACTTGTTCGGCAGGTTCACTCTCCTGTCAAACGGTGTCTCCTTGTAGGTGGTTTCCCTCTGGAGGAATGACGGCCGGTTCTATTGCAGTCCCACAAATCATCCCGCTGAGGGTTCCTCTCCCTGGCAAACCCAAAAATGAAATCGATACCGACACTCCTATTGGAATCAAGTCAGGTAAGAAAAAGGCTGGTTACTTGACCACAGTGGGTAGAGAATTACTCTACCGTTGTGAATGTTTGAGGGGTAAGCTCAGTAATCTAACCAAGGGAATATACTTGCCTCCAGCCGCAAAGGACACTACTTCTTCAATCAAGCTCTGTGAGCCCCTCACTCAGATGGCTGTGCCCTAAAATCTGGAATTCCCTCATTAATCTCTCTGTCACTCCTCTTTTAAGACCTCTCTTAGAAACTACCTAGTTGACCCAACTATTCTTGATCTTTGGTTCTGATATCTCCTTCTTTGACTTGGTGTCAAATTTTATCTGACTATGCTTTTGTGATGTGTCTTCAAATATCTGACCATATTAAAGAAATAAAACAGTGCAGCAGAGAAGTAGGCTATATGCCCATAAATCCCACACTGGCTCTTTCAAAGAGTAATTCAGTTCATCCCACTCCTCAATTGTTTCTCTATTTCCCTGCATTTCTTTTCTTTTTCGAGTATTTATTCAATTTTCTTTTGCAGGCTACTACTAAATCATTATCTTCACCCCATCATGGTGTAAATATACTTTATTAATCGTTTTTTATATTGTCCCACGGCTTCAAAGATTTATGCAAAAGCGCATACGCCTGTCTCCTCTTTTTTAAATTTAAAGTACTTAAATTTGCTTTCCAAAAAGAGGCAATTTAGAATAGCCAGTCCACCTACCCCGCACATCTTTGGGTTGTGAGGGTGAGACCCATACAGACACAGGGAGAATGTGCAAACTGTACACGGACAATGACCTGCGGCCGGGATCGAACCCGGGTCCTCGGTGGCGTGAGGCAGCTGTGCCACCCTCATCTATCTCCTCTTGTACCACTTTTAAACTTTACCACTTGGTATTTAGTGTCAATTCACATTCTTCTTCCCAAAATGTACCTCCACACGCTTTTCCATATTGAATTTAATTGTGACATGTTCTGCCCCCCCCCCCCTTTCCCTTCGATCCTATGGGCTTCAATTTTGCTGAAAGCCTCACGTGGTACTTGATCAAATATCAGCTGCACTGCCCTCACCCACTCTCTCTGTTACCTCATAAAAAAAAATCAGGAGAATTAGTCAAACACGATTTACCTTCAATAAATCTTTGTTGGCTCTGCTTTCTCAGTACATGCTTGTCCAATATAAATGTAAATTGCTGTCGCCTCATGCCATTTCTGAATGCACACTGCAGTTGGTGACAAAGATTAATTGCTGGTGATGGTTGCCTTATCTGTGCAGGTCAGCAGTTTAATTTCTGTCTTGCATGTTCACACAGATTCCACTAACGATGCTCACTAGTCACCTCAAAAATGTAAAGATGAATATTTATTAAACAAGGTGTCAGCAGTGGCTCTATGCTTACACACTTGCCTCTGGGTCACAGGGTTGTGCGTCCACAATTATGGAGTGGGGTACTCCTGTTAGCATCCCAGATAAGAACCCAACTATTAGCAATTTGTAAAACTGTGAGGAAAGGTTTCTGCACCACAGGAATGATAACACTGAGCAATTGATATTTTTATGTCAAAACATCCTTTAATTTAAACACAGAATTAGCCACATTAACAAAAGAAAAATAGTTTTCCAGTTAACAGTTCTCAAATCAAATAAGGAACTCTACTTCATATATCTGCCACTAAATATTCTAATTAAGCAAACCAATATAGTTCAAATATCACTTTTAAATAAAGTTAAAAGCCAACCGGATTTGCTTGTTTTGTTTCTGTGCAGGGACCTTGGCGAGAATCTTCAAGAGTAAACTGAAAAACACTTGTCAGACTAAAATCCTATGGAAAACTGCAACTACAGACAGACTGGCTCTTCCCCTTACCCAAAGCATAAGACATTCTTCTGTCTCCTCCCACAAGGTGCCCCATAATCTGTTTAACCAACAATATCACTCATAAATTATCTATACCCCAGGGATCTCCAAAACAATATTCCATTAGCCAGCACCCTGTAACAAGTAAATGCTTCTCAAATTTAACAGCAGAACACAACCACTGAAAAATCAAGGATTACCTAAATCACAACTTTAGTGGACTACTGCCTGTATATATCTTGCCCATGTATTTTAGTAACATTACTGCAATAAATATGAAATATAACAATTTTTTTTTTTTTTTGAAAAACATTTTATTGAACGGATTTTTAATATATACATAACCGAGAATTACAAAGGCCAATTGTGAGAGGAAACAGACCCCCCCCCCCCAACAAACACCCCCCACCCACCCCAATGCCACTCTGGCACCCCTTGATCCCATTTTGCACCCCCACCCAAACAAAAAATAAAACAAAACCCCCGCCCCCCCCCCCCCCCCCCGCCCCCGCTGACGACTCAATGCTCCTTAAAGAAGTCGCTGAACAGTTTCCACCTCGAGGTGAACCCCTCCTCCGAACCTCAAATGGCGAACTTGGTCTTTTCCAAATGCAGGAAATCAGCCAAATCGCTCCGGGTCCTGCCAGCACAACAAAACCCATCTCCGAGCTATCGGGGTGGCAAAGGTCAACACGTTGGCCTCTCTCCCACCTGTGTTCCTGGATCCTCTGACACTCCATACGTCGCCACCTCCGTACTCAGGGCTACCTCTACCCCCAAAGTCTTTGACCACGGGTGGGAGTCTCCCCTGCCGGGGGGGGGTGTCCCGGCGGGATGGAGTGGCGGGAACCACTCCGGCGTCGGGCCATCCCAAAGGTGCGAATTGCCGGAGAATTCGGCTACCGGCGGGGGCGGGATTCACTCCAGCCCCCGGCAATTCTCCGACCCGGCGGGGGGTCGGCGAATCCCGCCCATTATGTCTGAAAACCCTCTCCAAAACCCCCTCAACCTCGGACACGCCCAAAATATATGTGCTGGCCTCCTGCACACCACCCGCACCTATCCTCCACCCCTGAAAAGAACTGACCCATCCGAGACACTGTCATGTGGGCCCTGCGGACCACCTTAAATTGAATAAGGCCTAGCCTTGCACACAACGAGGACGTATTCACACTCCGCAGAGCTTCACTCCATACTCCAGCCCCTAATGCCCCCACCCTCCAACAACTCCTCCCACTTAGGCCTAACCTCCTGTACGGGACCACTCTCCCTCTTCTTCAACTCCCCATACGTATCTGCAACCTTGCCCTCCCCTGTTTCATCCTCGGGCAGAAGCTTATTCTGCAATATCTGGGGCGGCAGCATCAGAAACGACTGCTCCTGGCTCCTCATAAAGTCCCGAACCAGCAGACAGCTAAATCCATTCTCCTTCGGTAACTGGTACGTCCCCTCCAGCTCCTCTAGGTCTTCAAACTCCCCCCAATAAACAAATCCCCCAAATATTCCAACCATCTCCGGAACCTCGTATCCAACCCCACCGGGGCAACCTATGATTATCACAAATCAGCATCCACAGAGACATGGGGCATGATTCAGTGGCCGCTTTGCGCTCGAGCCCGAGCACAATGCGGTCGATAGATTCCAGGTGAAGTCTCCTGCGGGCCTCCCGGCAGAATCCGAAGCCTCGCGAGATTCACCCAAGTCCCACGAGACGTCGGAATCGGAACTCCGCCCAGATGTTGCAGGACCTAATGGCACTCGTTAAAGTAGGTCTTAAACCTACTTGAGGCCTACCTACCCAGGATCTACCAGCCTCCGTTGACCGACCGGCCTCCCCAGGGAGGCTGCAGCGAGGCGCCGATTAGTACTGGTCCACCAGAATGTGCACCAAGCAGGACAGCACCTGGGGAATACCCAGGCCACTCGAGACCACTGGGCGGTCAGGGTTAGTGCAGGGTGGCTTCCTGGCCCTTCCCCCTGGAGCATAGGTACCTTGGTGCCTGGGTGGCACTGTCAAGGGTTAGCGTCCGAGGAGGCTGTGCCCATGAAAGGATGGTTGAGGGAGGGGTTTGAAGGATGGGGGTTTGCAGGGCAGGTAGGTAGGGGCCTTTGAGAGGTTGGGGGGAAGACGGGTGCGAGTCCTGGAAAGGGGGATTGCTGTAAGTGGACATGGGGGGGGGGGGGCCTGAAGAGGGGAGGTCCCAAGGGATCCCTTAGGGGGGTGTCCTCACTTGAGGGGGTTTGGGGTAGTGCCCATATGTGTGTGGGGTGAAATTGCCCATGGGAGTGGGGGACCCACAAGCTCACTTGGAGATCGGGTCATCCATTCAAAATGGCAACTGATCTCTTGAGTTCTGCTCCCCAGTGCTGATAATAATTCTACGGACTGAATTCTTCCGCCCCGCCTGCCGCAAGAATGCCACGGGTGAAACACGAACAATGGAGAAGTCCATTGACCTCGGGCAGGATTCTCTATTCACCGGGCCACCGTGGCCGGAGAATACCGCCCAATGTGTGGGCTAAACCGGTGTGAAACTCCCCAGGGCCCAAAACGGTGACTTAAGTGTCATTGAATAGCAGTGGTGAACCCTCCGGCTCTCCCTGAAAACTCTGCCACAAATGAACTCGGAAACCTTTCCATTGAATTCCGCCCATGCCTTCCAATCCAAAGTGCGGCCGACACTGGTTCCATACCCTCAGTGCTGTTACCACCACCGGGCTAGTGGAGTACCGAACCAGCGTGAACGGAAGGGGCGCCAACAACAGTCCACTCAGGCGGGTCCCCTTACAGGACGCCACCTCCATCCGCTCCCAAACTGACCGTTCCTCCACCACCCATTTCCGAACCATTGCAATATTCGCTGCTCAGTAGTAGTTTAACAAGTTCAGCAACGCTAACCCATCCCCCTGTTGATCCCTCTCCAAAACCACTCTCCTAACCCACAGAGCTTTTCCCTGCCCTCACAAACCTCAAGAACATCCTAGTAACCTTCCTAAAAAAGGATTTGGACACAGAAAGTGGGAGGTTTTGGAAGACAAACAAAAGCTTTGGCAACACTTTCATTTTTACTGTCTGGATCCCACCCGACAACAACAATGGCAACACATCCCACCTCTGAAAGTCCGCCTTCATTCCTTCCACCAGCCATGCCAAGTTCAACTTATGCAACTGGACCTAACTCTGCGTCACCTGCATCCCAAGGTAGCGAAAGGTTGCCCCAACCAACCGAAGCAGCAATTCCCCCAACCTCCTCTCCTGTCCCCTGTCCCGGGATGTTAATTGGGAATACCTCGCTTTTCCCCATATTAATCTTGTACCCCAAAAAGTGGCCAAACTACCAAAATCCCCATGATCTTATCAAAGCTCCCAACGGATCCAAAATACACAACAGGAAATCATCCGTGTACAAAGAAACTTGGTGCTCCACCCTGCTCCACCCTACTCCTCGCCTCCCCGCCCCACCTTCCTGGCCCTCTGAGGCATTGTTATAATATTAAGAAACCTCCGTAAGTTCGCCAACAACTGCTGCATCTTCGCAAACCCTGTCTGGTCCTAGCCTATCACCCCTGGCACACAATCCTTTATCCACGTCGCCAGCACCTTTTTTCTTTGTAAAATATTTTATTAAGGCATTTGTGATTTTATAACAGTAACAGTAAACCATATACAAACAACTATAAACATAGTGCAAAGACCATCCACCTGCCTCACAGGTCCCACCTTCCTTGAACAGGAATCTAGATTAACACCCCTGCTGACAGTTAATTTTCTCCAAAGAAGTCGACAAACAGCTGCCACCTCCGGACGAACCCTAGCGTTGACCCTCTGAGGGCGAACTTGATTTTCTCAAGACTGAGGAAGCCAACTATGTCATTGACCCAGGTCTCTTATTTCGGGGGCTTACACACTTGTCTTCTATCCCAAAAAACTTGCTCATCTGGGGCACTGTCATGTGTGCCCAGTGAACAACCTTAAATTGTATCAGGCTGAGCCTGGAGCAAGATGTGGATGTGTTGACCCTGCTTAACGCATCCGCCCAGAGACCTGCCTCTATCTCTCCCCCTAACCCATCATCCCATTTGTGCTTTAGCTCCTCTGTCTGTGTTTCCTCTGACTCCATGAGTTCTTTATAGATATCTGAGACCTTCCCCTTTAGAAATTACCCTATCGAGGACTTCCAGTTGCGGCTATGCGGAGCTAAGTCGCACGTTCGGCAGCTCCCGACAGAAACGGACTTTTGGGCTCTTTTTAGGGCCCCAGCGGCATTTGTTCGACGGTTCCCAGTGTGGGAAGGTGATAGTAACATTTCCCCGGCACTGTGGATTGGACCAGGAGTGGAGCGGTGAAAAAAGTAGTTTTGGAGCAGCGAAAAGTGAGAGGGAGGAAAATCAAGATGGCGGCAGGTGGAGACCAGGCAGCATGGGCGCAGGGGTCGCAGGAACAGCAGGAGTTTCTCCAGCGCTGCTTCACGGAATTGAAGGCAGAGCTGTTGGAGCCGATGAAGGCTTCGATAGACAAGCTGCTCGAGACCCAGAAGGCCCAAGAGGTGGCGATCCGGAAGGTGTGGCAAAAGGCCTCTGAGAACGAGGACGAGATCTTGGGCCTGGCAGTGAAGGTAGAGGCGCACGAGGCGATGCATAAGAAATGGCAGGAGAAGTTCGAGGACATGGAGAACCGGTCGGGGAGGAAGAACCTGCGGATTCTGGGTCTCCCGGAGGGAGTGGAGGGGTCGGATGTTGGAGCATACGTGGCCACGATGCTGAACACGTTGATGGGTGCGGGGGCCTTCCCGGGGCCCCTGGAGCTGGAGGGGGCCCACCGAGTCCTGGCGAGGAGGCCCAAGCCCAACGAGCCGCCGCGGGCGTGCTGGTGCGGTTCCACCGCTTCGTGGACAGGGGGGGTGTCCTAAGGTGGGCAAAGAAGGAGCAGAGCAGCAGGTGGGAGAACACAGAGGTCCGGATATACCAGGACTGGAGTGCGGAGGTGGCCAAGAAGAGGGCTGGCTACAATCGGGCTAAGGCATCGGAAGGGGGTGACATTTGGAATGTTGCAGCCGGCGCGACTGTGGGTTACTTTCAAGGACCGCCACCACTAATTCGAGACGCCGGGGGAGGCGTGGACCTTCATCCAGGCCGAAAAGCTGGACTCTGATTGAGGGCCGGTTGGGAGGGGATGTCGAGAGGGAATTGATGTGATTGTTGTGTTTTGGGGGATGTTCTGTTCTGTTTGGTACTGGGTTTATTTTGGGTGCTAGATGGGGTAGGGTGAAATGGTTCGTAGTGGGGGTTCACGCTGGGAAGGAAGGGGGCGGGGTCAGGGGGAGGGGTGGTGCTGGAGAGGAGCGACCGCTGATGGACAGGAGAGGGGGGGGGAGATTCCCACACTGGGGGGGTCGATGGAGTGGCGGGAGCGGCCGGGGTCAGCAGGAGTCAGCTGACTTACGGGAGTGCTATGGGGGGAGCAACGCAGCTAAGGGGGGACCTAGCTTGGGGGGGGGGGGAGAGAGAACTGGGTTGCTGCTGCATTTGGCCAATGGGGAGCTGGAGCCTGAAGAGAGAGTCGGGACGGGGGTCTGCCGCTGGGGAGAACAGAGTGTGCGGGAGGTGCGGGCACGCGGCTGGCCTAGAAAGGGAGGTGGCTAATCGGGGGGGCGGGGGGGGGGGGGGGGGAAGCCCCCTGATCCGGCTGATAACTTGGAATGTGAGAGGTCTGAACGGGCCGGTCAAGAGGGCCCGTGTGTTCGCGCACCTGAAGGAACTGAAGGCAGATGTGGTCATGCTCCAGGAGACGCATTTGAGGGTAACAGACCAGGTTAGGCTGGGAAAGGTGTGGGTAGGGCAGGATTTCCATTCGGGGTTGGACGCAAAGAATCGAGGGGTAGCGATTTTGGTGGGGAAGCGGGTGTCGTTTGAGGCGCTGAGCATCGTGGCAGACAATGGAGGTAGGTATGTGATGGTGAGCGGTAAGCTGCAGGGGGTGTGGGTGGTCTTGGTGAATGTGTATGCCCCGAATTGGGACGATGCCGGATTTATGTGGCGCATGTTGGGCCGGATTCCGGACCTGGAGGCAGGGAGCTTGATAATGCAGGAGGACTTTAATACGGTATTGGATCCAGCATTGGACCGTCTCTAGGTCCAGGACAGGTAAGAGGCTGGCAGCGGCCAAGGTGTTGAGGGGGTTTATGGACCAGATGGGAGGAGTGGACCCATGGAGGTTTGTTAGGCCAGGGGCCAGGGAATTCTCTTTCTTTTCCCACATCCATGAAGCCTACTCCCGGATTGACTTCTTCGTTTTGAGCAGGGCGCTGATCCCGAGGGTGGAGGACACGGAGTATTCGGCCATAGCCATCTCAGACCATGCCCCGCACTGGGTGGAGCTCGAGCTAGGGGAGGAGAGGGACCAGCGCCCGCTGTGGCGCCTGAAGGTGGGCTTGCTGGTGGATGAGGAGGTGAGCGGGCGGTCTGGGGGTGCATTGAAAGATACCTAGAGGTGAACGATAATGGGGAGGTGCAGGTAGGGGTGGTATGGGAGGTGCTGAAAGCGGTGATTAGGGGAGAGCTAATCTCCACTAGGGCCCACAAGAAGGGGAAGGAGAGGAGAGAGAGGGAGAGGTTGGTGGGGGAGATTTTAAGGGTAGATAGGAGGAATGCAGAGGTCCCCGAGGAGGGACTACTCAAGGAGCGACGAAGCCTCCAGGCCGAGTTCGACCTGTTGATTACCAAGAAGGCGGAGGTGCAGTGGAGGAAGGCGCAAGGGGCGGTGTATGAATACGGGGAGAAGGCTAGCCGGATGTTGGCACACCAGTTTTGGAAGCGGGAGGCGGCGAGGGAGATTGGGGGAGTTAGGGATAAAGGGGGATCACGGTGCGGAGTGCGGTGGGAATAAATGGGGTATTTAGAGACTTCTACGAGGGGCTGTATAGGTCTGAGCCCCCGACGGAGGAGGAGGGGATGCGTCGTTTTCTGGACCGGCTGAGGTTCCCGAGGGTAGAGGAGGGGGAGGTGGCGGGGCTTGGGGCACTGGTAGGGCTGGAGGAGCTGGCTAAGGGGCTGGGGAGTATGCAGGCGGCGAAGGCACCGGGGCCAGATGGGTTCCTGGTGGAATTTTACAGGAAGTATATGGACCTGTTGGGCCCACTACTAGTGAGGACTTTCAATGAGGCGAGGGAGGAGGGTGGGACTACCCCCGACGATGTCCAGAGCGCTGATCTTGAAGCAGGACAAGGACCCTTTACAGTGTGGGTCGTATAGGCCAATCTCGCTCCTCAACGTGGATGCGAAGCTGTTAGCAAAGATGTTGGCTACCAGAATTGAGGACTGTGTTCTGGGGGTGATCTATGAGGACCAGACGGGTTTCGTGAAGGGAAGGCAGCTAAACACCAATGTGCGGAGGCTCCTAAATGTAATCATGATGCCTGCAGTGGAGGGAGAAGTGGAGATAGTGGCAGCTATGGATGCATAGAAGGCCTTCGATAGGGTGGAGTGGAGGTACCTGTGGGAAGTGTTGAGGTGATTCGGGTTCGGGGAGGGGTTCGGTAGTTGGGCTAGGTTACTGTACGAAGCCCCGGTGGGGAGTGTGGCCACAAATCGGAGGAGGTCGGAATACTTTCGGTTGTACCGGGGGACAAGGCAGGGGTGCCCCCTATCCCCCCTGCTATTTGCGTTGCCAATTGAACCTTTGGCGATGGCTTTGAGGGAGTCCAGGAACTGGAGGCGGCTGGTGCGGCGGGGTGGGGGGGAGGAACGGCGGTTGCAGATGACCTGTTACTGTTGTCATGCAAGAGTGCCTTTAAGAAATGGATGTGTAAGCAATGTACCTTTAAGAAAACAGTGATGTCAGAGTGGGTGGGGCTGGGCTTTAGGTCAGCCATTTTGCAGTCTGTGTTTTGCAGGTTTTTAGTTTCAGTTTAAAAGCAGTGTCTGTGTGTTTCCAGAGGGCTGCAAGTTTTGCAGTTTGCTTTTGCTGAGAGCAGCTAAAAAGTGCCTGGCTGGTTTTGCTGAGAGCAGTTTAAAGGTAGAAAGCCAGTTTGCGACTGTCTCTGCCATTCTGCAGAAAATATATATATCCTTTCACCTGATGTGATACTGTTTAAAAGTGTTAAGTCTCTTGGAAGTTTGAAGGAACATTTTAAGGAATTATTTACTGTTGCAATATTTAAGGAATTATTTACTGTTGCAATATTTTCTGAGTTATCTTTGAAGTATTTTTTAAGAGTACCCAATTAATTTTTTCCAATGAAGGGGCAATTTAGTGTGGCCAATCTGCCTACCCTGCACATCTTTTGGGTTGTGGGGGTGAAAACCACGCAAACGCGGGGAGAATGTGCAAACTCCACACAGACAGTGACCCAGAGCTGGGATCGAACCTGGGACCTCAGCGCCGCGAGGCAGCTGTGCTAACCACTGTGCCACCGTGCTGCCCCGAAGTAAGGGGCGTTAAGAGATCCAATGTTTATTTAAGATGTTAAGTTGAGTTCATGGAATAAACAGTGTTTTGTGTTTAAAAACTCACGTGCCCATAATTGTAATCCCACACCTAGGGAAAAAGCTGTGTGCTCGGAAAAGCAACAAATCCATTAAAGGGAGAGGTTGGTTGAACTCCATCATACATTTTAGGGTTCTGAAAACGCCTCGCCCATAACACTATGTGGCGGACCCGGTGGGGGCCATGCCGGAGGTGATGCGGATCCTCGGGGAGTTTGGAGACTTTTCCGGGTATAAGCTCAACATGGGGAAGAGTGAGCTATTCGTGATACACCCAGGGGACTAGGGAAGGGGGATTGTTGCTCATTTTAGCCTTAGTTTAATTGCTCTTGTTCTAACACCTTTGCTCTTAAGTAGCCAGGTATCTTTCTGATACCGCCACGTGGTTCAAGTCCGAGTAATGATCAATAATCCAACACACTGCTTAGTAAGAGTTAAATCAACGCACATTTATTATATACAGCAGTCAATACTTATACATTAATTCTACTTCTAAGCTACTTCCTACAACTAACAGGCCAATACTTAACTTTGGAAATGGCCCACCAGGTCAGGGAAACGAATAGCCTTTCGTATGGGTTCTGAGCCTGCGGGATTCAAAGCTGGTACAGGTCGATAGTCAGGAGTGCCTATCTCGTAGCGAGCGTTGGAGTAAGACTTACTGTTTCTTGCGGCTGTTGTAGAGGGTCAGCAGAAGGGTCTCGAAGGGTGCGGAGAGGAGAAGAAGGGTCGATTTGAACTTGGCCCTATTCTTATAGTCCCCAGGGGCTTCCCGCCTCTCGGGGTGGACCTTGTACCTGGTTCCAAGTGATTGGACTTGGTCCCAATCACTTGGTTCGATATTCTCCAATGCTGGAGCGATTCCTTGATCGATGGGCGGTTTTGAGGTGGTCATTCACCTCTCTTTGTGTAAGCTCCTGCTGGCGCCGAAAAGTCTGGGTTGGCTTTGTGTGTCTAATTTGTAGCATATTGTTTCTGGGGATTGCCAATTAGTATGCAGATGGCTGGTGTGTTGTTGTGTTGATGGCTGCAGGTATCGATTCTGTTTGGCCTCCCCAGAGGCGAATACACAGTTTTGCCTGCAGCTGCCTGTTTGAGTCCTGTTGGCTGATTGTCCCATCAGCCTCTTCGTTTGCCATTTTAAATCGGGGTTTGGCCATTCTAATCGGGAGTTAGCCATTTTAACTGGCTACAGGATAGACGTGCTTCCACTGAAGAGGGCGGAAAGGAGTTTTCGGTACCTAGGGATCCAGGTGGCCAGGAGCTGAGGGGCCCTACACAAGCTTAACTTGGCGAGGCTGGTGGAGCAGATGGAGGAGGAGTTTAAAACGTGGGATATGCTGCCACTCTGGCGGGTAGGGTACAGTCGGTGAAGATGACGGTGCTCCTGAGGTTCTTTTTTATATTCCAGTGCCTCCCCATCCTGATCCCTAAGGCCTTTTTTAAGCAGGTCAGCAGGAGCATCATGGGGTTTGTATGGGCGAAAAAGACCCCGCAGGTGAGAAGGGTGCTTCTGAAACGGAGCCTAATCTGTGGGTACTACTGGGCTGCCAATGCGGCGATGACACGCAAGTGGGTAATGGAGGGGGAGGGGGCGGCGTGGAAGAGGCTGGAGATGGCGTCCTGTGTGGGCACGAGCCTGAGAGCGCTGGTAACGGCATCGCTGCCGCTCCCGCCGACAAGGTACACCACGAATCCATTGGTGGCGGCGACCCTCAAAATTTGGGGGCAGTGGAGACGCCACAGGGGTGAGGCAGAGGCTTTGGTGTGGTCCCCGATCCGAGAGAACCATCTGTTTGTCCCGGGGAGAATGGATGGGGGGTTCCTGAGCTGGCACAGGGCAGGTATTTGAAGGATGGGGTACCTGTTTATAGATGGGACGTTTGCGAGCCTTGGGGCGTTGGAGGAAAAATTCGGGCTCGCCCCTGGAAATGCCTTCAGGTACATGCAGGTAAGGGCGTTTGTAAGATGGCAGGTGAGGGAATTTCCGCTGCTTTCAGCACGTAGGATCCAGGATAGGGTGCTCTCGGGGTGTGGGTTGGAGAAGGCAAGGTCTCGGCGATCTACCAGGAGATGCAGGAAGAGGAGGAGGCCTCGGTGGAGGAGCTGAAAGGTAAATGGGAGGAAGAGCTGGGGGAGGAGATAGACGAGGGTATGTGGGCAGACACCCTGGGTAGGGTAAATTCTTCCTCCTCTTGCGCTAGGCTTAGCCTGATACAATTTAAGGTTCTGCACAGGGTGCACATGACTGAGGCAAGGCTGAGGTGGTTTTTTGGAGTGGAGGACAGTGTGTGAGGTGTTCAGGGAGCCCAGCAAATCATGCCCACATGTTCTGGGCATGCCCAGCGCTGGATGGGTTCTGGAGGGGCGTTGTGAGGACGGTGTCTAAGGTGGTAAACACCCGTGTTAAGCCGAGTTGGGGGCTCGCACTATTTGGGGTATCGGACGGTATTCTGTGCCTTTGCTTCCCTGGTAGCCTGGCGGAGGATTCTGCAACAGTGGAAGGATGCGAGGCCCCCAAGCGTGGAAGCCTGGATCAACGACATGGCAGGGTTCATTAAATTGGAGAGGGTAAAACCATGGTAGACTAGTACAAAAGGTGAAGTCACACGAGATCAGGGATGAGCTGGCAAGGTGGATGCAGAACTGGCTAGGTCATGGAAGGCAGAGAGTAGCAATGGAAGGATGCTTTTCTAATTGGAGGGCTGTGACTGGTGGTGTTCCGCAGTTATCAGTGCTGGGACCTTTGCTGTTTGTAGTATATATAAATGATTTGGAGGAAAATGTAACAGGTCTGATTAGTAAGTTTGCAGACGACACAAAGGTTGGTGGAATTGCGGATAGCGATGAGGACTGTCGGAGGATACAGCAGGATTTAGATTGTTTGGAAACTTGGGCGGAGAGATGGCAGATGGAGTTTAATCCGGACAAATGTGAGGTAATGCATTTTGGAAGGTCTAATGCAGGTAGTGAATATACAGTGAATGGTAGAACCCTCAAGAGTATTGAAAGTCAGAGAGATCTAGGTGTACAGGTCCACAGGTCACTGAAAGGGGCAACACAGGTGGAGAAGGTAGTCAAGAAGGCATACGGCATGCTTGCCTTCATTGGCTGGGACATTGAGTATAAGAATTGACAAGTCATGTTGCAGCTGTATAGAACCTTAGTTAGGCCACACTTGGAGTATAGTGTTCAATTCTGGTCGCCACACTACCAGAAGGATGTGGAGGCTTTAGA
Organism: Scyliorhinus torazame; assembly: GCF_047496885.1. Taxonomy (NCBI): domain Eukaryota; kingdom Metazoa; phylum Chordata; class Chondrichthyes; order Carcharhiniformes; family Scyliorhinidae; genus Scyliorhinus; species Scyliorhinus torazame. Next base: position 243,132,309 of record NC_092707.1, read on the forward strand.
GAGGGTGCAGAAGAGATTTACCAGAATGTTGCCTGGTATGGAGGGCATTAGCTATGAGGAGCGGTAGAATAAACTCGGTTTGTTCTCACTGGAACGACGGCGGTTGAGGGGCGGCCTGATAAGGTCTACAAAATTATGAGGGGCACAGACAGAGTTGATAGTCAGAGGCTTTTCCCCAGGGTAGAGGGGTCAATTACTAGGGGGCATAGGTTTAAGGTGCGAGGGGCAAGGTTTAGAGTAGATGTACGAGGCAAGTTTTTAACACAGAGGGTAGTGGGTGCCTGGATCTCGCTGCCTGAGGAGGTGGTGGAAGGAGAGACGATAGTGACATTTAAGGGGCATCTTGACAAATACATGAATAGGATGGGAATAGAGGGATATGGACCCAGGAAGTGTAGAAGATTGTAGTTTAGTCCGGCAGCATGGTCGGCACGGGCTTGGAGGGCCGAAGGGCCTGTTCCTGTGCTATACTTTTCTTTGTTCATTGTTTGTTCTTTGTACTTGCAACTTTTAACTTTCAGTTCAATAAAAGGAAATTAACAACAAATACACCTCTTGAGTCATCATATCAACTGCTTTTTTGATAGCATTCTCATCTATTAGCTGAAAGGGCATCTTTTCAAGATCAGCACTAGGCATTGAGCATGTAACCTCATGTCATCTCAGTATCATGCCAAGAGTTCTGCCATTGGGGTGCCATCTTTTATGTGAGACATTGGGGCGGTTTTCCAGGCCCGTTACTCTGTCCAAATCCCATTATGACTGGAAACCCTCACGAGAGGGCCGTGATGGGATTTGCACCAGTGTGAACCCAGAACGCATGTTCCCATCCGTCCCGGCAGATGTAGTCAGATTCACGCCCAGCGAGGGCATTAACCTGATTACCATAGATTTAAATGCATTTAAATATGCAAAATTGGCCGAATGCCAAATCTTCTGGGAATGCCATACGTTCCCACCCAACGGCGTGAAGTAAAGTCGGGCGGAATCACAACTGGCCTCCACAAACGGAGACCAGCCGTGATTGCCACGCCGGGGGCTCGGAGGCCATTGCAGCCCACGGGTGGTTGGGGACATGGCACACTGCCCCGGTACCCTCGCAGTGCCAACGTGGCAGGGTCTGAAGAGGGCTGAGCATGGAAGGGGGCGGGACCTGGAGGGACAGTTCCTGACGGACGACACATGGGGGGGGGACACGACAACTTGATCTTGGCGAATATTGGAGGGAGGAGTCTAACAATTAGGTGGGGTCTCGATGCCTGTGGTTTGGGGGGGAGCGGGTGGGAGAGGAGCGTCTTTAAATTCAATTTGAGTTTGGGGTGCCCTTTTTAAGGGCATTCCAATCTCTGTGAAGCCGGGCTTGCTGGCATCTTTAGGCTCCGCCCCTCACAATGCCGCAAAACACATCTCCCTCAAAAAAATGGAAGTGTGGGAAGATTGCAACGCAAAACCTGCCTGTTTCCCTGGGGAGAAACATGCTGGTTTTCAGTCAGAACCTGACATTTTAGATGGAATTCGCCCCAAAAATGGCATTGAATTGAGGTCTGATTGTCTTAATGGGCTCTAGCAATCCCTTGACATTATTCACAGACAAGTAGAGAGTTAACCTGGTGCTGGCCAATATTAGATTAGTCAGGATTATTTAATCACATTTGCCATTTCAGAGAACTTGCAAAATGTCTGCTGTAATTATTCACCCAACAACAGTGACTTCTCTTCCAAAAAAACGACATGCTTTCAAGTATTTGCCTTGCATAATGTCAGGAAATGTTAAAGTGCTTCATAGCTAATGCAGTAGTTTTGAAGTGTCACCTATGTCATAATAGAGAAACCGAATACAGCAGCCAATTTCCACAAGCAAGGTCCCACAAATAAAGGGGGTGGGGGCGAAGTGGTAATGTCACTGGACTAATAATCAGGGGGCATGGGTTCATAGCCCACCTGGCAGGGCAGTGCGGTGGCGTAGTGGTTAGCACTGCTGCCTCATGGTGCCAAGGACCAGGGTTCGATCTCAGCCCCGGGTCACTGTCCGTGTGGACTTTGCACATTCTCCCCGTGTCTGCATGGGTCTCAGCCTCGCAACCCAAAGGTGTGCAAGGTAGGTGAATTGACCATGCTAAATTGCCCTTTTATTGGATTTTTTTTTTAAAGACCCACCATGGCAGCTGGTAGAATTTAAATTCAGTTAACATCTGGAATATAAAGCGAATCTCTGTAATGGTGGCCATGACAGCCGTCATTGATTGCTGTAAAAACTCATCTGGTGACTTCCGGGTGCGGCGATGACCAGCTAGGTCGCACGTTTCGGCAGCTCCCGGTGGAACGGACTTTTGGGCTCTTGATAGGAGCCCCAACGGCAATTTTAACGGCAAAAAACACTGTGCGGTAATCCAGAAGGGAATCCCCCCTGGACACAGATGGAAAAAAGAGAGGAAAGTGGCCGGATTGCGGTGGATCCTCTAGAGCAGCGGCCAGGAAGGCAGGCACAAAGTAAGATGGCATCGGAAGGAGGCAGTTTTATATGGGGCCCTGACCAACAAGAGTTCCTGCGGCGTTGCGTGGAAGAACTCAAAAAGGAGATGAAGAAGGAGCTGTTGGCCCCGATGTTACAAGCGATTGAGGGGCTAAAGGAGGAGCAAAAGACCCAGGAACAGGAGCTTCGGGTCGTGAAGGCAAAGGCTGCTGAGAATGAGGACGACATACAGGGCCTGGTGGTGAAAACGGAGATGCACGAGGCACAACACAAAAGCTGTGTGGAAAGGCTGGAGGTGCTGGAGAATAATGCGAGGAGGAAGAATTTAAGGATTCTTGGTCTTCCCGAAGGTGTAGAAGGGGCGGACGTCGGGGCATATGTGAGCACGATGCTGCACTCGTTAATGGGATCGGAGGCCCCGACGGGTCCGCTGGAGGTGGAGGGAGCCTATCGAGTTATGGCGCGAAGACCGAGGGCTGGAGAAATTCCTCGAGCCATAGTGGTGAGATTTCTCCGATATAAGGACAGAGAGATGGTCCTCAGATGGGCAAAGAAAACTCTGAGCAGTAGGTGGGAGAACGCGGTGATCCGCGTATATCAAGATTGGAGTGCGGAGGTGGCGAGAAGGAAGGCAAGCTTTAATCGGGCCAAGGCGGTGCTGCACAAAAGGAAGATTAAATTTGGAATGCTGCAACCGGCAAGACTGTGGGTCACACATCAAGGGAAACACCACTACTTCGAAACGGCAGATGAGGTGTGGACATTTATTGTCGAGGAGAAACTGGAGTGAGCGGGCCAGAAAAAGAACGTTTGGGACAAAGTGGGGGGGTGAATATGTGGGATGAAGGGGGGGAAAAGAGGGAAGAGATGACTTCCCAAGTTGTTAATCCTGCGACCCTGTAACTTTTCTCTCTTCCCCATGTCGTGGAGGAGAGGGGGAGGGAGGATGAGGAGCTGAGGGCGCCGGCCATTGGGGGCGGGACCAAAAGGGAAGCGCGGGCTTTGTTCCCGCGCTATGGTAATCACGGCGGGAACAGGGAAGCAGGAAGGAGGGGGCCTCGCACAGTGTGAGCCGAGGTCACGGGGGGAAGCCGAGGTTGGCCAGAGTTTGCTGACTTCTGGGAGCAACATGGGGGGTGCCATTACGCTAGTTTGGGATCTAGCGGGGGGGGGGGGGGGGGGTAACTGGGTTGCTGCTGCTGGGGAGAAGGGGGAGCTGGTATGGGGGGGGGGGGGGGTTGTCGGGGGGGGGGGGGGGTTGTCGGGGCGGGGGGGTGCCACTTGGGGGAGATACGGCTACGTGGGAACCGGGTGAGGAGCTGGATTGAAAAAGGAGATGGCTAGTTGTCAGGGGGGGGGGGGCGGGTAGGGTAGGTAAAGAGCCCCCCGACCCGGTTGATCACGTGGAATGTGAGAGGGCTGAACGGGCCGATTAAGAGGGCACGGGTACTCGCACACCTAAAGAAACTTAAGGCAGATGTGGTTATGCTTCAGGAGACGCATCTGAAGCTGATAGACCAGGTCAGACTACGCAAAGGATGGGTGGGGCAGGTGTTTCATTCGGGGCTAGACGCAAAAAACAGGGGGGTGGCCATACTAGTGGGGAAGCGGGTAATGTTTGAGGCAAAGACTATAGTGGCGGATAGTGGGGGCAGATACGTGATGGTGAGTGGCAAATTGCAAGGGGAGGCGGTGGTATTAGTGAAGGTGTATGCCCCGAACTGGGATGATGCCAACTTTATGAGGCGTATGTTAGGACGAATCCCGGACCTAGAAGTGGGGAAGTTGGTAATGGGTGGAGATTTTAATACGGTGCTGGACCCAGGGCTGGACAGATCGAGGTCCAGGACCGAAAGGAGGCCGGCTGCAGCTAGGGTGCTTAAGGACTTTATGGAGCAGATGGGAGGAGTAGACCCCTGGAGATTTAGTAGACCTAGGAATAAGGAGTTTTCGTTTTTCTCCTATGTCCACAAAGTTTATTCACGGATAGATTTTTTTTGTTTTGGGAAGGGCACTGATCCCAAAGGTGACGGGGACGGAGTACACGGCTATAGCCATTTCGGATCATGCTCCACATTGGGTGGACCTGGAGATAGGGGAAGAAAAACAACAGCGTCCACCCTGGAGAATGGACATGGGATTATTGGCAGATGAGGGGGTGTGTTTAAGGGTGAGGGGGTGTATTGAAAGGTACTTGGAACTCAATGATAATGGGGAGGTACAGGTGGGAGTGGTCTGGGAGGCGCTGAAGGCAGTGGTTAGAGGGGAGCTGATATCTATTAGTGCGCATAAAGGAAAGCAGGAGGGTAGGGAAAGGGAGCGGTTGTTGAAAGAACTTCTGAGGGTGGACAGACAGTATGCGGAGGCACCGGAGGAAGGACTGTACAGGGAAAGGCAAAGGCTACATGTAGAATTTGACTTGTTGACTACGGGTAATGCAGAGGCACAATGGAGGAAGGCAGAGGGTGTACAGTACGAATACGGGGAGAAGGCGAGCAGGTTGCTGGCCCACCAACTGAGGAAAAGGGGAGCAGCGAGGGAGATGGGGGGGTGAGAGATGAGGGAGAGATGGAGCGGGGAGCGGAGAGAGTGAATGGAGTGTTCAAGGCATTTTACGAAAGATTATATGAAGCTCAGCCCCCGGATGGGAAGGAGAGAATGATGTGCTTTCTGGATCAGCTGGAATTTCCTAAGGTGGAGGAGCAGGAGAGGGCGGGACTGGGAGCACAGATTGAGACGGAGGAAGTAGTGAAAGGGATTGGAAGCATACAGGCGGGGAAGGCCCCGGGACCAGACGGATTCCCAGTTGAATTCTATAGGAAATATATGGACTTGCTGGCCCCGCTACTGATGAGAACCTTTAATGAGGCGAGGGAAAGGGGGCAGCCGCCCCCGACTATGTCAGAGGCAACGATATCGCTCCTCCTAAAGAAGGAAAAAGACCCGCTGCAATGCGGGTCCTACAGGCCCATTTCCCTCCTGAATGTGGACGCTAAGATTCTGGCCAAGGTAATGGCAATGAGGATAGAGGATTGTGTCCCGGGGGTGGTTCATGAGGACCAAACTGGGTTTGTGAAGGGGAGACAGCTGAATACAAATATACGGAGGCTGCTAGGGGTAATGATGATGCCCCCACCAGAGGGGGAAGCAGAGATAGTGGTGGCGATGGATGCCGAGAAAGCATTTGATAGAGTGGAGTGGGATTATTTGTGGGAGGTGCTGAGGAGATTTGGTTTTGGGGATGGGTATATCAGGTGGGTACAGTTGCTGTATAGGGCCCCGATGGCGTGTGTGGTCACGAATGGACGGGGGTCTGACTATTTTCGGCTCCATAGAGGGACGAGGCAGGGATGTCCTCTGTCCCCGTTATTGTTTGCACTGGCGATTGAACCCCTGGCCATAGCATTGAGGGGTTCCAGGAAGTGGAGGGGAGTACTCAGGGGGGGAGAAGAACACCGGGTATCTCTGTATGCGGATGATTTGTTGCTATATGTGGCGGACCCGGCGGAGGGGATGCCAGAGATAATGCGGATACTTGGGGAGTTTGGGGATTTTTCAGGGTATAAACTGAACATGGGGAAAAGTGAGTTGTTTGTGGTGCATCCAGGGGAGCAGAGCAGAGAGATAGAGGATTTACCGTTGAGGAAGGTAACAAGGGACTTCCGGTACTTGGGGATCCAGATAGCCAAGAATTGGGGTACATTACACAGGCTTAATTTAACGCGGTTGGTGGAACAGATGGAGGAGGACTTTAAGAGATGGGACATGGTGTCCCTGTCATTGGCAGATAGGGTGCAGGCGGTTAAAATGGTGGTCCTCCCGAGATTCCTTTTTGTGTTTCAGTGCCTCCCGGTGGTGATCACGAAGGCTTTTTTCAAAAGAATCGAGAAGAGTATTATGAGTTTTGTGTGGGCTGGGAAGACCCCGAGAGTGAGGAGGGGATTCTTGCAGCGTAGTAGGGACAGTGGGGGGCTGGCACTACCGAGCCTAAGTGAGTACTACTGGGCCGCCAATGTTTCAATGGTGTGTAAGTGGATGGGAGAAGGGGAGGGAGCGGCGTGGAAGAGATTGGAGAGGGCGTCCTGCAGGGGGACTAGCCTACAAGCAATGGTGACGGCACCGTTGCCGTTCTCACCAAAGAAATACACCACAAGCCCGGTGGTGGTGGCTACATTGACAATTTGGGGGCAGTGGAGATGGCATAGGGGAAGGACGGGAGCTTTGGTGCGGTCCCCGATAAGAAACAATCATAGGTTCGTTCCGGGGAGAATGGATGGGAGATTTGGAGCATGGCAAAGAGCTGGGGTAGTACAACTGAGAGATCTGTTTGTAGATGGGACGTTTGTGAGTCTGGGAGCGCTGACGGAAAAATATGGGTTGCCCCAAGAGAATGCATTTTGGTACATGCAATTGAGGGCTTTTGCGAGGCAACAGGTGAGGGAATTCCCGCAGCTCCCGACGCAGGAGGTGCAGGATAGAGTGATCTCAGAGACATGGGTGGGGGATGGTAAGGTGTCGGACATATACAGGGAAATGAGGGACGAGGGGGAGATCATGGTAGATGAGCTGAAAGGGAAATGGGAAGAAGAACTGGGGGAGGAGATTGAGGAGGGGCTGTGGACTGATGCCCTACGTAGGGTAAACTCATCGTCCTCGTGTGCCAGGCTAAGCCTGATACAATTTAAGGTGTTACACAGGTCGCATATGACTGGAGCACGGCTTAGTAAATTTTTTGGGGTAGAGGATAGGTGTGCGAGATGCTCAAGAGGCCCAGCGAATCACACCCACATGTTCTGGTCATGCCCGGCACTACAGGGGTTCTGGGTGGGGGTGGCAAAGGTGCTTTCGAAGGTGGTGGGGGTCCGGGTCGAACCAAGCTGAGGGTTGGCTTTATTTGGGGTTGCAGAAGAGCCGGGAGTGCAGGAGGCGAGAGAGGCTGACGTGTTGGCCTTTGCGTCCCTAGTAGCTCGGCGCAGGATATTGTTGATGTGGAAAGAAGTCAAACCCCCGGGTGTGGAGACCTGGATAAACGACATGGCAGGGTTTATAAAGTTAGAACGGATTAAGTTCATGTTAAGGGGTTCGGCTCAGGGGTTCACCAGGCGCTGGCAACCGTTCGTCGATTACCTCACAGAAAGATAGAGGGAATGGAAAAGAAGTAGACAACAGCAGCAACCCAGTGGGGAAGGGAGTGGGGGGGGGGGGGGGGGGGGGAGGAATCGGACGGCCTCTCAGAGATGTTATTGTATATGTATAATATGTATAGGTAGTTGTTATAGGTAATTGTATATTGGATTGTTGGAGTGTATTTTTGGAGAGTATTTATTTTGGACAAGGCAGTTGCCATTCAGTTTTGTTTATATATTATTTATTTATTTGTTTAAAACTGGCCACTTATTTATATTGCTTTATTGTTGTGTAAAAGAAACACTACGTACTGTTATGTTTGGCCAAAAATCTTGAATAAAATATATATATTTTTAAAAACTCATTTGGTTCACCAGTGTCCCTTGGGGAAGCAAATCTGCTATCCGTACCTGGTCTGGCCTACATGTGACTCCAGACCCACACCAATGTGGTTCACTATTAACTGCCCTCTGCAATGGCCTAGCAAGCCACTATACTTGGGGATGAGCAACAAATGATAGCTTTCCCCACGACACCAACAGCCCATGAAATAATTTTTAAAATGGATGCTGATCAGATCATTTGTTTTCTTTTAGAGTTGTTGGTTGAGGAATAAAGATTGGCCAGAAGAACTCTGCTGCTGTTCTTTGAAATAAAGCCATGTGACCTTTTACATCCACCTGCAAGAGTAGTCAGGGCCTCAGTTTAACATCTCATCTGAAAGACAGCACCTCTGACAATGCAGCACTCACCCGGGACTGCATTGGATTTGTGCCCAAGTTTTTGAAGTGGGGCTTGAATTCACAACTTTATGACTGAAAGTAAGAGTGTTCCTCACTCAGCCATAGATAGGACTGAAAAAAAATCTCTTTGGCATTAGTCATGTTTTCATTTCTCCACTATGCAATGTATGAAAGGGACAGCTTCCACGCATAGAGATGAGGTGATGTGTCTGTTTAGGTCTGGTTTTTGGCTCAAAATATAAATGGTACGAATAAAATCAGAGCATAGAATAACATTCAAAACAAGAGCTTCATCACTCCACAGATTATATTCCGTTTGAATTAAAGTAGATTTGATTTTTTTTAAATTAAATCGGTGCACGCAGCATGTTGACACATTAATTATCTTCCGCTACTGACAGTCAAAACAGTTTCTCCTTATTTACTTTGTCAAAACCCTTCAGATTTTGAACACTGCTGTTAAATCTCACCTTAACCTGCTCCAAGATTCTCTACTCTCGTCATATAAGTGGAAGTTGATTAGAGGCAAAACATCTTGTTGGGATTTGTTTCGTACAAAAGCAAGCTCCTTAATGGCATTTTTAATTTAATCTTTCTATTTGACAGACACCCCTGATGTGGATATATACTACACGATAAATGGCAGCAAACCTCAATTCTGGAAGAAACCAAGTTATGGGGAGAGCACCACCCTAAAATACAGGAAACCATTCACACTGCAGGCAGGCAAAGGGACTATTAAAGCTCTGGCTGTTTCTAGGTAAACCTCCAAAATGTCGGTGGCAGAAATACAATCCATTTGAGAGTTTTTATTGGTCAAAATGTAAATCCGAGAATCATACAGCACAAAGCAGGCCATTTGGCCCATTATGCCTGTGCAGGCTCTTTGCAAGAGCTATCCAATTAATCCAACTCCCCTACACCTTTTGGAGTATAAATCCAATTTCCTTTGAAAAATTACTATTCAATCAGCAGCCACCACCTTTTCAGTCAGAGTATTCCAGATGATAATTCACTGTATAAAAACAATTCTCCTCGTTCCCCTCTTGATTCTTTTGTCAATTATCTTCAACTGGTTTCCACTGGAGCTGGCTGCAGGAATGATGCATACAGAAGACACGGAGGTGGTAGGTGCAAAGGAGAAGAAGGGTGGGGTCTGGGTGAGAACATTGGGGTTGTCCAGATATCCCGATGGAAGGCAAGAAGGGTGAGGGAGGGGAAGTTGGATGAAGAGGGGCTGGAGTCACTCGAGTCAACATTGTGATCCTGAGGGTGTTGGTGATTTGAGAGGACAACGACTGTGAGAAGGGAGAATTGTGATGTGGTAGAATGCGAGAATCAGGGTCCGGGTGTGACAGGCATAGTTCTCATCTGGGGCCTCATTGGTGGGGACAAGGATGGTGGTGACACGGATCACAGGAGTGGGGAGGATCAGGGTGGGTATTGGAACTGTGACTGGGGTGGGCTCAGCATGAAGGACAGGAATGTTGGGATTTACAATGAGTGATTCCAGAGTTATGGGGGAGGCTCAAGGGTAACCGAGGAGAGAGTGAAGGTGATGTGTGTTGGGGGGGGGGGGGGGGGTGGTCAACGGTGATGGAAGGGAAGTTGGAAATGAAACCTGCAAAATCCTGGGTCAGAGGCAGATCCAAACCAAGGCAACACGCGTGATGTCCAAGTGCAAAACTGGGGGTGAGGGTAGGTCTGCTCAGATTGGTGGAGTTCAAAATCAGCACAACTGGATAACTAAAGGGAAAACCTAATAAAGATGTGGAGAATGCACAAGAGCTTTCTCATTAGCTATTCCTCACTTTTGGTGAAGGCAACATGGCAGGAGGTCTGCCCAAAGAGCTCTCATTACACAAGATCCCACCAAAGTGTAGAGTTGCCATTCACTCTGAGACATTAGCCTTTTGCTCCAGAAAAAGTTAAGGAAGAAGGGGGTCCCCCTGACGCTCCTCCTCCATTTGGGTCCCTGTTTGATTGGCACCCATTCAACAATTTAAACATTCACTCCCTCCACCACCAGTGAATAGTGGCAGCAATAAGTCTCAACTACAAGATGCACTGTAGCAACTCTCTGGTTCCTTTGATAGAACCTTCCAAAGCCGCGACCTACATGGAAGGATAAGGGCAATTGGCACATGGGAACATCACCACCTGCAAGTTTCCCTCCAAGCCACGCACTATCATGACTTGGAAATGCATGGATGTCCCTTCACTATTACTGGGTTGATATCCTGTAAGTTCCTCCCCAGCAGCACTGGACATACCCACACCAAATGGACTATGATGGTTCAATAAGGCAGCTCACCACTACTCTCTAAAGGGCAACTAGGGATGGACAACAAAAATGCTGGCTTATTTAGCAACATCCGTATCCCATGACAGAATACTGGAAATTCAGTGCTGATGTGAGTTTGAAGTGGGTAGAAGGTTCACTTGCCTTAGCGGAACAGATGAAATCATTGATCTGTTTCCTGCACTGCAGGGCAACCCTTTGGAAGGAGGGCAGGTGCTTACCAACCTGACGACCTCCTCCCAGGCTGCAGTGATCAGACAGGATGACCTCCTGCGGCTGCCCCGTGGAAAGAGTCTTTCCTCAGCAGCCCAGAGGAGCATCTCCAAGGAGACATCACTGAACTGATGGAGCTGAAGCTTGCTGCCTACTCCTCAATATTGTCATGGTCTCCAAAGGTCCTGGCACTGCGTGGATGGCTGTCTGGGTGCCTTTAAAATGGCACCCAGGTTGTTCACCCTGTCACGAGATTCAACATGAACATTGCGGCTACATAATTAATTAGCTAAACATCGCACAATTTAGTGGGTTTATTACTGTGCACTGTGGTAATGAGTCCCACTGACTTCTCGCCCCACCAGAGGACTTAATCCTGGAGTGGAAGATTCTGCCATTTGTGGTAACTTCTACTCTATGCCTCTTTTTATAAAAGTCTAGGATCCTGTATACACTTTTAACCTTTCTCAGCTTGTCCTATCACATGTAAAGATCTGTGTTTGTAAACTCTGTTCCTGCATTCTTATTGAAATTGTACAATTTTGTCTATGTTGCCCTTCCTCCTATCAAAATCTATTCTTTCGCACTTATCTGCATCAAATTGCATTTGCAATGCGTCTGCTTATTTTGCCTGTCTGTATGTCCTCCTGAAGTCTACCACTATCTTCCTCATGGCAAACTATTTTTCCAAGTTTTCTGACATCTGCAAAATTTATGTTAACTATTAGGGATGGCCGAGAGAGTGGTGTTGTGACTAAGGTGTTTCTTGTGGAGTATGTACAACCCAATGCAGTGGAGGTACTGGAAGATGATGACCAGAATTTCCTACAAGATTATGCAAAGGAACTTTCCAGACAGGTGAGCGGGTCTAGTAGTGTACAGTAGGTAGGTTGCATGCTCCACGTGCTGGAGTGAGAGTTTGGTATTCCTGAACAGGTTCATAGAAATTAGTTGATTCCTTGCGGGAGTCAAAGAATAATGTGTAAGAGATCCTTTTAATGTTGGCTTTCTATTTGTCCACATTCTTAATGTAATGGTGAGGACAATACAGAAAGCTGTATAATTACTAAATCTTTAAAAAAAAAATTTAGAGTACCCAATTCATTTTTTTTCAGTTAAGGGGCATTTTTTCAGTTAAGGGGCAATTTAGCGTGTCCAATCCACCTACCCTGCACATCTTTGTGTTATGGGGGCGAAACCCACGCAAACACGGGGAGAATGTGCAAACTCCACACGGACAGTGACCCAGAGCCGGGATCGAACCTGGGACCTCGGCGCCGTGACACTGCAGTACTAACCACTGCACCGCCGTGTTGCTCTTAATTACTAAATCGTAACATATCTGAACATAGCAACAGAAATAGGCCATTCAGTCCGTTGAACCGGTTGCGCTATCCTGTAAGCTCAAGGCTATTGTGTATTTAGCTCCATTTACCTGTCTCCCCGAACAAAAATCTATTGATAGTCTTGAAAAATTCAATTTATCCAATATCCCCAAGCTTTTTGGGGAAGTTTCCTCTACACCTTGTGTGGAAAAAGACTATCATAACAATTTCAACAGCATTGATCATGGAGGTTGTAGAAAGAGAGTTAAGCACGGAAAATATCTAACTTTAAAAAAAAAAAAATTAAATCCAGAAGGTTTAATCAGCTGATCAGATTTGATTTCTGTAATGTGTTTCTGGGCTTAGGTATCTATGTGTGTGCACTGTTAACAACAGATAAGGAACACTGGAGCAAAATAGATTTTTACTCGAGCTTATTCCACAGTTTAGTGAGATCACGGTTAATTTGTATCCTAACACTACACCCCGTGTCTAAAATCTATTGATCTTGGACACAAAGCAGTTACCAGATATAATCGTGTAAAAGTGAAGTTTTTGAAACCAAGTGAAGAGATCAGCTTAGTCACGAGTAATATTTTCGAGATGTTGAAATCCATGCATGTTCCTGGGTACAATAAGGACAAATCACTGAGTGTCTTTAAGACAGAGATAGATAGGTTCTTGATCAATAAGGGGATCAGGGGTTATGGGGAGGAGGCAGGAGAATGGGGATGAGAAAAATATCAGCCATGATTGAATGACGGAGCAACTCGGTGGGCTGTGTGGCCTAATTCTACTCCTAAGTCTTAGGGTCTTAAAACCACAATCATTGCCATATTTCACTGAGCTAAAACTACAAAATATTCACATGGTTTAAGATTCACTGAGCTCCCTAATTCTCTGGACAGTATTAGCAAAGCTCAAACAAAAACTGAAAATACTGGCCAATCTCAGCAGATGTTAAGCATTTGTGGAGAGGGAAGGGAGCTAATGTTTCGAGTCTGGGTGACTCTTTGCCAAAGCTCGACAACCTATACTCTCCAGATTTGACAAAGAGCCATTCAGACTGAAACGTTAGCTCCCTTCGCTCTCCACAGATGCTGTCAGACCTGCTACGATTGTTCAGTATTTTCTGTTTTCATTTCAGATTCCAGCATCCAGTCATTTGCTTTTAGCTAAAGCTCATCTACACTGTCTATTTTGATGGTAGCTGTACACTGTTAGTTTGCTGTCCTTTCATTGCCAGTGTGGTACTGCCGATAATGGTGTTCTCAGGGTTACATGCACGTTAGGTGCCAGAGTCGATGTAGCATGTATGACCCAATTAGCGACATTTTGAAAAGAAGGGCAAGAGTCTGGCAAGAAAGGGGTGAGAGAGAGTTGGGGAGGAAAGCGGCGAGAGAGGGAAAGTACAGCAGGGAAGTGGCGGAAGCCAGAGTCGGGCGGGGAAACGTTGAGAGGGAAGAGTGGCAGAGATATGGTGAGAGAGAGCTGGATAAGAAAATGGCGAGCAGAAGAATTGGCAAGAGGGAGGGAGTGGTTAAGTAAAAAGGGTTTGTATTTTTCGACCAAAAGTTGAGCCTATACACAACCTAATCACAAAATTAGGATTTTTACTCAAAAGTCATGGGTCAGCTGCTGTTTGTGGGAGGGAATTTCCCACTTTCTCCATCCTTTCTATTGCCAGGTTTTACCTAATTTCTTAATTTCAATACAAAGGCCAGTCCTGATTTCAGTCCAAAAATGTACAGGTTAGGTGGATTGGCCATGTTAAATTCTCCCTGAGTGCCCAGGGAAATGCTGGTTAAGTGGAGTTACGGGGTTGCAGGGATAGGGTGGGAGACTGGTTAGGGTGCTGTTTCAGAGGGTCGTACAGACTCGATGGGCTGAATGGCCTCCTGCATTGTAGGGATTCTATGATTCTCTCCTGTACGGCCTGGCTCTGATTTTAATATTCTGCTCCTTGTTTTAGCTAAAAACGTTTCTGTTTATCTACCCTATCAATTTATTTTAAAATCTGGAAATCTCATTCAAAATACCCCTTAACCATCTGAATTTCAAGAAACGTAAATCTAATTTATGGAATCGCTTCTCACAATTTGATCCTTGGTGACATTCCGATGGTGACATTTTGGTGGATTTGCATTGCATTCCTTCCAAAACCAGTATATCATTTCTAATATGTGGTGCCCAGAAATGTACACCGCATTCTAACCTGGGCATTGTATAACCATAATATAATTTCATCCCAATTATATTCCGTTCCTCTAGGTGTAAAGACTAGCAAAACCAAACTAAAGATGTCAGCCATGGCTCAGTTGGCAGATTAGGTGATGTTAGGGGGATAGGGCGGGGGGGTAGGCCAAGGTAGGGTGCTCTTTCAGAGAATTGGTGCAGACTCGATGGGCCGAATGGCCTCCTTCTGCACTGGAGGGATTCTATGGAAGAACAGAGTACCCTGGCCAATATTTATCCCTCTATCACCAAACATAAAAACAGACCATTTGGTCATTATCACATTTCTGTTTGTGAGAGCTTGCTTCACTGAAACTGGCTGTTGTATTTCCAAATTATAACAGTGACTACTCTTAAAAAAAAAGTACTTAATTGCCTGTAAGATGCTTTGGGATATCGTCTGGTTGTGAAAAGTGCTATATAAATGTAGCCTTTTATTCCATTTGCCCTTTTGATTTATTTTGTACCTGCCTGTTACATTTTAGTAACATTCGCACAACACTTTGACAGACAATGAACATTTCAAACAAGAGAGAATAGAATCATCCCTCTTGAGACTCAATAGTATTACCATTGCTGAATCCTCCACCATTAATATCCAGGGATCATCATTGACTAGAAACTTAACTGGACCAGTCTCTTAGATGCGATGAGTACAAGATCAAGTCAGAGGCTGGGAATTCGGCAACAAGTATTGCAAAGCCATTCTGCCATCGACAAATCAGTAGTGTATGGAATACTCACTACTTGCCTGGATGGGTACAGCTCCAACAACATTCAACAAGCTCCACACAGTCTAGAAAAAAACTGCCCATTTGATTGACACCCATCCATCGCCTTAAATATTCACCCCTTCTATCGTTGCAGCAGTGTGTACCACCTACAAAATAAACTTCGCCAAGGCCCCTTCAATGGTACCTTCCAAATCCTCTACCACCAAGAAGAACAATTGCAGCAGATGCATGAGAACACTATCACCTGCAAGTTCCCCTCATGTCACACATCAACTTGACTTGGAAATATAACACTTGTTACCTTGATGGTTGCTGGGTCAAAATTCTTGAACTCCTGCCGTAACAGCGCTATGAGTGTACTGACGCCGCATGGACTACAAGGTTTCCGTTCATGTTTAACTAATTTATTGGAATTCTTTGAGGACATTACGAGCGTAGTGGACAATAGGGAACCGGTAGATGTGGTATATCTGGATTTCCAGAAGGCATTTGACATGGTGCCACACAAAAGGTTGTTGCATAAGATCAGGATGCACAGCGTTACGGATAATATATTAGCATGGATAGAGGATTGGAAAGCAAAGAGTGGGATAAATGGGTGTTTTTCAGGTTGGCGATCAGTGGCTAGTGGTGTGCCTCAGGGATCAGTGTTGGGACTGCAATTGTTCACAATTTACATAGATGATTTGGAGTTGGGGACCAAGTATAATGTGTCAAAGTTTGCAGCTGACACAGATGAATGGTATAGTAAAGTGTGCAGAGGGCACTGAAAGTCTGCAGAGGGATTTAGATAGTTTAAGTTCGTGGGCAACGGTCTGGCAGATGGAGAAAAATGTTGGTAAATGTGAGGTCATCCATTTTGGTAGGAATAACAGCAAAATGAACTATTATTTAATTGGTAAAAAATTGCAGCATGCTGTTGTGCAGAGGGACCTGGGTGTTCTAGTACATGAATCACAAAAAGTTGGTTTGCAGGTACAGCAGGTAATTAAGAAGGCAAATGGAATTTTGTCCTTCATTGTTAGAGGGATGGAGTTTAAAAACATGGCTGTTATGCTGCAGATGTATAGGGTGCTGGTGAGGCCACACCTGGAGTACTGTGTACAGTTTTGATCTCTTTACGTGAGAAAGGATGTATTGGCATTGGAGGGGGTACAGAGGAGATTCACTAGGTTGATTTTGGAGTTGAGAGGATTGGCTTCTGAGGAGAGATTGAGTAGACTGGGACTATGCTCATTGGAATTTAGAAGATCTGATTGAAACTTAGAAAATTATGAAGGGAATAGTTAGGATAGAAGCAGAGAGGTTGCTTCCACTGGTGGGTGAAACTAGAACTAGGGGGCATAGCTTCAAAATAAGGAGGAGCAGATTTAGGACTGAATTGAGGAGGAACTTCTTCACCCAATGGGTTGTAAATATGTGGAAATCCCTGGCCAGTGAAGCAGTTGAGGCTATCTCATTGAACGTTTTTAAGGGTTATGGTGAGTGGGCGGGTAAGTGGAGCTGAGTCCACAAAAATATCAGGCATGATCTTATTGAATGGTGGAGCAGGCATGAGGGGCGAGATGGCCTACTCCTGCTCCTAGTTCTTATGATTCAAGAAAGTGGTTCATCACCAGCTTCTCGAGGGCAATTAGGAATGGGTAATAAATGCTGGCTTTGCTAATAATGCCTACCTCCCATAAATGAATTTTTAAAAATGTACATGGACCAGATCCTCTCATGGGAAGCCACTAATTAACTTGCTCCCAAAAGGAGCTCAACTTGTAAAAACTACTATTCTTGTCTACTGAAATAGTTACAAAAATTCAATCAGGGTTGTTAGATATGACTAACCCTCTGCAAATCCATCGTAAAAACAAAGTGCTGGAAATACTCAGCTGGTCAAGTACCATCCGTGGTAAGGGAAACTGAATTAGTGTTTCAGTTTGATGGCCCTTCATTAGAACCGGAAAAAGTCAAAGCTGCAGGTTAGCAAGTATGGAGACAGGAATCTAGAATTCTTTATGATCAGCTCAAAGGTTTCTTTGCGCTCAGTCATTCGGCCCTTAATTATAGTTTCCAACCACTTCTTTCTCCACAACCGTTGTTAGGCTGATATGTCTAGAAATTCCTGGGTTTTTTTCTCTCCGCTTTCATAATGACCTTTTGATATTGGTTAAAGGATAAATATTGTCCAGGACGTTGTGGGAACTGTTCTTTGAGGAAAGTGCCATTGGATTTGTTTTGTCTACCGCAGAGCACAGACAGATTTAACATTCATCTGAAAGGTGGCACTTCCAACAGTACAGCACTTCCATTGTACCACACTGTAGTGTCAGCCTGAATTATGCGTTCAAGTTGCTGGTATGCGATTTTAACCTTTGACTTTCTGACTCAGAATGGAATGTTATCATTGAACCATGGTGATGTGGTGAACATGCTGATAGCCTACTTTAGAAGGCCATTAAACCTCTGCCATTGGCCACAGGATACCTGGATACTGGCAGCATTCCTGCTCCTAATAGAGTATCCTCAAGGACAGAAGATGACGACTGAATAGGAACTCGCCATGACAGCTCTCTTGGTTGAGTTGCATGCGAACACTCTTTGTCTGTGCTAAGCCATGAAAATTGGGAATCCGAGTAAATTATTGTCGCCAGTTACAAAACTGTAGCCCAGCATGAATCACCACTTTTAGGTGGTCACCATAGTTTATTAATTTCACAAAACTGGAGAGCTGATGATTGTGGTATTATGGTACCTGATAGGCAAAAGCACCATTGGTGGAAACTGTATGCTTTCTATTGGTTAGAATGTATGATAGCTCCGCCCTGGCCCCAGCAGCCTTCATTCTGTACCTGAGCTGCTGGGGGAAACATCCAGCTTATTAAAGCCTTCGGTTGGACTACAACCTCGCTTTCGTGGTCATTGATCGTGCATCAGTGATTATTAAAAATTGTCACCCAATCTTATTATCTTAGAAAACTCTAGAGGGGTTGGGACCCCCAACGGCAATATTCGGTACAACTCTGAGCAAGGAAAGAAAGTCTGCCTGGGAAGAGGCAATACAAAAGATTCCTGGTAAGAAGTCTCAGGATTTTAATGGTTTAATCTTACAGAGCTCTTTTACATGCTAGTATATATGTTACTTCCAGTGCTGAGTACTCTAGAAATGCTGCACTTTTGAAGGTACTGTTTTTTGTTTGAATCATTTAACAGTAGCACCACATGCTGTGTTTATAAAGCCCCTTTCACGTAATAAAAGGTACAATAGCTGCTTGACAAGAGCATTATATAACCAAGTTTGTTTTGCAGCCGGATAAAGAAATATTAGGACAGCTGACCAAAAGCTTGGTCGGAGAGTGTCTTCAAGGAGGTAGAGAGCTGAAGAGATTTAGGGAGGGACTTCCAGAGCTTTGTGCCTTGGTAACGGAAGACATGGCCATTAGTGGTGGAGCGATGACATTCGGGGATACTCAGAACATCTTGGTTAGTTGTAAAGTTGGTGGGAAAATACAGAGATAGAGAGGGGTGAGCACATGAAGTGATTTTTAAAAATTGATGAGAATTTTCAAAACCTTGGCATTGGGAGAAAGCAGAGGTAAGCGAGTACGGGAATAATGGGTGAACAGGAGTTGGTGTGGATTAAGACATGAGCAGCAGAGTTTTGGATGACCCCACGTTTATAAGAACAGAGCATGGGAGGCCAGTCAGGAGTGAATAGCAATAGTGTTCTAAAGGTAATAAAAGCCGGCCCCGCGCGACATGGTGGACCCACACAGCGGGCCGCGCCGAAGAAGTAGGCGCCTGCCAATTGGTGGCCCCTGATCACGGGCCTGGCCATTGTGGAGGCCCCCCCCCCGGGTGACTGGAAAATCGCGGGAAGGTGTCGCGGGTCTGACGCCCCATTCTCCGCCCCCGCGGCGAGCGCGATTTCGGCGCGGAGAATCCCGGCCAAGGTATTTGAGACTTGGTGAAATAGGGAGGTGTGTTTGAGACTACTGATACTGCTAATGAATAATATGATCATGTGATACTGCTAATGAATAATATGATCATGTAGAGCCTGGCAAAAAGGGGCTGTCTTCCTGTTACAGTCCCTCATCGTCCCCATGCTTCTGCTCCTCACATGATAGGTGGTGGCGATGGCTGTTTTTCCAGAACGGCCAGGTTGTGCAGCCTGCAGCATTCTATCTCAAATCTTGATACCCACTTGTTAAATAGTGCAGTGCTCCTGCTGAGCAGTCCCAGCAGAGAAAGAAGCATTACTTAAAGATTTTTTTTTTAATTTAAAATTTAGAGTGCCCAATTCATTTTTCCAATTAAGCGGCAATTTAGCGTGGCCAATCCATCTACCCTGCACATCTTTGGGTTGTAGGAGTGAAACCCATGCAAACACGGGGAGAATGTGCAAACTCCACATGGACAGTGACCCAGGGCCAGGATCGAACCTGGCACCTCAGTGCCGTGAAGCAGCAGTGCTACCCACTGCACCACCGTGCTGCCCAGCATTACTTAAAGATTATGATGATGATGCACTCTATATTATTCCTCCTTGTGGCTCTTATTGTAGGCCTGCTGTGCATTTGTGCATGGATTCCAGACCGGATTCATGAGCCAAGTTATGCAGAGATAATCTTTGCACTCCAGTAGCCAGCCTTCGACTTGACATAGTGGTTCAAATACAGGTGGGTCAGAGGACAACCACAGATGAAGCAGTTGTGACTGCAGTCAGGATAATGGCCATTCAGCTGCATGAAGTATTGCCTGTGGAGCACACCATGCTTTCCTTCAGATCAGAATGCTTCTTTGATTTTTCTTTAAACTTCCAGGATTTTAGTTTTTCTCAGCATTTTTTATGTGATTTTGGGTTTTTCCATTGACTGCATGTTGGATATCGTTCATTAAGTCTCAATGAAGTCTTCAAAGTCTTAAGTATGTATTTATTAATTACAAGTACTGTGTGCATATATACAGTAAAGGGTTCAAGCTAGGAGCTATCTCCACTTCTTGCTTGCGCACACAGCTCTGTGTAACACTAGACTGACCCCTCGGGGCCAGTCTCTCTCACATTACTGTGTCGGCAGTACTGCACTTAGTCCCACATCAACCCTATATGTGCCCACCCATGTACTACAATCACCTCAATGCTCTGTACTTGCTAATTGGCATTCAGCATATACACAAACCCCTTTGCCAAGATGGATTCTTCTGCACTTCCCAGCAGATCTTGGATCCCTTATGTGACCGTATAGCATCTAAGTAATTGGTGGCACACAGCCCAATTTAGCCCCCAAAGCCTTTAGGACAGGTGCAAAGAAAATTTGTTAAAGAGAAATGTGGAAAATATAAGACAACTCAACTTTTAGCACATATTGGGAAGGAATAGAATTTCCTCCAAAGTGAAAATACAGTTTACTGTGGTGGTCTGCATTCTTGTTTGGACTTGCATCCCTAGGAATGCGTGCATTCTCTGAAATTCCTTTGGGGGTGATGTACTCTAATCCACCCATTGGGAAACTGATGGGATTGAGTGGAGTGCTGGTTTTCTACCCTGCCCAATTTTATTCTCCATTGAAGTAATTGGAAAGTTAGATTGGGTTAGATGCAGAACCAATGTGCCACTCGATCCTCTGTGGTTCCCATCACGGCGATTTAAGTTCAAATTACCCTTAATGTATCTGCAGTAGGCTTGTGAGTAACCCATCTCAGAGTGATAGAAATGGGGCTTCAGGCTTTGTTGAGAAGTCACTGAGAAATCGCTTGTTAAAAATGTGAGAGAATCATAGATTATCATAGAATTTACAGTGCAGAAGGAGGCCATTCGGCCCATCGAGTCTGCACAGGCTCTTGGAAAGAGCACCTTACCCAGGTTCAGCACCTCCACCCTATCCCCATAACCCAGTAACCCCACCCAACACTAAGGGCAATTTTGGACACTAAGGGCAATTTATCATGACCAATCCACCTAACCCGCACATCTTTGGACTGTGGGAGGAAACCGGAGCACCCGGAGGAAACCCACGCACACACGGGGAGGATGTGCAGACTCCGCACAGACAGTGACCCAAGCCGGAATCGAACCTGGGGCCCTGGAGCTGTGAAGCAATTGTGCTATCCACAATGCTACCGTGCTGCCCACCACAATGCTACCGTGCTGCAATGTTAAATGAATTGTCTACATTAACTACGGATGTGAAATAAATGCACATTTTCATTGTACTTTTTATTACTAGAACTGAAGATAGACGACAATGGTCCACAAAAATCATTTAATAGTCCACGTTTCCTGAACAGCCGGTTAGGAACTTTGGTCCCTGGACGAGAGCTAACGTCAACATCTCAGTCCCATAGGTCACAGGTAAATACTCTCTGTTAATTTTGCAATACTGCAAATAGGAATAATTATCCTACTGTTGAGTACAAGTAAGAGATTTCTGGGAATGATTTGCAAAGCTGTATTATTAGATATACCATGACAAAAATGGTTTATTGGCATCGCATCTGTCTGTCAGCCATTTTAAAGCTTTAAACTCACAAAATCATAGAATTGTTATGGTACAGAAGAAGGCCATTTGGCCAGTTCTGTCGGCACCGACTCTCCGAATGAACGTTATAACTTAGTGCTATTCCCCTCCCTTTTCTCCATACCCCTGCACATAGTTTCTATTGTTTCTATTCAAATAACCATCTAATGCCCTGAATGCCTCAACTTAACCTGCCACACTTCCAGGCAGTACATTTCAGTCCCAAACGACTCTTTGGGTGTGATTTTAACTAAAAGGGAACAGCATTCCATAGCGAGCGCGTTTAGCCTCGTGTTTCCTTGCGCTCGCAGCACCGGGAAACACATGTCTATAACATGCCACCCGCATTTGATAAGGGGCCTCAGTGGGGAACATGAGGCTGAGGCCGCACATAGCCCTATTTTCTACACTGAGGAGCTCCGCTCGCTGGAATTCCTCAGTTCAGCGAGTGATCGTGATGCCATTTAAAAATGACGTCCTGAACTCAGAGGCCCCCGACACGACACCCAAACTCCAAAGCACTATGGGAGGGTCCTCCCCCCCCCCCCCCCCCCCCGCCCGCCCCGCCCCCAACATCGCACAGGGCACCACCGGCCCAATTGCGAGCACACATAAAATGCCAGCTTGGCAACTTGACAGCCCCAACCTGGCACTGCCCTGCCAATACCACCTTGGCAGTACATGGCTGGCACCCAGGTGGCACTGTCAGGGTGCCAAGGTGTCAGTGCCAGGGTGTCCGGGTGGCACCAGCAGTGCTAGGGTACCACCCTGCCCAAAGGCATGCACCTGGGGGTTTCCGATCCCCTGGGAGACCCCATGAGTACCCGCTCCATCTTGGAGACCAGTACTGACCCCTCCCCGACTATTGACATCTTAACATCTTAACTGTTCTCAAAGAAGCCAATGAACGGCTGCCATCTCTGGGTAAACCCCTCCACAGACCCTCTCAAGGCAGATTTTATCTTCTCCATCCTAAGAAACTCTGCCAGGTCACTGACCGACACCCCTGGTTTTGGTGGCCTGAGTCCCTCCATTCTAGTGAGATCCGTCTCTGGGCTACCCAGGGAGGCAAAGGCCAAGACATTGACCTCTCCCGCCCCCTGGACTCCTGGGTCTTCTGACACACCAAAGGCTGCCACATCTGGGGCGAAATTCTCCGGTATCGGCGCGATGTCTGCTGACTGGCACCCAAAACGGCGCAAATCAGTCGGGCATCGCGCCGCCCCAAACGTGCGGAATGCTCCGCATCTTTGGGGGCCCAGCCCCAACCTTAAGGGGCTAGGCCCGCGCCGGACGAATTTCCGCCCCCCAGCTGGCGTAAAAGGCTTTTGGTGCCCCGCCAGCGGAAATGACATCTCCGGGCGCCGCATGCGCGGGAGCGTTAGCGGCCGCTGACGGAATTCCCGCGCATGCGCAGTGGAGGGAGTCTCTTCCGCCTCTGCCATGGTGGAGACCGTGGCGAAGGCGCAAGGAAAAGAGTGCCCCCACGACACAGGCCCGCCCGCGGATCGGTGGGCTCCAATCGCGGGCCAGGCCACCGTGGGGGCACCCCCCGGGGCCAGATCGCCCCGCACCCCCCCCCCCAGGACCGTGGAGTCCGCCCGCGCCGCCTTGTCCCGCCGGTAAGGTAGGTGGTTTAATCTACGCCGGCGGGACAGGCATTTTAGCAGCGGGACTTCGGCCCATCCGGGCCGGAGAATCGCGCGGGGGGGCCCGCCAACTGGCGCGGCCCGATTCCCGCCCCCGCCGAATATCCGGTGCCGGAGAATTTGGCAACCGGCGGGGGCGGGATTCACGCCAGCCCCCGGCGAGTCTCCGACCCGGCGGGGGGTCGGAGAATCTCGCCCCTGGACTCAGGATCACTTTTACCTTCATAACGTCGGCAAACACCTGCCAGAATCCCCCAAGTTTTGGCCAACTAATCTATCTTCACCCCTGGAACAATTTTTGCAAACCTGTTCTGCACTCTCTTCAATGCATTCACATCCTTCCTATAATATGGCACCCAGAACTGCACACAATATTCCAGCTGACGTCTAGCTAGTGTTACGATTCCAATTGATGTTATAACTGGGCAGGAAGATTCCAGAAAAGACTGTAATTTTTTCTTTGTAAAACATGGAGGAACAGAGTTGTAGGACCGCTAATTAGTTTTAACAACAACATTTTTAAAAAATTTAACATGAAAAGATTGGATTATGATACAATATTCCTTTAGTCCCCCCTTAGTTTAACAATTACATACTGATTTTAAGATTAACATGGATTACAAAGTACATCTTAAACTACAATGGCCTCATGGTTCCTTTAAGAACACAGATTGGCTGTGAACAAATTCACATAATCCGCTCTGAACCCAGTATCTGTCGATTGATTCTCAGAATCCCCCATGATGATGACGACAACGCAGAATCGCCGAACAGAAACTTATAGCCAAGTTCCGCACACATGAGTGCGGCCTCAACCGGGAACTGAGATTCATGTCGCATTACATTCATCCCCCACCATCTGGCCTGCGAAATCCTACCAACTGTCCTGGCTTGACACAATTCACACCTCTTTAACCTGGGGTTACCCCATCTCTGGATCTGTAAAGATTTAATCAAAGTCTGGCAACTTTGAATCTGTCTATATACATGTTTCTGGAACATACCTCTTCATTCACCTGAGGAAGGAGTAGCGCTCCGAAAGCTAGTGACATCGAAACAAACTTGTTGAACTTAAACCTGGTGTTGTAAGGCTTCTTACTGTGCTCACCCCAGTCCAACGCCGGCTTCTCCACATGATGATTATTACGTGAGAGTTTCCAAATTCCACTCTTAAAAACACATATTAAAATCTTCTCTCACAATAATGCTCTCCTTAGTAGTTTGCATTCTGAAATCCAGTCTAGGTTTTCCAAATGACACTTTTAAACAAAACTATCGCTCCACTTTTAAAAAAAATATTTTTATTCGCCTCCTTTTTCACATTTTCTCCCAAATTTACACCCACTAACAATAAACAATAATCAGTAACAAATATGTCAATCCCCATATCAATAACAACGATCCCATCCTCCCACCAAACCCCAAACATTAGACCGCATGTTCACATAAACAAATGACAAAAAGGAATCACCCATAGCCACCATTAACACACACAACTCCCCTCCTCCCCCCAAACCTCCCACCCACTCGCCCCAACTAATGTTCGATGTTATCCAGTTCGTGAAAGTGCATAATGAAAAGCGCCCATGAATTGTAGAACCCCTCCATCCTTCCCCTGAGTTCAAACTTAACCTTCTCAAGAGTCAAATATTCCAACCGGTCCCCCCACCACGACAGGGCACAGGATAGAGAGGTTGCTCTCCAACCTATCAGGATCCGCCTTCGGGCGATCAACAAGGCGTAGGCTACAACATCTGCCTCCGCACCCGTTTCCAACCCTGGCTGGTCCAACACCCCGAATATGGCCTCCCGGGGGCCCGGGTCCAGTTTCATGTGCACCACTTTAGAAATTACCCTAAAAACCTCCTTCCAGTAATCCTCTAGCTTTGGACAGGACCAAAACATATGAACGTGATTAGCGGGGCCCACACGCAATGTTCACACACATCTTCTACTCCTTCAAAGAATCGGCTCATCCTCGCCCTCGTGAGGTGTGCTCTGTATACCACCTTCAGCTGTATCAGCCCCAACCTCGCGCACGAGGTGGACGCATTCACTCTCCGGAGCACCTTAATGTGTTATATATGTTGGATTAACACGGACTGCAACTCGATGCAGTATCACTTGAAAACAGGCTTCCAACGCTGTAGATGGTTCAACACTACCCTGTTGATGGTTCAACGCTACTCTATTGAACTTGCGAGTAATGTACACAGTTCTCTGTGGGTTGACACTCTATTAATCTAAGCTTGCTAACCTTGGTCTGGCTTGCCCAGACTTGCTCTGTGCCATGTGTAGTAGGTGCTGACTGTACATTGCACCCTGACTGTTGCTACAGTTATCACCAGTATGAAGAGGCCTAGCCTTCCTGCCTCATGTGTTTTATACTGGTAAAGTACCCTGTAGTGCCCTGCCTGGTGATTGGTTGTTCTGTATTCTGTGTGGTGATTGGTTCTTGTGTGTCCATCATTGCCTGTCTGTATCTCATTATGAACATGAGTGCATATTATGAAACACTTCACACCAGTGCCCCTCCTCCATATCGTCTCCCAACACTTCCTCCCACTTTGCTTTGATCCCTTCCAGTGGTGCCTTCTCCTCTTCCAAAATAGCTCCATAAACCGCCGACACTACCCCCTTCTCCAGTCCCCATGTCGTCAGCACCTCCTCCAGCAATGTGGAGGCCGGCTCCACCGGGAAGCTCTGTATCTCCTTTCTGGCAAAATCTCGAACCTGCATGTATCTAAACATTTCCCCCTGCTCCAGCCCATACTTCGATTCCAGCTCCTTCAATCCTGCAAACCGACCCCTAAGAAACAAATCATTTAGTGTCTTAATCCCTTCTCCCATTTCCGAAAATTTCCAACCCACTTCCCTGGTTCAAATCTGTGGTTCCCCCAAATCGGCATTTCCCTTGACCCTGCCCCCAACCTGAAGTGTTGGCGAAACTGCCTCCAAATTCTCAATGAAGCTATTATTACCGGACTCCTGAGTATTTCCTCGGGGCCATCGGGAGCGGCGCTGTTGCTAGCGCCTTCAATCCCGACCCCCCTGCACAAACTCTCCTCCATTCTGACCCACTGGGAATCAACCCCTCTGACCCAGCTCCGCACCTTCTCCACATTCGCCGCCCAGTAGTAATACATCAGGTTCAGAAGACCCAAACCCCCTTGCCTGCCTTCCCCTCTAGCAGCACCTTTCGAACTCTGGCCACCTTTCCTCCCCATATGAACAAAGTAATCATTCCCTCAATCTCTCTGAAAAAAGCCTTTGGCAGGAAAATCGGCAGGCATTGAAAAATAAACAGAAATCGCGGCAACACGTTCATTTTAACCGCCTGTACCCGACCCACCAGTGACAGAGGGAGATCATCCCACCTTGCCAGATCAGCTTTCACTCTCCCCACCAAACTAGAAATGTTGTATGTGCGGAGCCCCCCTCACTCCCGGGCAACCTGCTGCACCCCCCCCCCCCTCCCCAGGTATCTAAAGTGAGTCCCTGCCCTACAGAATGGCAGCCTCCCCACCCCTGCCCTACCCCTGGCCGAGACACCACAAAATACTCATTCTTGTCTAGATTTAGTTTGTACCCTGAGAAAGACCCAAACACCCGAAGCAGCTCCAATATTCTCCCTATCGAGAGTTTGTGCAGGGGGTCGGGATTGAAAGCACTAGCAACAGCGCCGCTCCCGATGGCCCCGGGGAAATACTCACTTCCGACAGGTATAACAGCAAGTCATCGGCATATAAGGACGCCCTATGCTCTATCGCTCACCACATATTCCTTTCCATACCCCCAAACTTCTTAATGCGATGGCCAACAGCTCAATCGTGAGTGCAAACAGCAGGGGGGACATGGGACATCCCTGCCTAGTCCCACGGTGAAGAGAAAAGTATCTCGAGCTGATGTTGTTTGTGCAGGCACTCACCCTCGGCTCCTTATATAGTAGCTTTACCCAGTTCACAAATCTTGGTCCAATCCCAAACTGCTCCAGAACTGCCATCAAGTACCTCCATTCTACCCGGTCAAAAACCTCTCAGCGTCCAATGCCACAACCACCTCTGTTTCCTTCCCCTCCGCCGGTGCCATAACAGCGTTCAATACCCTTCTAACGTTTGAAAAGAGCTGCCTCCCTCTCACGAACCCCATCTGATCTTCACCTATCACCTTCAGGAGGCACTCCTCCAGCCTACCCGCCAGTACCTTCGCCAATACTTTTGCGTCCACATTCAAACGTGATATGGGCCTATACGACCCACACTCCCATCAGGTCCTTATCTTTTTTTAGCACCAGGGAAATCGATGCCTGCCCCAACGTTTGTGGCAACACCCCCTTCCCTATCACCTCTTCAAACATCCCCACCATCAGGGGTGCCAGCTTATCCTTGAATTTTTTATAATATTCCGCCGGAAACCCATCCGGCCCTGCCACCTTCCCCGACTGCATCCTCCCAATCGCATCTTTTATCTCCTGCTTCACTATCGCTCCTTCTAATGTAGCCCTGTCCCCCTCCCCTAACCTCGGGTACTCCAACTCATCTAGAAATTCCTGCATCTCCTGGTCTCCCCCAGGTGGCTCAATCATTAACGTCTCATTAACAGGCTTCCCTGCCATATCGTCCCCACACATTTGGAATTCTCCCACGCTGTAAGGTTTACAACTGTTTTTTCAAAATGAGAACCAGGCAAAGGGAACCTGCCGGGATGGCTCAGGTAAATGCAGTCTCCGGAGGGAGAGGGCATGCCCGAGAAGTACCCGAGTGCCTAGGGAGATCTCCAGGTTGCCCTTATCCATGGGGGAGGGAGGGGAGGGTTCCCCATGATCCGGAGTTTCTCAAAATTCCTGATAAAATTAACAGTAAGACATACTTGTAATCTTTTACCAGGCTTTCCTGCATCTTGGTAGGAACTTTGGCAGATTATAGTTGAAGCGTCTCCATTATTCTCACCTACTTAGTAAGTTTGCGGATGGCACGAAGATTGGCGGAGTTGCAGATAGAGCCGAGGATTGTCAAGGGATAGAACAGAATCTAGATAGATTGGAGAC
This sequence comes from Scyliorhinus torazame, assembly GCF_047496885.1. Taxonomy (NCBI): domain Eukaryota; kingdom Metazoa; phylum Chordata; class Chondrichthyes; order Carcharhiniformes; family Scyliorhinidae; genus Scyliorhinus; species Scyliorhinus torazame. The sequence goes on from NC_092707.1 coordinate 243,160,666, forward strand.
TTGGGCATAGAAATGGCAGGTGGAGTTTAATCCAGCCAAATGTGAGGTGATACATTTTGCAGGATCAAATCTAGGTATGAAGTATACTGTAAATGCAGAACCCTTAGGAACATTAACAAACAGAGGGATCTGAGCGTGCAGGTCCACAATTCCCTAAAAGTGGCAACACAGGTGGCCAAGGTGATTAATAAGGCAAATGTCATGCTTGCCTTCATCAGCCGGGGCATTGAGTACAAGAGTTGGGAAATCATGTCGCAGAGATATAAAACATTGGTTAGGCAACATTTGGAGTATTGCGTGCAGTTCTGGTCACCATATTCAGAGGGACGTGGAGCTTTGGAGAGAGTGAAAACGATGTTCACCAGGATGTTGCCTGGTATCGAGGGTATTGGCTATGAGGGGAGGTTGAACAAACTAGGATTGCTTTCACAGGAAAGAGGAAAGCTGAGGGGAGACCTGCTAACGGTCTACAAAATTATGAGAGGCATAGAGTGGGTGGAGAGCCAGAGGCTTTTTCCAAGGGTGGAAGTCTCAGTTTCAAGGGGCACAGGTTCAAGGTGAGAGGGGGAAAGTTTAAGGGAGATGCGCAGGGTATGTTTTTTACGCAGAGAGTGGTGGGTGCCTGGAATGCACTGCCAGAGGATGTGGTGAAAGCAGGCACATTAGCAACATTAAAGAGGCATCTGGATAAATAGTGATGAAATGAGGGATACGGATTGAGTAAGGCAGAAGTTTTTTTTTTAAAGTTAGGGCATCATGATCAGCACAGGCTTGGAGGGCCAAAGGGCCAGTTCCTGTGCCGTACTTTTCTTTGTTCTTTGTACTTCTTTTAAACTCTGGTATGCAAACCAGTAGGCCATGGGCATTTGTTGCTCTTCAGTGGTATTAATTTTTGCTTATGTTAATTCTACTGAGTCATTGTCCATGATTGTTTCTGCCCACCATTTTTTCCTCATCTAATAACAATGTTTTGCCTTGATTTTGATATCCTTAGCAAGTTTCTTTTCATACTATCTTTTTGTAGCTCTTGCCATTTGTTTGATCACCCGTTGCTGCTATTCATTTCTTTCATTTATTGTTAGAAGCTGTGGTATTTGGCACTTTTGTTTGCTTTCTGAGTTTTATGTAATCTCTAAGCTCTTTAGTTGTCCATAACTGTTGTCCAACAGAGGTGTAAATTGGTAGTGTGTCCCCTTAAATTCTTTTATGAGCAGCTCCCACTTTTCTTCTGTTGTTTTACCCATAAACAAATTTTCCCAGTTTACTATGATCAGTGTCCATATCATCCTATTGAAGTCAGCCTTATCTAAATCTCGAACCTTAGTTGCTGTTTTCCCATTCTTCCCTTCCAAACATTTTGTTGCATTGAATCATATTATGATTGCTATTAGATAAATTCTGCAGCATTAAGCTGTTAACTAAATCTGGGCTGACTGCTAAATCTAAAATGGCCTTCCACCTTGTTGGTTCTTGGACATCTTGTCAGAGAAAATTATCCCCCGACACACTCAAGAAATTCACTACCTTTCTGATGTGCTGGTCTGCTTATCCCAATCTATATGCCAGCTGAAATCTCCCATTAAAGCCGTTCTGCTTTGCTGCATGTGTGTCTAATCTCTGCAAACCATCCAACAAATCACAACCGTAACCAGGAGTCCTGCTACAATTTCAAATCCTTCTCTAGATCTTAATTCTACCCATAAAGTCTGAACTGACTGACAGATTACCGCTCATTCTATCCTCTCATTATTGGAGTGATTTCATTCTTAATCTTTAAAGCTACACCACTTTATCATTTCCCCCATCTTTCCTGCTAACCTTATAACCTAATATATTTAGTTCCCAGTCCTGACTATCTTGCAGCCATGTCACTATAGTGTAATAGTTACCATGTCACACCCTCCAAGTTGAATTTGTGTCAGCAATTAAGTCAGTTTGTTTCTTTAAATGCGCAGGTGAAGCAGGCAGTAAAGAAGTCAAATGGTATGTTGGTCTTCATAGCAAGAGGATTTGAGTACAGGAATAGGGATGTATTGCTGCAATTAAACAGGACCTTGGTGAGACCACACCTGAAATAGTGTGTGCAGTTTTGGTCTCCTTATTTGAGGAAGGATGTTCTAGTTTTAGAGTGAATGCAGAGAAGGTTTACCAAACTGACTCTTGGGATGGCAGCACTGACGTATGAGGAAATTGAGTCGGTTTGGATTACATTCACTGGAGTTCAAAAGTGGATCTCATCGAAACCTATTAAATGCTAACAGGATAGGCTGCACGGTGACGCAGTGGTTAGCACTGCTACCTCACAGCGCCGAGGTCCCAGGTTCGATCGCAGCCCTGGGTCACTGTCCGTGTGGAGTTTGCATATTCTCCCCTTGTTTTGCTCCCACAACCCAAAGATGTGCAGGTAGGTAGATTGGACATGCTAAATTGCCCCTTAAATGGAAAAAAAAGAATTGGATACTCTAAATTTATAAAAGAAAAAACAATTCCAACAGGACTAGACAGGACTAGATGCAAGAAGGATGTTCCCGATGCTGGGGAGTCCAGAACCAGGAGGAAACTGGGTAGACAATTTAGGACAGAGATGAGGAGATTTCTTCACCCAGAGAGTGGTGAGCCTGTGGAATTCTCTACCGCAGAAATAAATTGAGGCCAAAGCATTGCATGTTTTCAAGAAGGAATTATATATATAACTCTTGGGGCTCAAGGGATATGAGGGGAAAGCGGGAACACGTTACTGAGTTGATGATCATAATGAATGGTGGAGCAGGCTCGAAGGGCATAATGATCTATTCCTACTTCTATTTTCGATGTTTCTATATCTTATACGTTTTTACGAAGAACATTTATTTTGACCATGCACTCTAACTGCTGTCCTTCTGCAGTAATGATTTGTTCACGGGTTTTCTATTTCTCTGTCCTGGGTTCAATGACTTTACGTCTTCTAGTTTTCCATTACCAGCAGTGCCTTAAGCATGATTTCTGACTGTTGCTCTACTTTCTGGCTTTTTATTTGTTTTCAAACTATTTTCTGTAGCACCTTTTCCACCTGAACACAGCCTCTTGCTCCAAGGTGCCATGGCCTGCATTCCGGGTATCCTCTCATAGTCTTTGTCCTTATTTTGACAGGTAAGAAATGCGTTGTATATGTTGGATAGGATCAATTTCTGTGGTTCTTCATTATCTATCCCACCTAGGTTCCCCTTACTCTGTACGCTATTGGTCATACCAATCCAATTCTGAACATGCACCTCTCTATGACCAAAACCTGGAACAAACGGTCTAGAAGCTGCTCCTTCTTCCTTATGTGTCTGAGTATCACCAGCTCGATAACTGTGAGCTGGAGAGATTTGAGACTGAAGCAGCCACTGCAAATGTGCACACTTATACAGTCTCACTGTTCACAGATTCTTGCATTCCGCTGCCCAGAGACACAACTTAATCTCCACATGGCAGAATTTCCCTTGCTGCCATCTGAAGCGTCAGCGGGGAAAATATCACCATTGACTGCCTTCCCTGCAGCTATTTCATGCTTGAATGAATGTCAATTGGCTTGCTTCGGAGGCAATCCCATCCTCGAGAGCTGAGTAGCCAGCATCTCCTGTCTCTTCTGCAACAGGAGCTGCAGTGGGTACAGAAGAGGAAGTGCATGAAGATGATGGAGCCCAAGTCCTGGAACTGGGCAGAAAACAACGTTTTCAAGGTCTCAGGGCAGAGAGAATGACCGTAACATGATCCCTGCAAGTTTATTTATTTAAATTAAAATTTCACTTCATAATAGTGAAATGCTGTGAACAGTGTATTTTACAGTTTTACGACGTGTCTTGGAGGGAATAAGCCTCTTATAACAGTAGATTGAACAACTTGCAGCTTTTTATTTAGAACAGAAAAGGTTGAGGAGTAACCTAATAAACGGCTTTAAAAAGATAAAGAGGTTTGAAAAGAACAAAGAACAAAGAAAAATTACAGCACAGGAACAGGCCCTTCGGCCCTCCAAGCCTGCGCCGATCCAGATCCTCTATCTAAAACTGTCGCCTATTTTCTAAGGATCTGTATCCCTCTGCTCCCTACCCATTCATGTATCTGTCTAGGTACATCTTAAATGACGCTATCGTGCCTGCCTCTACCACCTCCTCCGGCAATGCGTTCCAGGCACCCACCACCCTCTGCGTAAAGAACTTTCCACACATACCTCCCTTAAACTTTTCCCTTCTCACCTTGAACTCGTGACCCCTAGTAATTGAGTCCCCCACTCTGGGGAAAAAGCTTCTTGCTATCCACCCTGTCTATACCTCTCGTGATTTTGTAGACCTCAGTGAGGTTCCCCCTCAACCTCTGTCTTTCTAATGAAAATAATCAGAATCTACCCAACCTCTCTTCATAGCTAGCGCTCTCCATACCAGGCAACATCCTGGTGAACCTCCTCTGCACCTTCTCCAAAGCATCCACATCCTTTTGGTAATGTGGTGACCAGAACAGTACGCAGTATTCCAAATGTGGCCGAACCAAAGTCTTATACAACTGTAACATGACCTGCCAAGGTTTGATTGGTTAGACATGGAGAAAATAGGGCAGAATTCCGTAGTAGAGTCATAGATAGATGATAGTCACAAATGAGGAATTGAGGACAAATGTCTTTGTGGTGGCAGCGCTTGGAATGCAGAATGTGGGGGTAGTTAAGTTGAATAGCTTTGCTGCATTTAAAGGGCAACTAGGTAAACAGATGGAGGGAAAAGGAAGAGGAAGGTATTCTGGTAAGGTGAGATGAAATATTGTGGGAGCAGGTTTGTATGGAGCATAAAGACTAGTATAGACCAGCTTGGTGGTCTGTTTCAGTGCTGTGATTTCAGTGTGATTCGAGGTAAAAATGGCAGAACAGTCTCATGTTCCTGTGTTCCTAAAAACACTCCTCCATCAAGGCTGAGAAAGTTCTGCCATTTGACCAAATTCTAACTTTTGGATAATGGAATTCTGCCCCCCATTTTAATTTTCTTCTCACCTCTGCCTCTCCTCAGCCATCGTCACCTCCAACACGACCAAAGGCAGGAGGAGAATGTCTCAGAAAGTCTGGAAAATCTCTACCAATAGTGAGACCAGAAGCAGCTTCAGGAGAGTCGCCACTCATCCCACCAGGAAAGTGCGCTCTGCTGCTGCACGCTTCTTGGAGCCATGGAGTTCAGCCCCCGGGGGTTAGGGGCAGCAGTGAAGTCCAAGTCCCTTGGGGGTTCAGTGGGGCAGGGGGGGAGCAGCAAAGTCCAAGTCCCTAGGGGGTTCGACAAGGGGGTGGGACAGTGGGGTCTGATCTGTGGGTTTCGGCAGGTGGCGTGTAGAAGTGGGGCCTGAGTCCCCACTGATTTGGTAGGCTCCGGTTAAAGCGGTGGTGGAGTCCGAGTTTCTGGGGGGTTTAATGGAACCTGGGGGAGCAGCTGAGTCTGAGTCTCCGGGGGGTTCAACAGGGTGGTAGTATAGGAAGCAGCAGAGTTTGAGTCTCCGTGGGATTTGGCAGGCAAGAGGAGAGTGTGGTGATATGTTGGTGGATGATATTGTACATAGTTAGTAATGCGACCTCCAACCAGCTGGTGGCATCAGACCTTGATCATGTGACTTGGGACACTCGTAAGTTGGTGATAGGATGTATAACAGGACAGTTGCACTTAGAGTAGCTCCCAAGTAACTTTGTCTATATATTTTTTCTGCTAGTTATCCTTCCATGTGTTCGACAATAAATCATCGTGCTAGTTAAACATATATATGTTCTGTGTGTATACTTATGAATGGTGGCACCACAGCACACAACAGAGAGAGGTTGTAAAAGTGGGCTGCTGAGGTTGTAAAAGTGGGCTGCTGAGTAAATTAATGTGTGGGAGTGGTGTTGTGGAGAGGGGCTGCTAAATGAGAGGGGCAGGTTTTTTTTAGGAAGAGGGGTACGTGTGGTGGGGAGACTGAGGCTAATTACAACGCGTGGTGTTCTTCATCTTTCACCACTCTGATAGAAGAGAGAAAATAAAATGCAGATGCCTGAATACCAAGAATGCACTGGCAGCAGCAAATACAGTACTCGCCAAATAAGAGGATCTCCTTTTTCATCATATCCATTCAATCTCGTATCTGCAAGGGAATCTTAGGAATTCCAGATCATCAGATATCTGATCATTTGTAATTAGATTGCCAAACTTGTTGGCTTATTAGAATGGTTCTTTTTAGCTATTTACAACTTTAAAACTTTTGCAATGCTTGTATTATTTCCATTGAGTACATGAACTTACTGTCTCAAACTAGAGATTGCAGGTCCTTGGGAAACATAACATATAACAGGGTTGTGTTCCTGAAAACATGTCAGTGTCCTTCCATGGAAAAATTTGAAAACCTGAATATACTGAAATGCTACACCGTGCACCCTTAGGCATGGGAACATAGGAATTAGTACATTTTTTTTAAAAGGCCCAAGATCCGTCTAGCTCATCCTGGTAGCTGCATGTTTTGGCACAGGGCTAAATCGCTGGCTTTGAAAGCAGACCAAGGTAAGCCAGCAGCACGGTTCAATTCCCGTACCAGCCTCCCCGAACAGGTGCCAGAATGTGGTGACTAGGGGCTTTTCACAGTAACTTCATTTGAAGCCTACTTGTGACAATAGCGATTTTCATTTCATTTCATTTATAACAATAACTGTTAACTAATCACAGCAATCAATTAGTCTACAACATATCCAGACATGACAGGGGAAAAGGCCCAAAGTTAACTTTTGCCTCCCAAAAACACTACTCATTATACAGTGTAGTGTCATTGTGAAACCCAGCTCATCATCTTCAATACTTTGAATTCCTTTCTCCCACACTGATTTTAGCAAAATTAAAATGGAGAATCACTACAGCTTTAACTTCTATAAGTTTCTATCAGTAACAGTCAGCTTGTTTTGCACGTGTAACTCATTTCCATGAGTATGAGTGTCAGTCAGTTGGTCTCAAAAATTAGGTGAGCAGGGTTTATTGGAGAGTCATATGTCCTTCCCTTTTCAACTAGACCATTTGGCTCAGCTGGTGGTTAGACTAGAAGATACAGAAAACTAATTACACAAGGAAGGAAATCTAAACTTCCAGACCTTTTGGAATTCCTTCACAGACTGTGATTTGGGAGAATACTGGTATCTTCTCATTTGTAACCTTTCTGTTTTTTCCAGTTAGCTGCTTCCATTGATGCCAGCCATTCGAAGACCTTGAACAGTACGCAAACCATGAGAATCCAGAGGGAGACTGACTTTCTGAAGTATGTGGCTGTCTTACTCACCAAATTCTCTAATATCACTCACTGCTTTCAGAATAGAGCGGTTCTTTCACTTCAGCAAGCAGGGGAGAGTAAGCAAGAAAGAGAGCGTGAGAGAGGCAAAAGGCAAACATGCTGCTTAAACTTTGAATCTTCTGTTTAAAGGCACATCCCGATTATGAGTCCGTGGGTCAAAATAATAAAAAGAAAAGAAAAGAAATGGGAATAAAGGAAATAAACAGGAAGGACTCATACACTGACAAGGATCAGCTGTAGTACTCTCACTTACACATCAGATTGTGGGTTTGAATTCCACTCCAGAGACTTGAACACAAAATGTAGGGGGCCCACTCTAACCCAGCAGTGAGGGAGCATTGCACTGGAGGAGGTGCAATGTTTGGGATACAAGTTTAAATCATGGCTCTATCTGCTGTCTCATTTGGATGTAAAAATCCAATGGCAATATTTTGAAGGTGAGCATGGGAAGGATTTTTATTGAAAGGCTATGGACCAAGTGCTGGAAAATGGGATTAGACTGGATAGGTGTTTGATGGCTGACACAGACATGGGCTTCTTTCTGTGCTGTAAAACTGTATGATGATTGTAAAACCATATACCATGATGGGATTTGAGCCACGGACCCCAGAGCATTGCTCTAGGTTTGTGGTTTACCAATTCAGTGACCTATATTACTAGGCCACAGGAGGAACCTGGGGAGCAGGGGAGTTCTTCTCTGATGTTCTGGCCAATAACAATCTTGCAACCATCATCACTCAAACAAATTATCTGGCCATTATCCCATTGCGACATGTGCACCTTTTACTATGCGCAAATTAACTGCTACATTCAGTAGATAAATTTTCTGTCTGTTTAGTTATAATACTGTAGATAATAAAAGGTTACTTGTGTTTTAAAGTTACAAACTAGGTGACTGCAGCTTATTGGGCTCAACCAAGGACCTCGGGTATTTTAAATCATAGAATCCCTACAGTGCAGAAGGAGACCATTCGGCCCATCGGGTTTGCACCAACCCTCCGAAAGAGCACCCCACCCAGGCCTACTCCCCCGCCCTATCTCTGTAACCCACCTAGCCTTTGGACACTAAGGGGCAATTTAGCATGGCCAATCCACCTAACCCTGCACATCTTTGGAATGTGGGAGGAAACCGGAGCACCTGAGAGAAAGTGCGCGAGCAAGAGACAGAGAGAAAGAGAAGACACACACAAGGGAAGAATGTGCATTCTCCACACAATCACCCAAGGTTGGAATTGAACTCTGGTCCCTGGCGCTATGAGGCAGCATTGCTAACAACTGAGTCACCGTGCTGCCCCTAATTTTACCTGTGTTGCGACTCCGAGTCAAGTGGGGCTGGAATTGACGGGCACTAGCCCAGGGTGTCATGGCACCAGTGTGGCTGAGACAAACAGTCTCTCCTCTTGGTGGAGTACAATTCAGTCGGTGCTCTGTCACTGTGTTGTGGGTTGTAACTTCAGGACTTCATTGCTATTCATTGTGGATAGTGTTAGCCGTTATGGTTTTTGCATTTTGTTTTGGAAACTTTAAACCACAGAGCTGTACTTTTGTTTTATGCTTGTTGTGTAGTGTTTTTTTCATAATTTCACGTACTTTCCCCTGTCTTGCTTCTTTCTGCATGCCCGCCTGCTTTCAACATTCAAAGTGAACCAAGGATAGTAAGTCTATGCAATTCAAGCTTAAATTTCTGTCTGCATTCGAAATAAAAAGTTGCTTCAGGTTTCTTACAAATTGTAAGCAACGGTGAGAGGGGTATAGATTGCGATTACAGTAGATAATGACATTGACTTGTTTTGTTCACATGGGACTCTGATTTATAATCTAGTGCTCTTGAATATTCTGTTCTATATAACATGTGTTTTCAGTATTGTAGCCATATGTAGTCCTTTGTGTGCTCGCAAGGGAAAAAAAATTGCACCTACATAGTGCTGTGGGCCAGGGTTTAGAGAACCCCAAAGTGTATCATGGAATTCACCTGACCCACAACTTTTAATAGATTGTGGTATGGGGAGCACACGGCCCACTCTACAGGTGTGGTACAGCAGAAATGGAAAAGTATTTTTTAAAGCAAAAAAATGTTTATTCGATGAACTCAAGTTAACCTTTTTAAATCATAGAGTGAACATCTTAGCAACCATTAATTCAAATACAACCTCCAAAGAATACAACACTAAGTAATCCTTTAAGCTTTCCTTTTAACATCCATAAGACTTAAAAACACCTTTTTACAGAAAGACATCAGGCTTAACTTCACTACTGAGAACAGTTACCACGTTGAAATCAGCAAATGGACACTCATAAGCTTGCAGAGATCCACACACATCCTTCTGTGATTTCAGCTTCTCCAAAACTAAAATGAAACCAAACCCACCCTGCAGGAGAAAGCCTAAAGCGAAAGCAAAAAGCTGACACAGCCCAGCTCCACCCACTTTCTGACATCACTGCAGTAATAAACACCCATTTCTTAAAGGTACTCTCACTACAGATATTTATATACACACCCATTTATAAACACCATTTCTTAAAGGTACTCTCACACGACAATAGCACCATAGGATATATCCCAAAATGCTTTGTATCCAACTAATTACTTCTGGAGTGCTGCCACTGTTACTAATCAGACAAACTAGGGAATTATATTGAGACAAATGCCATTATGGGAGTGTAAAAAGAACATCAGAATGATCAAGTATTGGTCCATTAACAAAACTGTGTAACTTGCACAGCCAGACTTGGGTAAACTCATTTGCCAGTTGGTCACTGCATTGGCCTGTGCTATCCATAAACAATGGTATTGACATGAGACTCGTGTATTGTGTAGAATATTCAGTTTGTTCTGATTTCTTAGTTGGTGATGGTTGGCAATGAGGAAAGGGATGTTACATTTCTTCTATGTGTCCATTGTAATTTTTTTTTAGGTGTGTGTGTTGCCTTGCTCCTCGTCCATCCGATCCTTTTGCACGGTTCTGTCAGGAATGTGGATCACCTGTTCCTCCAGTGCCTGGCCGTAGGCTTCCACCACCTGAAGGAGCTCAGGTAGGGAACAACTGAAACAATTAACTAATCTTGGTAATGTAAAGAATAATCTGCGTTGATGTAACATTATTCATAACCTCAGGACAGCCCCAAATGCTTTATAACCAACAAAGTACTTTAGGAGCGTGTTCACTATTGTGTTATGGGTCAGAGTTTAGAGAACCCCAAAGTGGTTCATGGAGTTCAACCGACCCACAACTTTTAATAGATTGTGGTGTGGGAAGCACATGGCGTGCTGTCCAGGTGTGATACAGCAGAAATGGACAAGTGGTTTTTAAAACAAAACAATGTTTATTCTATGAACTCAAGTTAACCTTTTAAAAACAAACATTGAATATCTTAACACCCATTACTTCAAAGGTAACCCCAAAAGACTACAACACTAAATAATCCTTCAAACTGTTCCTTTAAACATCCAAAAGACTTCACCAACCTTCAAAATAGGAGTACATTGGGTTACATTCAATATATATAGTGAGAAAGGGTTCAACCGTGCTGCTGCTTTTGGTTACTTCAGCTACAACCCCTTTGTTTTCTTCATGCAGCTCACTGGAAACACACAGACACACCTAAGCTGTCTCACAAACTGAAACTCAAAAAGCAGAAGTGAGCTCCGCTCCCCCCACCCTCTGACATCACTTCAGTTATATGATCAGCTCCATTTCTTAAAGGTACATTGCTTAAACATCCATTTCTTCAAGGTACTCTCATATGACAATTGTAATGTAAACATTTATGTACAGCAAGATCCTACAAGTAGTAATATCAAAGAAAATACTGTGGATGTTTCAAGGTCCTGCAAACAGTATTGCGATAATGATCAGATAATCTTTTAGTTATTAGTGAGGGAAGAACCTCCGGTGGCGGCATGTAGGTGGAGGTCGCACATTAGATGGCTCCTGCTAGAGTCTCTGGTTTTTGGACTTTTATGCCTGATTTCAGGGGTAGTTTGTGAATGAGTTGGTGTGGGAAGTTATAAGGAAGACGTGAAATGTTGAAGGCCCGGAAGAAAGGCGCTGGAAAGAAGGGGGCAAGTGAAATTCTGCCATCGAGCGAGGCTTAGTGTCCTGCAGGAAGAAAGATGGCGGTGATTGGGTCAATGGTGGAAACTCTGACCAAGGCGATATCGAGGGAGTTCGCCAAGCATATCAAAGTGCTTCAGAGAGAGCTGATGACTGCAATGAAAGAGTAGGTGGATTGCCCCGGTAAAGGTGGCAGTGATGAAGACATCAGTCGAGGTGCCGGAGCAAGAAAAGAAATTGAAGGGGGTGCAGGAGGCATTGTTGCAACACAGTGAACAGCTCACCTCAATGGTTGAGGATCTGCAGAGGGTGGCGGAGGCCAACAAAGGGCTCGGAGCTAAGGTGAAGGACCTGGAGAATAGGTCAAGGAGGCAAAATCTGAGAAAAGTGGGCCTGCCTGAGGGGTGGAGGGCCCGGGGCCAACCGAGTACTTTGCAAAGATGTTTGCGGAACTGATGGGGGAGAGGAAGATTCCAGCCGCTATGAGTTGGACAGGGCACATCGGTCCCTCAGGCCGAAGCCTAAAACGAATGAACCACCAAGGGCGGTTATAGCCTGCTTTCATGTGAAAGAGAAGGTCTTGAGGTGGGCGAAACAGAGATGAGAGGTGAAGTGGGAAGGCATTGGTATACGAATATACCAAGACCTGACGGTGGAGCTGGCAAGAAGGTGAGCGGCCATTCGATGGGTGAAGGCAGCATTTTATGGTAGCGGAGTGAGATTTGGAGTGGTCTACCCTGCAAAGTTGCGAGTGACGCACAACTCGAGGGATTTTCATTTTGAGATGGAGCTGGAGGTGTTTGTTAAGTCTGAAGAACTGGGACTAAGATGAGGGTTGGGATTTGGACTTGGTTGGTGGGGACGGGGATGCTGATTTTCTTATGGAGGGTTTTCTATTTGATTAGGGTTTTGTTTCTCTGTTTCTTGAATGGGCGGTTTTGTTTACATTCGTTTGTGTTTTGGGGCTTTTAGTTTTTTTCCCCTATGGGCGTGGTTTTGTATTGTAATTAGATATAAGGGTTTGGTTTCTTTTTTGGGATATGTGGTGGCCTGGTTATTGAGGAGGGGTGGCTAAGGCAGGGGACACCGCACAAGATAACAAAGGTTGGCTAGAGAACAGGAGTGTGGTGGGGGGAGGGGCCATGGTCGTTGGAGCCTGGTCAAACAGGTATCGATGGACCTGGGAGGCCTGAATGGTGCGGGGAGGGGATCTATACTGGGTGAAATGTTTGCAAGAGGAAGTGGATGAGGGGATTCTGGGAGGTGGGGAGGGGTTCGACGGTAACAAAAGGATCTGGCGGGCTGGGCAGGGCCCAGGGTACTGGTGATAGCGGAAGGGAGGGACGGGGGGGTGAGAGCCCCGGTCGGAATAGTGACGTGAAGGGGTTAGGGGGGCGGGTGAAGAGATTGAGAGTTTTTGCACACTTGAAGAGTTTAAGATCTGATGTGGTGATGCTGCAGGAGACCCATTTGAGGGTGGAGGATCAGGTGAGGATTAGGAAGGGCTGAATGAGTCAGGTGTTTCATTCAGGATTTGATAGTGGGACTCTGGGTTGGCGATATTGGTGGGCAAGAGGGTGAGGTTTCAGATGGAGACGGTGTGATGGATCATGGGGGCAGGTGCATTAGAAATGAGGTTGGCGGCACTGAGGAGCATATATGGCCCCAATTGGGATGATGCGGGGTTCATGAAGAGAGTGTTGGGCGCCATCCCGGATCTGGACACCCATGAGTTGATAGTAGGGGGGTATTGGAACATAGTGTTGTAACTGAAGGTGGACAGGTCCCAGCTACGCTCGCTGACCCAGTTTTGGGGGAGGGGGGGCTTGTGGCGCGGTGCGTTGGTTTTGGGGTGGAATGCAGTGTCCATAACCCTGATCAGCCCTGCCCCTGTTGTGCGGCCTCCCGTGCGCCATGTCCTGTCCATCCTTGCCCTCCCCTGCATCCTCCTCATTGGAAAAGGAATGCCGTTCATCGTCCTCCTCCAGCACATCGCCCCTCTGCTGGGTGATGTTGTGGATGCAACAGGTCGCCACGATGTGGGCGACCTCCCAGCGACATACCGGAGGGCCCCTCCAGAGCGTTCCAGGCACCTACATAGATACATAGAAGATAACAGCAGGAGGAGGATTTTTGGCCCCACGAGCCTGTTCCGCCATTCATCGCGAACATGGCTGATCATCCAACACAATAGCCTAATCCTGCTTTCTCCCCATAGCCTTTGATCCCATTCTCCCCAAGTGCTATATCTAGCCGCCTTTTGAATATATTCAAAGTTTTAGCATCAACTACTTCCTGTGGAAATGAATTCCATAGGCTCACCACTCTGGGTGAAGAAATGTCTCCTTATATCTGTACGAAATGGTTTACTCTGAATCCTCAGACTATGACCCGTGGTTCTGGACATACCCATCATTGGTAACATCTTCCCTGCATCTACCCCGTCTAGTCCCATTAACATTTTCTAAGTGTCTATGAGACCCCCCTCCCCTCATTCTTCTGAACTCCAGCGAGAGCAACCCCAACCTAGTCAATCTCTCCTCATACGACAGTCCCGCCATCCCTGGAATCAGTCTGGTAAACCTTTGCTGTACGTTTACCTGAACCGCATCTTCAGGAGGCCAAAGCACCTCTTAATCACACTCCTGGTCACAGCATGGGCGTCGTTGTAGCAGATCTCCAGATCGGTCTGTGGCCTCCGGATAATCATCATCAGCCATAACTGCAGTGGATAGCCCCTGTCGCCCAGGAGCCAACCCCCAGCTGGGGATGTGCCTCGAAGAGGCCGGGAATCGTCGAGTGTGTCAGGGTTAAGGCATCATGCACAGTGCCCAGGTATCGGGTGTAAACGTGCATGATGCGCATGTGATGGTCACACACCAGCTGCATGTTCGTAGGGTAGAACCTCTTTTGGTTTGTGAAGATCGGCCTGTCATCTGTAAGTGCTCGTAAGGTGACATGCATCCTGTCGATCACCCCCTGGACCCAGGGCATCTAGGCGATGGCGGCAAACACAGCTTACCGGGCTTCTTGGTGGGCTCGGTCCACATTGAAATGGGTGTATTGTGCCGACTGGGCACATAGGATCTCCTTGACGGCGCGGATGCACCTGTGCACTGAACTCTGAGATCCTGGCCAGGTCCCCACTCGGCGCCTGGAAGGACCCCATTGCATAGAAGTTCAGGGCAACCCTAACCTTGACTGCTACCAGGAACGGGTGTCCTTCCCTAAGGTGCCAGGTGCACCATGATCTGGTAGACATATCGCACTCTTTCCCTTGCTCAGCCGGAGTCTTCGACGGCATGCTCGGTCTAGCAGGTGCTCGAATTTCAAGACGTTGCCGGTACATGAGAAGCCTCATGCGGTGCCTCCTTTGCATCTCCTCCTCCTTGGCCTGTTGGGCGGCCAGCTTTCCATCCTCAGCGGCTGCCTCATGTTCCCCTGAGGCATGCTCCGCTGTTGCACGCTCCGCTGCTCCAGCTTTCCCTTCCTCAAACAATTCCAGCTCTTACAGCCGTAGTGCATCCCCCAGGGCTGCAGCAACTAGGACTAAGGCCACCATTGCTGGTTGTATTCCAATATCCATTGTCTACAGGGGGTGAAAGGCCGACATGTTAGCATGGTGCGTTCCCCTGTGCCCAACCAGGTCCACCAGGCTACACGGTGCCCCCAGATGGCACTGCGGACTCTGCCCCCGTACCCCAGGCCCCATCGGTGCCAGGCACCATGAGGGCCTCTGGCCCTGGTGCACTTCATTGCTTCTTGGGGTACTGCCGGCTGGCTCTGCCCATGCCAGCAGTATGCACCGCGCCACCCCTGTCTGGTGCCCACCCCTGTAGGGGCTACTGTGGGTGTTGCCTTGGGCAGGCTGCATGATGCCTTGCCAGCAGAAGGCGGCCGACTGGCGGGCGGGTTGTGCTGGGGTGGGGGCATCTGAATGGCCAATGGCACACCAGTGAACCTGGAGCCAAGGTGGGTGGTCGGGGCCAGCAGCCCACGGTCGTGCCTCTCCGTGTCCTACCTTTTCTCTCTCCCTCATCAGCCACGGCACCTGTTTCTCGGTTTTTAAAAGCACAAGTAAACCTCACCTTCGGGAATTTGCCCCAGTGAAGGCGGAGAATCGTGGAGGCCACGGAGAATGCGGTCAGGCCCACTAATGATTTGCCAACGGTGTGTGGAGTGGAACGCATTGACGCCACTGTCGAGGCACGTGCGAATTGCAATTTGTCGTGAACCTGCCACCCGTCACTATTTTGCTGTCAAAAACGATTCTCTGCCCAATCGTGTTTCCCGATTCTGGCGTCAGCTGATGGAGAATCCGCCCCAGATGTATTAATGTGGGTTGGAGATAGAAATGGATTCAACTGTGTGGAGTTCCCATAGTGAGCCACTTACTCAAGGAGGTCGGTGGCACGTATTGAACAGTATCTCAATGTCTCCTCGGGAAAAGGGGTGTATGGAAAACAAATTTATCGAACTATATTTCCCACGTTGACTGACTGGGAAAGTGGCACTTTATCAAAAGTCTAATAAAATACTTGTGTTGTTTTGCAGTTGGGGCTCTGTGTGGAATGCAAGACAATGGTCCCATTGAACACACCAACATGTATTGTATGTGAGGCCCCTATAATGCCTCAGCTAAAACCTGAGGCCAGCATCTGTCTCAAGGTAAATACCGTGCTGGATATGTGAGAAATAGACACAAAAAACAAGCTATGTTGATTCTTCACAGTTCGAACAACTTAATTGACTGAAGTAGGTTATTCACTGAATGTTGAATTTTGTGGCGTTTAATTGAAAAGTTCAATGTACTGAATAGCTGGCCAACAAAAATGAAAAGTTTCTCTGTTACTGCCAATGAGTATCACTAATACACATGATAAATGGATTGTTAAATTTGGCAAATAATGTTTAAAAATGTTTGGGGGGTGGGCAGTGTATCTCACCTTGCAAAACAATAGTGTCACTGAGAGGTTTTTTCAGGGTCATTTTCAACCTCAGTGGGGGTGGAGAACTGACACTAGAGAATTTTTCAGTCTAGGCATAAGAGGTAATTTATACTCCTCCTTTGTACACGAGACATTAATACATTCTGATATGTGCATTTTTATGTAGGGAAGGCTATTAACTCATTCAGTGCTTTTTAAACAGGACAAGATTATCTGTCGATCTTGTGGAACAGGCAATCCAGCTAATGTCCAGCATTGCCTAACCTGTGAGAACAGGCTGTTGGGATCACTGAAAGTAAGTGACTGTCATTCTGTTTAATGAGTTTATTCGACATGGAGTTGGGAAACTTGTGATTTTCCCTGCTAACTACACCGAGTGAGTCCTGCACTGTCGGTGCCGCCTTTCGGCTGAAGATTAAGCTAGGCTCCATCTGCACTTGCGAGTTGATTTAAAAGATGTCCTGGCACTATTTTTAAGAAGAGCAAGGGAGTTCTCCCCGTACCCTCATCCTTAATTATTCCTCAACGACCATCACTAAAACGTCAGAGTACCTGTTCATTATCACATTGCTGTTTGTGTTACCGTACTGTGTGCAAATTGGCTTCCCGGTTCCCTGTGTTGCAACAATGGCTACATTTCAAAGCTGCTCATTGGCTGTAAAGTGCTTTGGGACATACTGAGATTGTGAGGGTGCTAAATAAATGCAATTATTTTCATGCTAGTTCAGGTAGGGACAAACTTTTTAAAAAAAAATTTTAGAGTACCCAATTCATTTTTTCCAATTATGGACAATTTAGCGTGGCCAATCCACCTAACCTGCACATCTTTGGGTTTTGGGGGCGAAAGCCCACGCAGAGGTAGGGCCAATCTGACTGTTATGTAGAAACAAATAGATTAAATAGTTTGGATGGGGTGGTGATTGTGCAGTGTGTCCAGGAAGCTTTTCTAACACAGTATGTAGATTGTCCAACCAGAGGGGAGGCCAATTTGGTACTTGGTAATGAACCAGGGCAAGTGATAGAATTGTTAGTGGGGGAGCATTTTGGAGATACTGACCACAATTCTGTGACTTTTACTTTAGTAATGGAGAGGGATAGGTACGTGCAACAGGGCAAGGTTTACAATTGGGGGAAGGGTAAATACGATGTTGTCAGATAAGAATTGAAGTGCATAAGTTGGGAACATAGGCTGTCAGGGAAGGACGCAAGTGAAATGTGGAACTTGTTCAAGGAACAGGTACTACGTGTCCTTGATATGTATGTCCCTGTCAGGCAGGGAAGAGATGGTCGAGTGAGGGAACCATGGTTGACAAGAGAGGTTGAATGTCTTGTTAAGAGGAAAAAGGAGACTTATGTAAGGCTGAGGAAACAAGGTTCAGACAGGGCACTGGAGGGGGATACAAGATAGCCAGAAGGGAACTGAAGAAAGGGATTAGGAGAGCTAAGAGAGGGCATGAACAATCTTTGGCGGGTAGGATCAAGGAAAACCCCAAGGCCTTTTACACATATGTGAGAAATATGAGAATGACTAGAGCGAGGGTAGGTCCGATCAAGGCCAGTAGCGGGAGATTGTGTATTGAGTCTGAAGAAATAGGAGAGGTCTTGAACGAGTACTTTTCTTCAATATTTACAAATGAGAGGGGCCATATTGTTGGAAAGGACAGTGTGAAACAGACTGGTAAGCTCTAGGAAATACTTGTTAGGAAGGAAGATGTGTTGGGCATTTTGAAAAACTTGAGGATAGACTAGTCCCCGGGCCTGACGGGATATATCCAAGGATTCTATGGGAAGCAAGAGATGAAATTGCAGAACCGTTGGCAATGATCTTTTCGTCCTCACTATCAACAGGGGGTGGTACCAGGGGATTGGAGAGTGGCGAATGTCGTACCCCTGTTCAAAATAGGGAATAGGGATAACCCTGGGAATTACAGGCCAGTTAGTCTTACTTCGGTGGTAGGCAAAGTAATGGAAAGGGTACTGAGGGATAGGATTTCTGAGCATCTGGAAAGACACTGCTTGATTAGGGATAGTCAGCATGGATTTGTGAGGGGTAGGTCTTGCCTTACAAGTCTTATTGAATTCTTTGAGGACGTGACCAAGCATGTGGATGAAGGTAAAGCAGTGGATGTAGTGTACATGGATTTTAGTAAGGCATTTGATAAGGTTCCTCATGGTAGGCGTATACAGAAAGTAAGGAGGCATGGGATAGTGGGAAATTTGGCCAGTTGGATAACAAACTGGCTAACCGACAGAAGTCAGAGAGTGGTGGTGGATGGCAAATATTCAGCCTGGATCCCAGTTACCAGTGGCGTACCGCAGGGATCAGTTCTGGGTCCTCTGCTGTTTGTGATTTTCATTAATGGCTTAGATGAGGGAGTTGAAGGGTGGGTCAGTAAATTTGCGGACGATACGAAGATTGGTGGAGTTGTGGATAGTGTGGAGGGCTTTTGTCGGCTGCAAAGAGACATAGATAGGATGCAGAGCTGGGCTGAGAAGTGGCAGATGGAGTTAACCCTGAAAAGTGTGGGGTTATCCATTTTGGAAGGACAAATATGAATGCGGAATACAGGGTTAACGGTAGGGTTCTTGGCAATGTGGAGGAGCAGAGAGATCTTGGGGTCTATGTTCATACATCTTTGAAAGTTGCCACTCAAGTGGTTAGAGCTGTGAAGAAGGCCTATGGTGTGCTAGCGTTCATTAACAGAGGGATTGAATTTAAGAGCCATGAGGTGATGATGCAGCTGTACAAAATATTGGTAAGGCCACATTTGGACAGTTCTGTGTACAGTTCTGGTCGCCACATTTTAGGAAGGATGTGGAAGCTTTGGAAAAGGTGCAAAGGAGATTTACCAGGATGTTGCCTGGAATGGAGAGTCGGTCTTACGAGGAAAGGTTGAGGGTGCTAGGCTTTTTCTCATTAGAACGGAGAAGGATGAGGGGCGACTTGATAGAGGTTTATAAGATGATCAGGGGAATAGATAGAGTAGACAGTCAGAGACTTTTTCCCCGGGTGGAACAAACTATTACAAGGGGACATAAATTTAAGGTGAATGGTGGAAGATATAGGGGGGATGTCAGAGGTAGGTTCTTTACCCAGAGAGTAGTGGTGGCATGGAATGCACTGCCTGTGGAAGTAGTTAAGTCGGAAACATTAGGGACCTTCAAGCAGCTATTGGATAGGTACATGGATTACGGTAGAATGATATAGTGTAGATTAATTTGTTCTTAAGGGCAGCACGGCAGCATTGTGGATAGCTCAATTGCTTCACAGCTCCAGGGTCCCAGGTTCGATTCCGGCTTGGGTCACTGTCTGTGCGGAGTCTGCACATCCTCCCCGTGTGTGCGTGGGTTTCCTCCGGGTGCTCCGGTTTCCTCCCACAGTCCAAAGATGTGCAGGTTAGATGGATTGGCCATGCTAAATTGCCCTTAGTGTCCAAAATTGCCCTTAGTGTTGGGTGGGGTTACTGGGTTATGGGGATAGGGTGGAGATGTTGACCTTGGGTAGGGTGCTCTTTCCAAGAGCCAGTGCAGACTTGATGGGCTGAATGGCCTCCTGCACTGTAAATTCTATGATAATCTATGATTAATCTAGAACAAAGGTTCGGCACAGCATCGTGGGCTGAAGGGCCTGTTCTGTGCTGTATTTTTCTATGTTCTATGTCCTATGTTCTATGTTCTAAAGACTGCATAAGAATCCCATAGGTTCTTTCTTGGAATTACAAAGTTGAGGATGGAGCTTTGGTTTGGCGTCGGAAATGGGAACTAACTGAGAGCGAGAAGCTGGAAGTATTTCACTGGATAGTGGTTCTCCAAGTGTGCCAGTGAAGCCTGTTAAAAGTCACCCTGGACTTTGTACTTGCTGGTCATGAATTTCTTTTTGGGGGAAGAAGAGTTAATTGTAATTGTGTTTTCGAAGACGTATACCAGAAGATGTCCCTTCAGTAGCGTTATTCTGGAACTTGCAGATCTTAGTCAGACTTCTTAAAAAGCTGTGTTTTCTGGAGCACCTTTCAGTAGCTTATCGACGCCGAGGTATATCGAGGAGGTGTTAGCAATTCTGGAAAGTGTGAAAATAGATAAGTCCCCTGGGCCGGATGGGATTTAGAATCATAGAATCATAGAACTTTACAGCATGGAAACAGGCCCTTCGGCCCAACCAGTCCATGCCGCCCAGTTTTTACCATTAAGCTAGTCCCAGTTGCCCGCACTTGGCCCATAACCCTCTATACCCATCTTACTCATGTAACTATCTAAATGCTTTTTAAAAGACACAATTGTACACTCCTCTACTACTACCTCTGGCAGCACATTCCAGACACTCACTACCCTCTGAGTGAAGAAATTGCCCCTCTGGGCCCTTCTGAATCTCTCCCCTCTCACCTTAAACCTATGCCCTCTAATTTTAGACTCCCCTACCTTTGGGAAAAGATGTTGACTATCTACCTTATCTATGCCCCTCATTATTTTATAGACCTCTATAAGATCACCCCTAAGCCTCCTACGCTCCAGGGAAAAAAGTCCCAGTCTATCCAGCCTCTCCTTATAACTCAAACCATCAAGTCCCGGTAACATCCTAGTAAATCTTTTCTTCACTCTTTCGAGTTTAATTATCTCCTTTCTATCATAGGGTGACCAGAACTGCACACAGTATTCCAAGTGTGGCCGTACCAATGTCTTGCACAACTTCAACAAGACGTCCCAACTCCTGTATTCAATGTTCTGACCAATGAAACCAAGCATGCCGAATGCCTTCTTCACCACCCTGTCCACCTGCAACTCCACCTTCAAGGAGCTATGAACCTGTACTCCTAGATCTCTTTGTTCTATAACTCTCCCCAACGCCATACCATTAACTGAGTAGGCCCTGGCCTGATTCGATCTGCCAAAATGCATCACCTCACATTTATCTAAATTAAACTCCATCTGCCATTCGTCGGCCCACTGGCCTAATTGATCAAGATCCCGTTGCAATCCTAGATAACCTTCTTCACTATCCACTGTGCCACCAATCTTGGTGTCATCTGCAAACTTACTAACCATGCCTCCTAAATTCTCATCCAAATCATTAATATAAATCACAAATAACAGTGGACCCAGCACCGATCCCTGAGACACACCACTGGTCACAGGCCTCCAGTTTGAAAAACAACCCTCTACAACCACCCTCTGTCTTCTGTCGTCCAGCCAATTTTGAATCCAATTGGCAACCTCACCCTGGATCCCGTGAGCTTTAACCTTCTGCAACAACCTACCATGCGGTACCTTGTCAAAGGCTTTGCTAAAGTCCATGTAGACAACGTCTACTGCACTGCCCTCATCTACCTTCTTGGTCACCCCCTCAAAAAACTCAATCAAATTTGTGAGACATGATTTTCCACGCACAAAGCCATGCTGACTGCCCCGAATCAGTCCTTGCCTCTCAAAATGCTTGTAGATCCTGTCTCTCAGAATACCTTCTAGCAACTTACCTACTACAGACGTTAGGCTCACCGGCCTGTAGTTCCCAGGCTTTTCCCTGCTGCCCTTCTTAAACAAGGGCACAACATTCGCTACTCTCCAATCTTCAGGCACCTCACCTGTGGCTGCCGATGATTCAAATATCTCTGTTAGGGGACCCGCAATTTCCTCCCTAGCCTCCCACAACATCCTGGGATACATTTCATCAGGTCCCGGGGATTTATCTCAGAAGCAAAGGTGTTCCAACTGAGCCATGGCTGACAACCCTTTCAAAAGAAGTACCTACTTTCCTCAAAACCACTCTCTCAACTTGTTGTACCTGCCACAAGAATTTCTGCTTGATTTCAAGGACACGGTTTAATGGGACTCGGTACCGAGTTTATAGCCATTGAACGTTTGAACTGATTTTTAGAAATTTATTGGTTCTTGGGGTGTAGGCGCTGCTGGCCAAGCCAGCATTTTGTGCCCTGACCTAATTACCATAGAGAAGGATGCGGTGAACTGCATTCTTAAAATATTGCAGTTCATGGTATGTACACCCACAGTGCTGCTAGGGAGAGAGTTCCAGGATATTAACTCAAAATATGACTGGAAGCATCAATTTAGTACAGGCAGGAGAGACTGTCTCCACACATATGGTTAAAATGGTGAACCGATGAGAAGAGCATATTAACACATCTCAAGATCTGCAGAACACCCTGGGAAGTGACAGGTTGGGAGATTGCTGTTGCATCAAGACACACTGAAGAGCTTGTAAGGAAATGGTGCTCTCCAGAGTGATTCATAGCTAATACAACTGCAATCAATCAACTGATGTTTTGAGCAGGACACGGCCATGGGATTCCAAGACCTAAATGGGATTGCTCAATCTGTGATTTTACTGACCAGTGACCATCAGGAACTATTCGTAGCACCAAGGCTTGCAAGGATTGGGCACAGACACTTACGGGCTGGATTCTCCAATCCCGCGGCAGAGTGTTCACGCCATCGTAAATGTCACGCCAGCGTTTTACGACTGCGTGAACAGGCCGCTGCCAGGACTAATTCTGGGCCCTACAGGGGGCCAGCACGGCGCTGGGGCAGCGTGAACATTGCAATGAAGTTACTGTGAAAAGCCCTAGTCGCCACATTCCGGCACCCATTTGGGAACACAGAGGGAGAATTCAGAATGCACAAATTACCTACCAGCACGTCTTTCGGGACCTGTGGTAGGAAACCGGAGCAACCAGAGGAAACCCACGTAGACACGGGGATAACTTGCAGACTCCACACAGACAGTGATCCAAGCTGGGAATCGAACCTGGGACCCTGTTGCTGTGAAGCCACAGTGTTAACCACTGTGCTACCGTACTGCATTAAGGGAGGGTGGATTTGCATCGATATATAGAAGATAGGAGCAAGAGGAGGCCCTTTGAGCCCTCTCCGCCATTTATCATAATCATTTTTTATTTTTCCTCTCTACCAACCAGTTTTCTATCCACCTCAATACACTTCCCCCAATCCCATGCTCTTTAATCTTGCACAATAATCTCTTGTGCGGGACTTTGTTAAACACCTTCTAAAAGTCCAAATATACCACATCGACTGGTTCCCCCTTGTCAACTGTACTAGTTAATGCTGTAGTTAATAAACTGTACCATTTGCTTGTGTGGGGGAATCACATAAATATTCCTGTAGATTTGGCATCTCAAATGCAAAGAGTCATACCCTTTGCCCAATAAGCAGACTTCCCTCAGGAGCAGGGTGTTATTGATTGCACCCATGCTGCCATAAAAGCTCCAACTCATAATGCGGACACATTAATCACCTGAAAGCCCTTCCATTTACTCAATGTACAGGTGGGTTGAGACCATAATAAGCTCTTCCTTCAAGTGTGTGTAAGGTTCCCAGACACCTTCGTACTAAGAAGTTCCCTACGCCCTCAGCTATTTCAGCCACCTGCATAAATCCGTGGTTGGTTTCTAGGAGACAAGGGGCGGGATTCTCCACTCTCGCGCCGAAGTGGCCGCGCCGTCGTGAACGCCGTTGAGGTTCACGACGGCGCGAAACGGCCCCGGTCCCGACCGATTTAGGCCCTGACAATGGGCCAGGATCGGGGCCGCGTCATCTACACGCGCCAGGCCTTGTCGCCCGCGTAAAAGCAGCGCCGCATAGATGACCCGGCCGGCGCCGCATAACGGGCGTCATCCACGCATGCATGGTTGCCGTCCTCTCTACGTCCGCCCCACAAGAAGATGGCGGACGGATCTTGCGGGGCCACGGAAGGAAGGAGGCCCTCCTTCAGAGAGGATGGCCCGACGATTGGTGGCCACCGATCGCGGGCCACCCCACAGTTCAGGTAAAGCCTGGTGCAGGATCCCCCCTCGCCCCCCGCAGGCCGCCCCCCCAGCGTTCACGCACCGCTCACGACTGCAGCAACCAGGTGTGGACGGCGCCGGGGGGAACCCGCCGTTTTGTCCTGGCCGCTCGGCCCATCCGGGCCTCAGAATAGCGGGGGTGCCGGAGAATTGCCATTTTCGGTGTCTCCGGCGATTCTCTGGCCTGCGGCCCGCGAAACTCAACCGGGCCGTTCCCGCCGCTTGGGAGAATCGTGGGAGGGCGTCGGACCGGCGTCCGGGAAAGTTTGGCGGCCCAGGCGATTCTCCCAACCAGCGTGGAAGGATTTATCCTAGGATTGGCTGGGAAGCTAGGGAGGAGATTGCTGAGCCTTTGGTTATGATCTTTAAGTCATCTCTGTCTACAGGAATAGTGCCAGAAGACTGGAGGATAGCAAATGTTGTCCCCTTGTTCAAGAAGGGGAGTAGAGACAACCCTGATAACTATAGACCAGTGAGCCTTACTTCTGTTGTGGGCAAAGTCTTGGAAAGGTTTATAAGAGATAGGATGTATAATCATCTGGAAAGGAATAATTTGATTAGAGATAGTCAACACCGTTTTGTGAAGGGTAGGTCATGCCTCACAAACCTTATTGAGTTCTTTGAGAAGGTGACCAAACAGGTGGATGAGGGTAAAGCAGTTGATGTGGTGTATATGGATTTCAGTAAAGCGTTTGATAAGGTTCCTCACGGTAGGCTATTGCAGAAAATACGGAGGCATGGGATTCAGGGTGATTTAGCAGTTTGGATCAGAGATTGGCTAGCTGGAAGAAGAGAAAGGGTGGTGGTTGATGGGAAATGTTCAGACTGGAGTCCAGTTACTAGTGGTGTACCACCCCGAGGTTCTTATTTGTATTTCAATGTCTCCCTATACTAATCACCAAGACCTTTTTTAATAAAATAGACAGGAGCATCACGAGCTTCGTGTGGGCAGGGAAAGTTCCGAGAGTAAGGAGGGGGCTCCTTCAGCGTAGTAGGGACAGAGGAGGATTGGCACTACCGAACTTGGGCGATTACTATTGGGCCGCCAATGTGGCAATGATATGTAAATGGATGATGGAGGGTGAGGGAGCGGCGTGGAAAAGACTGGAGAGAAAGTCCTGTAAAGGGACGAGTTTAGAGGCGCTGGTGACGGCGCCGCTACCGATCTCACCTAAAAAGTTTACCACGAACCCGGTGGTGGCGGCAACATTGAATATCTGGGGACAGTGGAGGCGACAGAGAGGGGTGCGGGGAGCCCTGGTGGGGTCCCCAATCAGGAACAACCATAGGTTCGCCCCAGGAAGAATGGATGGAGGATTTCAGAGCTGGTACCAGTTGGGAATTAGGAGGGTGGGAGATTTATTGATAGATGGGACTTTTGCGAGCTTGGGAGCATTGGAGGAAAAGTATAAGTTGCCCCGGGGAAATTTCTTGAGATATATGCAGGTGAGGGCGTTAACTAGACAACAGGTGAGGGAATTTCCGTTGCTCCCGACACAGGGGATACAGGACAGGGTGCTTTCAGGGGTGTGGGTCGGAGAGGGCAAGGTGTCAGAGATTTACCGAGAGATGAGGGAAGAGGGGGAGGAGTCGGTGGGCGAACTAAAAGGAAAGTGGGAAGAAGAACTAGGGGAGGAGATAGAGGAGGGTATGTGGGCTGATGCCCTAAGCAGGGTAAATTCCTCTTCCTCATGCGCCAGGCTTAGCCTGATTCAATTTAAGGTGCTACATAGAGCACACATAACGGGAGCAAGATTGAGCAGGTTCTTTGGAGTGGAGGACAAATGTGGGAGGTGTGGCGGGAGCCCGGCAAACCACGCACATATGTTTTGGGCGTGCCCGGCACTGGAAGGGTATTGGAAGGGAGTGACGGGAGTGATTTCGCGGGTGGTGAAGGCCCGGGTCAAACCAGGCTGGGGGTTAGCTCTATTTGGAGTTGCGGAAGAGCCGGGAGTGCAGGAGGCGAAAGAGGCCGACGTTGTGGCCTTTGCGTCCCTAGTAGCCCGGCGCAGGATCCTACTCATTTGGAAGGAGGCGAAACCCCCCGGACTGGAGGCCTGGGTAAATGATATGGCAGGGTTCATTAAACTGGAGCAGATAAAGTTTGCCCTGAGAGGATCGGCTCAAGGGTTCACCAGGCGGTGGCAGCCATTTCTCGACTACCTAGGGGAACGTTAGAGGGAAGACAGATGACCAGCAGCAGCAACCCAGGGGGAAGGGGGGGGGGGGGTTTAGTTTAGTTTAGGTCAAAGATAAAGGGGTTTTGTTACTTGTGTATTGTTAAAAATTTCTGTATTATTGTTGCGTTTGCTTTGTAAGAGGGGAAAAATTGTTGTTTGGGGAAAAAATTTCAATAAAACATATTTAAAAAAAAAAAAAACTAGTGGTGTACCACAAGGATCTGTTTTGGGGCCACTGCTGTTTGTAATTTTTATAAATGACCTGGAGGAGGGCATAGAAGGATGGGTGAGTAAATTTGCAGATGACACTAAAGTCGGTGGAGTTGTGGACAGTGCGGAAGGATGTTACAAGTTACAGAGGGACATAGATAAGCTGCAGAGCTGGGCTGAGAGGTGGCAAATGGAGTTTAATGCAGAAAAGTGTGAGGTGATTCATTTTGGAAGGAATAACAGGAAGACAGAGTACTGGGCTAATGGTACGATTCTTGGTAGTGTGGATGAGCAGAGAGATCTCGGTGTCCATGTACATAGATCCCTGAAAGTTGCCACCCAGGTTGAGAGGGTTGTTAAGAAGGTGTACAGTGTGTTAGCTTTCATTGGTAGAGGGATTGAGTTTCGGAGCCATGAGGTCATGTTGCAGCTGTACAAAACTCTGGTGCGGCCGCATTTGGAGTATTGCGTGCAATTCTGGTCGCCGCATTATAGGAAGGATGTGGAAGCATTGGAAAGGGTGCAGAGGAGATTTACCAGAATGTTGCCTGGAATGGAGGGAAGGTCTTATGAGGGCAGGCTGAGGGACTTGAGGCTGTTTTCTTTAGAGAAAAGAAGGTTAAGAGGTGACTTAATTGAGGCATACAAGATGATCAGAGGATTAGATAGGGTGGACAGTGAGAACCATTTTGCCTCGGATGGTGATGTCTAGCACGAGGGGACATAGCCTTAAATTGAGGGGAGATAGATATAGGACAGATGTCAGAGGTAGGTTCTTTACTCAGAGAGTAGTAAGGGTGTGGAATGCCCTGCCTGCAACAGTAGTGGACTCGCCAACATTAAGGACATTCAAATAGTCGCCGGGAGTGAAGGAGGCGAAAGAGGCCGGAATTCTGGCCTTTGCGTCCCTAGTAGCCCGCCGAAGGATTCTCCTTCAGTGGAAAGATGCGAGGCCCCCAAGCGTGGAATCCTGGATCAGCGCTATGGCAGGGTTCATTAAATTGGAGAGGGTGAAATTCGCCTTGAGAGGGTCGGTACAAGGGTTCTTTAGGCGGTGGCAACCGTTCTTAGACTTTCTGGCAGAACGCTAGACATTGGTCAATGGCAGCAGCAGCTCGGAGGGGAGGCGGGGGGGGGGGAGTTTACTTTATTTTTGTTTATGTTATTTACACTGGAGGGTCTGAGGGGGTGTATCCCCTTGTTTTAAGTCGGGGTGTTAATGTTAATTTATTATTTATGTACCGGGGGGGAGGGGTTTGGGGGTTGCTTTTTGAGATTGTGTTTTGTCCTTAACCCTGTTGGGTTTTTTCTTTCTCATTTTGTTATTGATATTTTATGAAAACCTTTAATAAAAATTTTTTTTTATTTTTTAAAAAGGACATTCAAATAGTCATTGGATAGACATATGGCCGATAAGGGAATCGTGTAGATGGGCTTTAAAGTGGTTTCACAGGTCGTCGCAACATCGAGGGCCAAAGGGCCTGTACTGCTCTGTAATGTTCTATGTTCCTTTGCATTATGTTGTAACACTGGTGATATCATGTCAGCAGTCCATTTTGCATTTACTATTGAAGCCTGTGTAAATAAAAATGTAGTGAGATGTTAAATTGGCTGCTGACTCGCTGTTGCCCATTTTACACGATCATGGAAGAGTCAAGATCTGTCTCACTCAGTGCAAATTGGTGAGCAGGACAGGGGGGGCATCTAGCCAAGTGCAATGCCCTAGTCTCCTTGACGTAGGAGAAGCAACAGCTTTGATCGGGAGGCCAACCACTAGCAGAGGAGTCTTGCACTTGACTCAGAATAGCTTGTCAGAGTGCAGCTGCAATTGGCGAATGATAATTTGCAAACACAATGCATTCTGTCCATAAAATCCATATAATCCCTACATCCAGTTTGCACCAACCCTCTGAAAGAGAACCCGACTTAGGCCCAATTCCTGTAACCCCACCTAACCTGCACGTCTCTGGACACTAAGGGGCAATTTTATCATGGCCAGTCCACCGAACCTGCACATCTTTGGACTGTGGGAGCACCCAGAGGAAACCCGGGCAGACACGGGGAGAATGTCCAAACTGCACACAGTGTTATATGTAGAAAAATCAAATTGGATTCTCTGTGTAAGCTACTTTAAATTTTGAAGACAAAATAAAATAAGTACTGACAGAGTACAGCATAAGAAGCTGAATAAAATTTCACTTAATTATCTGGTGTATACTTGGGTTATTGAGTAGTTTTTAAAGAACCACCTGTTGTTTGCAATTATCGTAATTTCCACCAAATGCATATAAATTTTTGATTTATAAAATATATCAAGACCAGTCTTGTTTCATATTTAACAATACAAATTAATTGTAGGGTTCAGTGGTGGGAATGAAAACATTGCAGATCTACAGGGATAAAGCAGGGAAGTGGGATAACAGAATATCTATGATGCACAGGCACAATGGGCCAAAAGGCCTTCAGCACGTTATGATTCCATGGGATGTGAGACCATAACATAAAATTTCCCATAATATGGAACTGAGTTGGGGGTTTCACCCAGGTGCCACAAAATGGTTGGTACATGAAACAAAATATAATATTGGAGAAGTACAGTGAACTCAACTGTAGGGAATCAAATCAGATTTTTAAGACCGAGGAGATGGAGCATTCTTCTCTATTAATCTATACCCTACTTGTGTTGAAAATATTTAGGATAGATTTTGGGTGTCGGATGTAGAAAAGTGTTCTGTTCTCCAGCTCCAAATCCCCTTTAATAAACACAAAAATTAAATTTGCACCCTCCGTCAAAGATAAATTCTTCCAGCTTCATTCATGTGAGGCCAGCAAAGGAAGATAAGCACATCATTCAGCCCTTGCATCCTGCTCTGCTGTTCAATTAGATCATGGCTGATCTGTGCCTTCAAGTCCAGATTTCCTTTGTGCAGGCAGTCTTCGGACTAACGACACAATTGGTTCCCCCAAAAGTTGCGCCCCCCCCCCCCCCAGAACAATGTTATAAATAGGGTTACGCTATTTTCATCAAAATAACTCTAAATTTTGTATGCACTCAATTATAGATGAGTAATAAATAGATCAACATTAACCTATTTATTGACATAAAAGAATATAGAAATGCAAGTACTGTTTACTATTATACAGTACTGTACTGTCTACATCAATTTGGAAAAACAAAGGCACCAAGTACTGCAAAAATGCGATGGAACAGCAACTAAACATTGATGCGCACGTATGAATGCCACTGACATGATGTCATAAAGTCAAAATCGCTGTGGGAAAGTGAAACGGTGTCAATTTATAAATGTCGTAAACGTCTTTCGTCATAACCCGAATGTCCGAAAGTCAAGGACTGCCTGTATCTTTACCTAACAAAAATCTTATTAACCTCAGTCTTGAAAACTCCAATTATCCCAAATTTCACAGCATTGTCGGAGCGAAAATTCCACAATTCTACCATATGGATGAAAAAGGTTTTCCTGGAACTTCCGGGTGCGGCTATGCTGAGCTAAGTTGCACGTTCGGCAGCTCCCGCCAGAAATGGACTTTTGGGCTCTTTTGAGGGGCCCCAACGGCAATTGTTCGACGGTTCCCAGCGTGGGAAGGTGACAGTACGGTTCCCCCGGCACTGTATGGATTGGACCAGGAGTGGAGCGGTCAAGAAAGTGATTTTAGTGCAGCGAAAAGTGCGAGGGAGGAGAAGCAAGATGGCAGCGGGTGGAGACCAAGCAGCGTGGGCGCTATGGTCGCAGGAGCAGCAGAAGTTCCTCAAACGCTGCTTTGCGGAGCTGAAGGCAGAACTGCTAGAGCTGATGAAGGCGTCGATCGACAAGCTGGTGGAGACCCAGAAGGCCCAAGGGGCGGCAATCCAGGAGGTGCGGCCAAAAGCCTCGGAAAACGAGGATGAGATCTTGGGCCTGGTGGTGAACGTGGAGGCGCACGAGGCGCTGAACAAGAAGTGGCAAGAAAAATTTGAGGACATGGAGAATCGGTCAAGGAGAAAGAATCTCCGGATTCTGGGTCTCCCGGTGGGAGTGGAGGGGTCTGATGCCGGGCCATATGTGGTCACGATGCTCGACGCGCTGATGGGCGCCGGAGCTTTCCCGAGGCCCCTAGAGCTGTACGGGGCTCATAGAGTCCTGGCGAGGAGGCCCAAGGCCAACGAGCTGCCAAGAGCGGTAATGGTGCGGTTCCACCGCTTTGTGGACGGAGTGTGTCCTGAGATGGGCCAAAAAAGAACGGAGCAGCAGGTGGGAGAACACAGAGATCCGAATATACCAGGACTGGAGCGCGGAGGTGGCCAAGAAGAGGGCCGGCTTCAACCGGGCTAAGGCGGTTCTCCATCAGAAGGGGGTGAAGTTCGGGATGCTGCAGCCAGCGCGATTGTGGGTCATATTTCAGGATCGGCACCACTACTTCGAGACACTGGAGGAGGCGTGGACCTTTATCCAAGCTAAAAAGTTGGACTCGAACTGAGGGTTTGATGGGAGGGGGTGCCTAGGGGGGTTACTGTGTTTTGGGGGATGCTCTGTTCTGTTTTCTTTGATGCTGGGTGGGGTTGGGCGAAATGGTTTGACGTGGGCGATGTGTGATGTGGGCATCGGTGTTGGAAGGACAGGGCCCGGGATGGGGAGTTGAGGTAAGGCTGCAAAAAGGTTGTTGCGTCAGAGGGGGCGGGGCCAGCTTGGATGGAAAGGGAAGGGAAGGAAGGGCGGTGCTGGAGAGGAGCACACACTGATTGCCAGGGGGAGGTGGAGGGATTCTCACACTGGGGGGGTCGATGGAGTGGCGGGAGAGGCTGGGGTCAGCAGGGGTCAGCTGACTTACTGGAGTGCCATGGGGGGAGCAAAATGGCTGGAGGAGGATCTAGCTTGGGGGGGGAGGGGAGGAACTGGGTTGCTGCTGCATTGGCCAAAGGGGAGCTGGAGCTAGGGGAGGGAGTCGGGGCGGCGGTCCGCCGCCTGGGGGAATGGAGGGTGTGGGAGGCGCGAGCATGTGGCTGGCCTAAAAAGGGAGATGGCTAGTCGGCAGGGGTGGGAGGGGCGGGAAGCCCCCTGATCCGGCTGATAACTTGGAATGTGAGGGGCCTGAACGGGTGGTCAAGAGGGCCTGGGTGTTCGCGCACCTAAAAGGACTGAAGGCAGATGTGGTTATGCTCCAGGAGACGCATTTGAAGGTGGCAGATCAGGTTAGGCTGAGAAAGGGGTGGGTAGGGCAGGTCTTTCACTCGGGGTTGGACGCGAAGAATAGAGGGGTGGCGATTCTGGTGGGGAAGCGGGTGTCGTTTGAGGCGCTGAACATTGTGGCAGATAATGGAGGCTGGTACGTGATGGTGAGTGGTAGGTTGCAGGGGGTGCGGATGGTACTGGTGAACGTATGTGCCCCGAATTGGGATGATGCCGAATTTATGAAGCGCATGTGGGGTCGCATTCCGGATTTGGAGGCAGGGAGCCTGATAATGGGGGGGGGGGGGGTGGGACTTCAACACGGTGCTGGACCCAGCACTGGACCGTTCTAGGTCCAGGACGGGTAAGAGACCGGCTGCAGCCAAGGTGCTTTGGGGGTTTATGGACCAGATGGGGGGGGTGGGGGGGGGCAGTGGATCCATGGAGGTTTGCCAGGCCGGTGGCCAGGGAATTTTCCTTTTTTTCCCACGTCCATAAAGCCTACTCCCGGATAGATTTTTTCATCGTGAGTAGGGCGCTAATCCCAAGAGTGGAGAGCACGGGCTATTCGGCCATAGCCATTTCAGATCATGCCCCGCATTGGGTGGAGAGGTACCAGCGCCCACTGTGGCGCCTCGATGTTGGCGGATGAGGTGGTGCGCGGGCGGATTCGGGGGTGTATCGAAAGATACTTAGAGGCCAATGACAATGGGGAGGTGCAGGTGGGGGTAGTCTGGGAGGCGTTGAAGGCGGTGGTCAGGGGAGAGCTAATCTCCATTAGGGCCCATAGGGAGAAGAGAGAGGGGAGGGAGAGGGAGAGATTGGTGGGGGATATATTAAGGTTGGACAGGAGCTATGCACAGGCCCCCGAGGAGGGACTACTTAGGGAGCGACGGAACCTCCAGACGGAATTCGACTTGCTGACTACTGGGAAAGCAGAGGATCAGTGGAGGAAAGCGCAGGAGGCAGTGTATGAGTATGGGGAGAAGGCGAGTCAGATGCTGGCACATCAGCTTCGGAAGAGGGAGGCTGCGAGGGAGATTGGTGGAGTTAGGGGTAAAGGGGGGAACACGGTGCGGAGTGCGGTGGGAATAAACGAGGCATTCAGGGACTTCAATGAGGAGCTGTATAGATTGGAGCCCCCAACGGGGGAGGGAGGGATGTGCCAATTTCTAGATCGGCTAAGGTTCCCGAGGGTGGAGGAGGAGCAGGTGGTTGGGCTGGGGGCACCGATTGGGCTGGAGGAGCTGGTTAAGGAACTAGGGAGCATGCAGGCAGGGAAGGCCCTGGGGCCGGATGCGTTCCCGGTAGAATTTTATAGGAAGTACGTGGACCTGCTGGGCCCGCTGCTAGTGAGGACTTTCAATGAGGCGAGGGAGGGGGGGACCTTGCCCCCGACAATGTTCAGGGTGCTGATCTCTTTGATCTTGAAGCGGGATAAGGACCCATTACAGTGTGGATCGTACAGGCCGATCTCGCTCCTCAATGTCGACGCAGAGTTGCTGGATAAGGTTCTGGCCACGAGAATTGAGGACTGTGTCCTGGGGGTGATTCATGAGGACCAGACGGGATTTGTGAAGGGTAGGCAGCTAAACACAAATGTGCGGAGGCTCCTTAATGTAATTATGATGCCTTCGGTGGAGGGGGAAGCGGTGGCAGTGGCGGCTATGGACGCAGAGAAGGCCTTCGATAGGGTGGAGTGGGAGTATCTTTGGGAGGTGCTGCAGAGGTTTGGGTTCGGGGAGGGGCTCATTTGTATAGGATACTATACAAAGCCCCGAGGTACACCATGAGTCCGGTGGTGGCGGCGACTCTGAGGATTTGGGGGCATTGGAGGCATCATAGGGGTGAGGGGGGGGGGGGCCTCGGTTTGGTCTGATACAGTCCTGATACAGTTTAAAGTTGTTCACACAGCGCATATGACAGGGACGAGGTTGAGTAGGTTCATTAGGATGGAGGACAGATGTGGGAGGTGCACGGAGGGCCCGGCAAATCACGTCCATATGTTCTGGACGTGCCTGGCGCTGGATGGGTTTTGGAGGGGCTTTGCGAGGACTATGTCCAAGGTGGTGAACGCCCGGGTCAAGCCGAGCTGGGGGGGTAGCATTATTTGGGGTATCGGACGAGCCGGGGGTGCTGGAGGTGAAAGAGGCCGGTATTCTGGCCTTTGCGTCCCTGGTAGCCCGGTGGAGGATTTTGTTACGATGGAAAGATGCGAAGCCCCCGAGTGTGGAAGCCTGGATTAATGACATGGCAGGGTTCGGATCGTCAGGGGAAATGGACCGCTGCAGATTTCTTTGACAAGGAGGAGAAAAAAAACCCAAGGGAGAAAGGGGTGGGTGGGCTAGCAGAGAGGGAAAAAAGATTGCAGGTTTTGGAGCGGTTTTGGTCAGCAGGAAGTGAATTTGGAAGCTGGTTTAAGATGATCCTGCTCATCTTGTATGGGGCTGCTTTGACAACTGTGTCCCGGGCTGCAGACTTGGTGGATCGGTGCCCGAGTGTGTGTGAGTGCTCAGACTGTGGCACTTTCCAGATAACGTGTAAATCCATCGATCACATCCCGACCTTTCCCCAGGACACTGAGAGAATCCGCTTCACGGAAACCCAACTCAAGACCATTCCCACAGAAGCTTTTACAAAGCTCCCAAACATTTCAAGGATATACATTTCTATCGATGCGACACTTCAAAAGGTGGCCGCACATGCATTCTTCAATCTAGAAAAAGTCACACACATAGAGATACGGAACGCAAAGAATTTGAGTCACATTGACATAGATGCTTTCAAGAATCTTCCAATTCTTAAATACCTGGGCATTTTCAACACTGGGTTGAACATATTTCCTGACCTGACGAAAATCCATTCCAATGATGTAAACTTCTTGTTAGAGATCGCTGACAATCCTTTCATTTCAACCATCCCTGCAAATGCCTTTGGTGGGTTATCCAATGAATCACTAACTCTAAAACTCTACAACAACGGGTTCACTAAAGTCCAGGCTTACGCATTCAATGGAACTAAACTGGATGCTGTGATGTCCCAAGCACCTGACGGCCAATGAAGTATTTCTTTGTGGTGAAGATCCAGTTGTAATGCAGGAAGAACAGCAGTCAATTTACACACAGCAAGGCCACTCAAATTGCAGCGTTATAATGACCTGTGCTTCGAGATATTGATCGATGGATAAATATTGGACAGGACATTGGAGAGAGTATTGGGCACTGCTCTTCTTTGTAATAAAGCCGTGGTATCTTTCACATCCGCCACGGAGGGCCCTGGTTCAACATCTCATCTAAATAATAACACCTTCGACAATGCAAAAAAAAAAAAAAAAAATGACATGGCAGGGTTCATCAATCTGGAGAGGATAAAATTTGCCTTGAGAGGGTCTGCAGGGGTTCTTCAGGCTGTGGCAACCGTTTCTAGACGTTCTCGCGGAGCGTTAGGAGGAGGTCAGCAGCAGCAGCAACGTGGGGGGGGGGGGGGGTTCTTTTGGGGTGGCGTTTGGGTTAGGGTGGGGTGTTTCCCTATTTGTGTTTGTACTGTTATATGGGGGGTTATGGTAGTTTGGGGGAATTCTATGTATAATTCTCACCGGTTGTATTCTTATGTTCTGGGGGGGGGTTTCTGTAGGGGGGGGCTGTTGTTGAAAATTTGAATAAAGATTTTTTTTTTTTTAAAAAAGGTTTTCCTTATTTTCCTTCTAAATGGCTGAATTCTAACATTTTAAGGTTATGTCCCTTTGTTCTGAATTCTCCTTTCATGGGAAGTAGTTTCTCTGTATCTACCCTGTTGTACCCTTTTACCATTTTCAACACCTCATTCAGATTAATCTTTTTAAACTGAAAGGAAAATAAGTCAAGTTTATGCAATAATAATATGAACAGAAATGAAATAGGTTGGTCCATTATTTCACACAGTTAACCGCATAGAAACAACTGTTTCTATTTTGTTCTGCGTTACACTGAAATGTTTCTTAATTTGGTAGATACAGTAATTGTTTTTCCCCCCTTCTAAAACAGCCTCATTTTAATGGAGATTCCAACCCACCGTTACCAAGTCGAGAAGGGAAGATGCTGGCATGTTCCAAATGTGGCCGGGTTAACAACACTGATGCTCGATTTTGTGACTGGTGTGGAGCCAAGGTATGCAAAAAGACATTCAGAGATGGCTCAGCTGTCAGAAATTTCACACCTTTGGCCACCTGTCTTTGTATCCTTATGGTGGCTCAGTGTCAAAATTTGTCTGATAACACTCTCAAGAAACTCCTTGCAATGACATTTCACTGACTCTTTGACTTCTTGTTCTGAGTCTTAAGTGCAAATGGAAGCCTGGCATCTTCAGAACACTTTTCTTTTAAAAAAAAAAAAAATATATATATATTTTTATTCAAAAGTTTACAGAATTTTTACAAAACCACTACTAAACAAAAGGCAACAAAAAACAAAAAAGAATTAACAACTTAACAAAACAAGGTGGGATAACTACCATTTACAAGAAAAAATCTATCTACAACCCATACAGCGCCCCCCCCCCCCCCCCCACACAGTTTGCTGCTGCTGCTGCTGACCTCCCCACTCAACGTTCTGCGAGAAAGTCAAGGAACGGTTGCCACCACCTGGAGAAGCCTATCAAGGACCCTCTCAAGGAAAACTTTATCCTCTCCAAACCAAGAAACCCAGCCACGTCACTGACCCAAGTCTCCACACTTGGGGGTTTCGCATCCCTCCACATTAACAAAATCCGTCTCCGGCCACCAAGGAGGCAAAGGCCAGGACTCCGGCCTCTTTCGGCTCCTGCACTCCCGGATCTTCTGACACCCCAAATATCGCTATCCCCAGACTCTGCTTTACCCGAGTGTCCAAGACCTTGGACATAGCTTTTGCAAAGCCTCGCCAGAATTCTTTAAGTGCCGGGCATGCCCAAAACATATGGACATGATTTGCTGGGCTCCCTGAACACCTCACACACCTGTCCTCCACCCCAAAGAACTTGCTCATTCTTGCCGCTGTCATGTGCGCCCGGTGTACCACCTTAAACTGAATCAGGCTAAGCCTGGCACAAGATGAGGAATTGACCCTGCCCAGGGCGTCCGCCCACAGGCCCTGATACAGCTCCTCACCCAGCTCCTCCTTCCACTTGCCTTTCAGCTCCTCCGCCGAGGCCTCCTCCGCCTCCTGCAGCTCCTGGTATATGTCCGATACCTTTCCGTCTCCTACCCACATGCCCGAGACCACCCTGTCCTGTATCCTATGGGCAGGTAGCAGTGGAAATTCCACCACCTGCTTCTTCAAGAAAGCGTGGACTTGCAAGTACCTAAAGATTTTCCCTGGGGACAAGCTGAATTTCTCCTCCAGCGCCCTCAGGCTAGCAAAAGTCCCATCTATAAACACGTCCCCCAGAATACTTTTCTACATCTGACACCCAAAATCTATCCCAAAGTATTCAAGACTCACTTCGGCAGAAATCTAGTGCATCAGCCTAAAAATTGAAATGTTGTACTTAGGTTTTCACTAATACAATCTAAGTTTCTGATGCCCTGTGGTACATTGAGCACTGTGAAAGTTGAATGGATCTGTGATTGGAGATGTAATTTGAAGGCATATTCACTGACCTTGATTATCCATGTGAGATCATTGAACTTCCTCAGGCACACAGCCAGACCCTCGTGGCCCGAATTGATCTCCTGCTCCTATTCCTTCACAAGATGTGCGTTGAGAGTGTCCTTTCCCAATGTGTAAATATGGCCTCTCTCTTCCTTTTGATCTCCTCACTTAGACCTCTGGTGTCGCTAGGTACATGACAGACCTCTCTCTGCACTGCTGCCCCATTACAAGTTCTCTTTCATCCTGCAAAGCCTTCTGGATACTCTTCCAGTAACTGCTGTAGACTGTGTGCACTTCCCTTTTAAGTGGGGCAGACTGCTTTTTAGAAGTGTGGGCTAGCTATTCAGTAGTCACGCACACTGCTGGGCCCTGGTTACTGTGCAGTCAGTCAGCAGCATATTTCACGGTGAACCACACACTCAATCATGCTGATCACCAGGCAGCATGAGGTTTAATGGGACCAGATGGGGTAATTGCCCATCACAGCCAATGTTCTCTATTTCGTGCCTTTCTTCCACCAGTGTTTCATTTTTAAAAATAAATTTAGAGTACCCAATTATTTTTTTCCAATTAAGGGGCAATTTAGTGTGGCTAATCCACCTACCCTGCACATTTTTGGGCTGTGGGGGTGAAACCCACGTAGACATGGGGAGAATGTGCAAACTCCACACGGACAGTGACCCTGGGCCAGGATCTAACCTGGGACCTCAATGCCATAGGCAGCAATGCTAACCACTGCGCCATCGTGCCGCTCTCACCAGTGTTTTAGTGGCAGACCTCAAAATAGTTCTTTACTAATGAGGAAACACTCAAAATAAAGTTATTCATGACAAAAAAGTAGGTCATTCAGTCCATTGAGTCCATGCCGGCTCCAGTCAGTCCCACTCTCCCATTTGGTTCCTGTAGCTGTGCATATTTATTTACTTCAAGTGACCATCCAATTTCTTTTTAAAACTGTTGACTTTTCACATCACCGCCCTCATGGGTAGCGAGTTCCAGGTCTTTAGCACTCAATGCTAAAGTTCTTCCACACATTCCCTTGCATCTCTTGCTCAAAATCTGAAACCTTCAGGTGCTCTCGTCACGGATGAGGCCTAATCAGTTCAGCATTCCTGATATTTTTGCTTTTGTTTCTAATTTTCAGCATCTGTAGCTTTTGTAATATTTGTGGCACTGTCAGGGATGCCATATCATATGAAATATTAAACTGAGGCCTCGTAGACTTTCTAAGGATCTGAAGGTACAATTTCAAAAAGAAAGAGGAGAAGGTTTTTTTCTGGTTTAGTAGTCAACATTAATCCTTCAACTACTATCACTAAAATATATTATCCAGCCATTGTCTCATTGCTGTTTGTAGGACCTGTGTGCAAATTAGTTGCTACAATTCCTAAATAACATTGACGGCAACTCACAAAGTACTTTATTGGTTGTGAAGTGTTTTGGGGCGTCGTGAGGACATGGACAGTATTAAATAAATGTAAATTCCTTTTCTTCTAGCCTCGTCCCCCTATGAGCTACCTCAGCTGTTTAAAGTGCGGAGCAACTAACCACCCATACGCTCGTTTCTGTGGCTCCTGTGGCCTTTACCTGGAACCCCCTGTACGTGTGGATTCTCGCAACAGTGCATTATTTGGTTCTGGCCAATCTGCAGTCTTAGCTCAGGTAAGTCCTATTAAATGATTCCAGTCTTCTATAGCCATATGAATGTAAAAAGGAGGATATGGGGCGAGTAGGAACCAAAAAGGGATTTAAGCATGGAGGCAGAGAGGCATTGTTGAAGTAATGAAAGAGTACTTGCTTCTGTCTTTCCCAAGGAATAAGGTATTGCCAAAGTCATATTGAAAGAGGAGGTAGTTGCTGAGATCCGCTAAAACTTGATGAAAAGGAAGTAGGTAGGCTGACCGTACTGAAAAGTTGTTAAGTCGACGGGACCGGATCCAGATTCATCCAAGCATACTGTGGGAAGTCAGGGTTAAAAACTGCAGAGGCTTTGACCGTCGGCTTCCAGTCTTCCTTCGAAACACAGCTAATGCCAGAGGACTGGAGATTGCAAATGTTACACCCTTATTCAATAAGCTCATCAACTCAGGCCAGCCAGTTTAACCTTGGTGGTGGGACAAAATTAGGACAAAATTAACACTCACTTGGGCAAGAGTGGATAAATTAGGGAAAGCCATCATGTTAAAATTGTGTTTACCTTGCTTGTTTGAATTTTTTGATTCTGTACGGGGGGGGGGGGGGGGGGGGGGGGTTCTAATGGTGTCATGTGTTTGCTGTGACGTACATGATCTTCCAAAATGTATTTGATAAAAATGCCACCTAACAGGCTTGTCAGTCAAGTTAAAGCCCATGGAATAACAGGGACAGTGGCGGGATGAATGCAAAATTGGCTGAGTGACAGCGTACCAAGAGTTTATTGATCTGTAGGTAGATATATAGTGGCGTTCCCCAGGGATTGGTTATAAGGATTTCTGTTTTTCTTGATATGTTTTAATGACTGTGATCTCGGTGTATGGGCCACAGTTTCAAAATTTGTGGATGACGTTGAGCGCCACTGCTTTTTGGGATGGCACAGTGGTTATCACTGCTGCCTCACAGTGCCACAGACCCGGGTTCAATTCTGACCTCGGGTGACTGTCTGTACGGGGTTGCGCCTTCTCACTGTGTCTGAGTGGGTTTCCTACGGGTGCTCCGGTTTCCGCCCACAGTTCAAAGATGTGCAGGTTAGGTGGATTGGCCATGCTAAATTGTTCCTTGGTGTCCAACGGTTATGTGGAGATATAGGGTTACACGGATAGGGTGGAGGAGTGGGCCTAGGTAGGGTGCTGTTTCAGTGGGTCAGTGCAGACTCGATGGGCTGAATGGCCTTCTGCATTGTCAGGATTCTTTGATTCTATGATGCAAAATTTGAAAGTATTGTGAACTGTGAGGAGCACAGTGTAAGATTTCAAGATGGCACAGAGAAGCTGAGGGATTGGGTGGACAGGTGACATTTAATGCAGAAAGGTGTGATGTGATTCATTTTAGTAGGATGAACAAGGAGAGGCAATATATCACAAAGGATATAATTCTAAAGGGACTGCAGCCCCTCTGAGTAACATTCCAACTCTCAATACTACCCTAGAATGTCAGCCTAGAGTATGTGTTCTGGAGTGGATTTGAACCCACAACTTTCTGGACTCGGTCATGACTGTGCTACCACTAAGCCATGCTGACACCTGACAAAGATGGAAATTCACTGTAATTCAACAACCATACACGAGTGAAATATACATTTCATAATGTTGAAAGCCGCCTTAATATCTGGTGCTCTTCACATGAGTAAGAAATTTCCTGCCTTTGATCAGGAGGTTGAGTGAATGTCCTGCTCCTATTCTCGATTGCAGCGCTCTTGCCTTTAAGTCAGAAGCTTGTGAGGTTGAGTCCCACTTCAGACACTTGAACGCAAAATCTAAGTGGCATTACGGTACTGAAGGAATCCCTGCACACACAGTCATCTTTCAGATAAAATGTTCAAGCAAGGCCCTGTCTGCCCTCTTGAGGTGGACATAAAACATCCCCAGCACTATTTTGAAAAGGAGCAGGGGAGTTCTCCTCTGTGCCCTAGCCAACATTAATGCCTCAATCTATACCACTATCTCATTGCTGTTTTCAGGCACCTGTTTTGTGCCAATTGACTGTGCATTTCTTACATTTCAAAAGTGACTACACTTCAGGAAGTATTTCATTGGCTGTAAAGTTTGGGACCTCCTGAGGCCACAAAAGGCACTACAGAAAAACACGTCTCTTTCTTTTCTCCATCTGCAGGGTGATGTCTGATTTTTGTTCAGCCTGTGTCACATGGTGTGCCAGTAACTGTGCCAAAATGGGTGTGTCTTTATTAGTCGTGCTGTACAACTGCAAATGTCAAACTGGCCAAAACCTTTGCTGCCAAACTCTATCTATAAATACCAATTTAAAATGTCTACAGTTGTTTTCAACTTTAGAAATATGTCTATAGTTTGAATAGTTTTTCTGTGCTGGTGGATAATTTCTATTTAATGCCACAGGATGACAGACTGTACATTTTTTTTAAAGGTTAGTTATAATTTCCAGAGCCTAAATAACAGCAGCAGCTTCCTATGCTAAACAATTAGCAGTCCCAAACAAAATTGTTTGTGTTTCTACCCTGGGCTCTTTAACTTGCTGCAATACATGAATGAGACTTTACTATTGTCTTGTTCACTGAACAAATCAGTGAATTAAATCTCAAGCAGTATGAGTTTAGTTTCTTGTTAGCTGCATAACAGCAGGATCATTTAACACGGAAGGATTATGGAAAATTTCACAAATATTAGAAACCTAAGGTCTTAAAGTCAAATCATAGACATGCACAACCGGTTAGTCAGCATCTGAAAGATCAAGATACTTTAAAATTCTTCCTCCGGATCACTTTCTCCCCAGTGGTAAGATAGAGAGAGGCATTTTGAGCAAATTCTCCTCATTTGGCCTTTATCGTAGCTAAGTATGACTTGCCTCAAAAAAGAATTTTAGGAAAAGAGCTAGAAGAAGTGCAGTATTAGTTCAAGCCCCCAAAACTTCCCATGTTACGTAGGATTACATAGAATTTACAGCAGAGAAACAAGCCATTCAACCCAACTTGTCTATGCCAGTGTTCATTTGCGCAGGGCCTTCCTCCCACCTTGCTTAATCTCACCTTTCAGTTAATGCTCAGTGATAAAAGATGCATTGAGCTATTAGGAATACACAATTGCATAACTACTTGGAGGAATGTCGAACTCTTATACAATAGCAATGTGACCATTGATATTCCCCTATAGCATCTGCTTAAGGGGACATTTTTGGAATCATAAATCTCAACATCAATCCAACTGTTTTAGTGTTGGGCTTCAGTTATAAGATTCAGTGGGATTGGAGGGTGCTGGGAGTAGTTGCATTAGGCTGTGTAAAATGAGACACAGTCAGGAGCTGTCAAAACAATTCCTCCTCAAGCAAAAAGCTCTATCAGTGGGATTCTCCATCCTGCCAGGTGCGTTTTCTGGTGCAGCGCGCCCTCGCTGGCAGCGGGATCCTCCGTCCCAGCAACCAGCCAATGGGGTTTCTCATTGTGGCCACCCCCACACCGTCAGGAAATCGCGGGTGTGAGTGCACTGCCGGTGAAGGGAAGGATCCCACCACTGGAGAATCCCACCCAATATGTTTAAAAAGCAACCCTTTTTAAAAATAAATTTAGAGTACCCAATTCTTTTTTTTATCCAATTAAGGGGCAATTTAGCATGACCAATTCACCTACTCTGCACATCTTTTTGGTTTATGGGGTGTGACCCATGCAGACACAGGGAGAATGTCCAAACTCCACACAGACAGGGAGCTGGGATTGAACCCGGGTCCTCGGCATCGTGTGACAGCAGTTCTAACCACTGTGCCGCCTTTAGAAAGCAACCCTGACCTATATCTGTGTCAATGATCTTTTGATATTGTAAACGTAGAGTACACAATTATGTGAATACCAGCTATAATCTCTGTAATGAGCTTCTACATGAATCTACCCCATTTAATATTTGGTAAAACCTTTTCAACTCTCTAAGTACAGAACCCAATTACAATCCGACTTGTATTTAATCTTTCATCCGAGATACAATTATCTCAAAGTCCAATAACGGCAAGTTTAAATTATCTAACTGAGTATTGAGTGTGTTATCAGATCAATCCCTCCATATGTTTTATGTAGCATTGCAACTGTCTGTCTAGCGATACAGCCAAAGTCTAACATTAATTAAACCATGCCTATGTGAAAGTTGATTCAATGATTAAATTGACCGATCAGCAAGATTGGTACAACAGGACTGATTATAATTTGTGGCACTGAAGCAGTGTAGTTTTATTAGTTTAGCAGAGACAGCGGAGACTATGAGGGCAGTTTTGAGACCACACTAATTGTGTGCAGTTTCAGCGTGTGGGCACAAAGTCCAGAGACGATTGGAAAACGGAATTCTCTCTGGAGAGGTCACGTTTCCTGATTTTCCCCGCATCTCACCAGCAACGTCATGGTGTTCACGCCCACAAAGGGTGGCAACCTTTTTAAATATTTTTTATGAATTTAAATATTATTAATGGGCCCCCTGCCACATGATTTCCCCCCCCCCCCCCTTTCTAAATATTCATACCTCGCTGACGTGACATCACATCCACGAGATTTACACCAGGTTTGGCCAAATGAGAATCTGTTGAGGGGATTCCTCCGGGGCGCAGAGGTAAGTACAGCCCCTGGAGTGGTGGGGGGCGGGAGGATGATCGGTCTGGGCGAGCCCTTGTGGGAGCTCCATGAGGGTGGGATTATTTAGGTTATGGGGGGGGGGAGGAAAACGGGCACTGAGGGGGCAGAAGAGAGAGTGCCAGCGGTGATTGTCAGGGGTGAGGAGGATGAGCCCACAGT
Source organism: Scyliorhinus torazame (assembly GCF_047496885.1). Lineage (NCBI taxonomy): Eukaryota > Metazoa > Chordata > Chondrichthyes > Carcharhiniformes > Scyliorhinidae > Scyliorhinus > Scyliorhinus torazame. Next base: position 243,204,377 of record NC_092707.1, read on the forward strand.
ACCTCAGTGTGGATTGGGAGCTATTAGGCTGCAGTGCTGATCAGGGCGCCCATTAAAGATGATGCCATGAAGGGAAGGCAGGCAAGGGGTTTGGGTCTCCCGAACCTGTTGTACTACTACTGGGCGGCGAATGTGGAGAAAGTGCGGAGCTGGGTCAGAGGGGTTGATTCTCAGTGGGTCAGAATGGAGGAGAGTTTGTGCAGGGGGTCGGGGCTGAAGGCACTAGCAACAGCGCCGCTCCCGATAGCTCCGGGGAATATTCAGGGAGTCCGGTAATAATAGCTTCATTGAAAATCTGGAGGCAGTTTCGCCAACACTTCGGGTTGGGTTTAGGGTCAAGGGAAATGTCGATTCGGGGGAACCACAGATTTGAGCCAGGGAGGTGGGATGGACGTTTTCGGAAATGGGAAGAGTAGGGGATTAAGACGCTAAAAGATTTGTTTCTTCGGGGTCGGTTTGCAGGATTGAGGGAGCTGGAAACGAAGTATGGGCTGGAGCAGGGAGAAGTGTGTAGGTACATGTAGGCTCGGGATTTTGCCAGGAAGGAAATACAGAGCTTCCCAGAAGAACCGGCCTCCACATTGCTGGAGGAGGTGTTGACGACAAGGGGACTGGAGAAGGGGGCAGTGTCAGCGGTGTACGGAGCTATTCTGGAAGAGGATAAGGCACCACTGGAAGGGATCAAAGCAAAGTGGGAGGAAGAGTTGGAAGAGGTTATAGAGGAGGGGGTCTGGTGTGAGGTGCACTGGATAGTGAATGCCTCCACCTCATGTGCGAGGTTGGGGCTGATACAGCTGAAGGTGGTATATAGAGCGCACTTCAAGGGCGAGGATGAGCCGATTTTTTGAAGGAGTAGAGGATGTGTGCGAGCGTTGTGGGGGGGCGGCCCGCGAATCACGTTCATATGTTTTGGTCCTTTCCAAAGCTAGGGGAGTACTGGCAGGAGGTGTTTAGGGTAATTTCCAAGGTGGTGCGTGCGAAACTGGACCCGGGTCCCCAGGAGGCCATGTTCGGGGTGTTGGACCAGCCAGGGTTGGAAACTGGAGCGGAGGCAGATATCATAGCCTTTGCCTCGTTGATCGCCCAAAGGCGGATCCTGCTGGGATGGAGCGCAGCCTCTCCACCCAGTGCCCTGGCGTGGTGGGGGGACCTGTTGGAATACTTGACCCTTGAGAAGGTTAAGTTCGAACTGAGGGGAAGCTTGGAGGGGTTCTACAAGCCATGGGCACTATTTATTATGCACTTTCAAGAACTGGATAACATCGAACATTAGTTGGGGGGGGGGGAGAGGGGCTGTGTAGATTAAGGGTGACTATGGGTAATCCCTGATTCCGTTTTGTCATTTGTTTATGTAAACATGCGGGCTGATGTTTGGGGATTGGTGGGAGGATGGGATCGTTGTTATTATGGGGATTGACATATCTTGCTGATTATTGTTTATTGTTGATGGGTGTAAATGCGGGAGAAAATGTGAAAAAGGAGAATAAAAATATTTTTTTTTTTAAAAAGATGATGCCCTGAGCTCTGTGAAGCCTGTTGCCAGCTCTTTCAGGCCCCGCCCTGCCAGAGTGATGGCGTAAACCACACCCACTCTTTTTTTTTCATTAAAGTGGCTCAAGATCTGGAGAGAAAACAGGTCTGTACAACTGACTACATGCCAGTTTTCAGTCTGAACCTGTCACTCTGCCAAATTCTGGTAAGATTTCCACCCATAGTTAGTTGTCAGCCTTGGCTCAACAGTAGCACTTCCTCCTCTGAGTCAGAAGGTTGTCAGCTCAAGTGCCATTTCAAAGATTTAAACACAAACTATTGAAGGAGTGGTGTACTGTTCAAGGTGTCTTTTGGCCGAGATAGTAATCTGCTTGGGCATAAAAGATCCCAAAAACAGTATTCCAAGAAGAACTGAGTTTTCCTTTGTGTTTTATCACTCAGCCAACATTGCTAATGAACAGATTATCTAGTCCAGGGTTTCTCAAATTTTCCTGCTGGGGAACCCCTCGTGACCTCCCAAGAACATTGGAGAATCCCAAACGTTCTTATATCAGCGATACGTTTTAGCCCCCTCACATGAATCCCCTCCCCAAACCCCCCCCACCAGGAATCCCTTCCTGGAATTCCCTCCCCAAACTCCCCCATAAATCCCCTCTCAAAGCATCCCCCATGAATCCCCTCTCAAAGCGTCCCCCATAAATCCCCTCTCAAAGCGTCCCCCATGAATCCCCTCCCAAAGCGTCCCCCATGAATCTCCTCTCAAAGCGTCCCCCATAAATCACCTCCCAAATCGTGCCCCCCGCATCCCCTTCCAAAGCGTCCCCCCGAATCACCTACCAAAGTGTCCATCCCCTGAATCCCCTCCCAAAGCATCTTCTCCCCCCCCCCCCCCCCCGCCCCAATCCCCTCCCAAAACATCCCTGAATCTCCTCACAAACCGTCCCCCTCTGAATTCCCTCCCAAAAAGAATGCCCCCCATGAATCCTCTCCCAAAATGCCCCCCATGAATCTCCTCTCAAAGCAACCCTTGTGCATCTCCTCACAACGCATTTAGTTTATTTGCCTGGATGAACATTTTTTTTAATGTTCTCAGTGTGTGATTGACACTGCCAAGGTAACAATTGATCCTACTGAGTAGGAGCACTCGCTTCCACTCAGCCATCGCTCCTATGCTACAAAGGCGGTTCAGCTGCTTTTCTGCCCAGCAACAGAGAAGAACAAGAAATCAAATGGGCCAATCAAAGCCTTGCCTCTCCAAGCACTGGCTGCTGGTAGGCTATTTAGTTTCGCAGACCCCACTTTGGGAACCCCTGATCTCATCATTTTCAGGTTGCTGTTTGTGGAACCTTGGTGTTCTTAAATTGACTGTTGCCTTTCCTGGGCTATAACAGTGACTACACTGCAAAAGTACATCTTTGGCTGTAAAACAAATTGTAATTTTGCGAAAGGTACTGTATACATGCAAGTTCTTTTTTCTATCCATGTTATCTACTTTGTTAAAATAGGAACATATGGAGAACATATTAAATGTTGTACTGTAACAATCTAATTTCTCCCTCATGGTTACCAACTCCTAAAGACTTGATTATTCAAACCACTGACTCACTCATTATTCTTTTGTTGTCCCCAAGACCACAGATCGACACACTTCTGCAACCTGGCAACCTTTGACCATCCCATTGCCAATGTTCAGGCTGGAGTCTAATAAAGAAGACCAGGGGACCCAGACTGTTGGTCTATTTTACCCATCCTGCAAAGTGCTGGAGAAGAAGGAAATGGAGATCATTTGTCAACAAGCGAAACAGCAGAAGATAACCAATCGGCATTCCCTTCTAACAGCCGTCAGCCCTGGAAAGGGTGCGTAATGTTTCTTCTATGCTTGAAATCCAGCATTATCTAGGTGTGGCCATCCAGTTTGAACAGGCCCTACTGGACATGATACACTTCTGTCATGTCCAATAGACATTACTCAGTGGCTACAACAACACTGTATTAGATATTTTGCACGCATTTTAACAGAAAAGGCCTTGCTTACACCCACACAGCTCAGGTAAATACACTTCATGTGTGTTTTATTTTTTGAACAAACACCCACCATCAAGTAACCAAGGCTGAAAAGAACTCTGTGATCAAAAACCTTTCTACACTCTGCTTTTCATCTTATTATTTGCCAGAAATGCAGGAAAAGTTGAAGTTCACATGCATACACAATAACCAACAATATGTCTATTACTTACTCTTTATTTACTAAACAGAAATGCCCGTAGCCACATCTGACTTCCCAATTATCCACACGTAGCTGGTGATTAAAATATTTGACAACACTGCTATACTTCTGGTTTCTGCTCCACCAATGAGAAAGCATCGTTGGGGACAGAGCCAGCAGGTTGTGAAATTCTAACAAACAAACTAAGTGGCATCGCTACAGCAAACAACCGGGCAAACTCGGTGTTAATTGTAATTACTGAGTAACTAGGGCTGGATGACCTCCACTAAATGAAGGGCTTTGGTGAGATACTGTTTGGAACAGGGTGACTATCTTGCAATTGCTGAACTAATTTCACCCTGGTGAATGGGTCCTGGGCTGGTAGATTTAGCTACGACTGTGAGTGATGCCCGGTCTGGATCAAATCCAGGTGAGGTATGACTGTTAAATGGGCCTTGATCTGAAAGAGATCAGTAGAATAAGGCACTATTGAGAATGAGTCCTTGTTGCGAGCATTTGGTCAGGTGAGCAATGGCTGTGAACGGGTCCTGGTCTACACTACTCTGATAGGGTGAGGTGGTCTTCTCCATATCCACTTTGAATCAATTTGATCATAGGCAATGGATGAGGAACCAGCATTAGTACTTCTCCACCCCTAATCTTTGTGTCGTTATCTTTTGAACATCCAGCAGCAGAGACAGGTAATTTACATATTTCCTTTTATAAGACAAAAATATGCTTACTGTTACATGTAAGGTGTTGCTAACTTTCCGTTGGTTCAATTGCTCTGTTTTATTACCTTTGCTCTCGAATCGCCAGGTATCTTTATGATACCGCCACGAGGTTCAAGTCCGAGTAATGATCAATAACTCGATACACCGATTAGTAAGATTCAAATTAAAGCACATTTATTATACACAGTAATTGCTACTCATGCACAAATTCTACGTCTAAGCTACTTCTACAACTAACAGGCCTATACTTAACTTCGGACTGGCCCACCAGGTCAGGGGAACAAATGGCCTTTCGTTCGGGTTCTGAGTCTGCGGGATTCGAAGTTGGTATGGATTGGTAGCTAGGAGCGCCTATCTCGTAGCGGGCGTTGAATTAAGACTTACTTCTGTTGGCCGTCACTGCACCGGTCACGCTCAATGTTGGTTCGTGTTGCTGGGTGACCCGGGCAGGACGAAGATGTGAAGAGGGCTGAAGAGAGCTGAAGAGAGTGATTTGAACTTGGGGCTTAACTCTTATAGTCCCCAGGGCTTCCCGCCTTTCGGGGCGGACCCTGTACCTGGTCCCAAGTGATTGGACTTTGTCCCAATCGCTTGGTTCGATTTCTCCAATACTGGAGCGGTTCCCTGATCGATGGGCGGTCTTGAGGTGCTCGTTCACCTCCTTTGTGTTGGCTCCTGCTGGCGCCGAGGAGTCTGGCTTTGCTTTGTGTGTCCAAAATGTTACTTATTGTTCCCAGGGATTGCTCATCAGTATGCAGATGGCTGCTACATTGTTATGCTGATGGTCGCTGGTATCGATGTTGTCTGGCCTTTGCAGAGGTAAATACACAGCAAACCTGCAGCTGCTGGTTTCTGTCTATGTTGGCTGACTTTCCCATCAGCCTTTGCCGTTCGCCACTTTAAATCGGGAGTTGGCCAATTTAGGTGGCTACAAAGGTCTTTATTGTCTGTGCAGCAAACTTAATAGGTAGATTCATCTTCAAAAGCAAGTTATATTTGAGATCTTTAGATACTAGAACTCCTCCAACTCTTGGAACCCGCTCACGACCCTCGGACTCCCTGTCCAGACAGCTTTCCAGTCGCAAAAACATCTATCAACAATTACCCTTTGTTTCCTGCCAACTTTGTATCCAGCTTGCTACATTCCCCTGCACCCCACAGGCTTTTTTTTTTTCACCAATCTGCCATGTGGGACCTTGTTGATGTCCATGTAGACCACATTAACTGCACTACCCTCACCAATCCTCCTTGTTACTTCCTCACAAAATTCAGTCACGTTAGTCTACAAATCCATGCTGACAGTTCTTGATTAGTTCATTAATTTCAGTCTTTTTCAAGCAACAAGTAAATATTGGAGGAGATAATTTAGCTTGCCTACATTCAGCTTAAGACCACAAGACATAGGAGCAGAATTAGGCCACTTGGCCCATCGAGTCTGTTCTGCTATTCAATCATGGCTGAAATTTTTCTCATCCCCATTCTCCTGCCTTCTCCCCATAACCCCTGATCCCCTTATTAATCGAGAACTTATCTATCTCTGTCTTAAAGACACTCATTGATTTGGTCTCCACAGCCTTCTGCGGCAAAGAGTTCCACAGATTCACCACCCTCTGGCTGAAGAAATTCCCCCTCATCTCTGTTTTAAAGGATCGTCCTTTTAGTCTGAGGTTGTGTCCTCTGCTTCTAGTTCTTCCTACAAGTTTTTCCTTCAAGCTTCTGAAGAAGATTGCAGTTTAAGGGATCCTCCTTGATTGTGTCATCCAAACACGTGCTGTCCTTCACTAAGAGAAGTCTTACAACACCAGGTTAAAGTCCAGTAGCTTTGTTTCAAATCACTAGCTTACGGAGCACTGCTCCTTCCTCAGATGAACCTATGGGGACCTATGAATAAGGCTTCCCCATGTTTAACTTGTATCCGGAAAACCAGCCAAGCTCCTCCAGAATACTCATAATTCCCCGATATCTCCCAGTGGATCCAAGATATAAAGCAGCGAATAGCGAGACCATGTGCTCAAACCCCCCACCCCCGCACCGCACAATCCCTTTCAAGCTCTGCGACGCTCTAAGCATTCTACTGCCAATGGCTCTATTGCCCCACAGCCCCTCCACTAGGTCCTTCCTCCACCTTGGGGAACTCCAACCCATCCAGGAACCCCCCCCCCCCGGGGTTCCGATTCATAATGCCTCCTGTAAGACTCATCGAATACCCCATTCACCCCCACCGGGCCCACTCTTCCCCTCCTTTCACCCTTCCAATCTCCCACCTTTTCCCTATGCGCCTGGATTGATAAGAACTCTTTCCCCCCTCCTCCCCCAACCACTGCCTTGAGCGTGGAGCTGAGATCGGACCTGTATCATTCAGTTCCACATACCATTGAATAGCGGCCCTCACCTTCTTGCACAACTCCTCATCCGCTAACAACCCTGCGTCCAGTCTCCACTGCGGGTACAGGGCTACCCCTGGTCCACTTGCAAGTCCACCCAGTGCTGCACTTGGTCTGAAACCACGATCGCCGAGTACCCCGAGCTGACGTCCCTCGCCAGCAGCGCCTTGCCCACCATGAAAAAATCAATCCAAGAGTACACCCTGTGCACATGGGAGAAGTACGAGAATGCCTTTGCCCTCGGCCTCCCAAACCTCCACTGATCCACCCACCCCCCTCCCCCATGCGCTCCATGAACCCTCCTTCAGCTCCTTCGCCACTACCGACACCCTCTCCAACCTCAAGTGCGACCGGTCCAAACCTGGTGCAATGACTGTGTTAAAATTCCCTCCCATGATCAACCGGTGCGAGTCCGGGATCTTCCCCAGCACCCGCCTCATAAACTCCACATTGTCCCAGTTTGGGACATAAACATTCACCAAATCCACCGGCATCCCCTCCAGCTTCCCACTCACCATCACAAACGTCCCTCCCAAATCTGCCACAATGCTCCCCACCTCAAACGCCACAGGTTTATTTGCCAACATCATCACCCCCTGCATCTTCATGCCGAATCTCTAATTAAAGACTTGCCCTACCCACCCTTTCCTTAATCTAGTCTGATCCCCGATATTCATGTGTGTTCCTTGCAAAAAGGCCACATCCGCCATCAAGCTCCTCAAGTGTGGGAACACGCACGACCATTTGACTGGCCCATTCAGCCCTCTCACGTTGCCATGTGACAACCCGGTTGCGCCGGCGGAAGCGGCAGAGGTGCTGTGACCAGGGCTGCTAAGCTAGTGCCTCTGCACGAAGCAGCCTCCATCCGCTCCCAAACCGACCCCGCACCCACCATCCATTTCCTTATCATCGCTATGTTGGCCGCCCAGTAATAGTTGCTGAAGTTCGGCAACGCCAGCCCCCCCTTCTCCTCTGTTCCTTTCAAGCATTACCCTCTTCACCCGCGAGGACTTCCCTGCCCATACAAATCCCAGAATAATTTTATTCAGCCTCTTAAAGAAGGACCGCGGGATAAAGATGGGGAGACACTGAAAAACAAACCAGAACCGCGGGAGAATCGTCATCTTAACAGTCTGCACCCCTCCCCGCCAATGACAGCGGGAGCGCATCCCACCTCCGGACCTCCTCCCTCACTCATTCCACCAGTCGGGACAGGTTGAGCTTATGCAACTTGCCCCAGTCCCGTGCCACCTGAATCCCAAATATCGGAAACTCTCCCCCACTAGCCTGAACGGCAACCCCTTCAGCCTACTCTCCTGCCCCCTCGCCTGAATTACAAACAACTCGCTCTTAGCCATGTTCAGTTTGTTTCCGGAGAACCGGCCAAATTCCCTCAGGGTTGCCATAGTACCGTCCATCCCCACCTTTGGGTCCGGGCCAGCGCAAACAGCAGTGGGGAGAGAGGGCAGCCCTGTCTTGTCCCACGGGGCAGTCTAAAGTAGTCCGATGTCATCCTGTTTGTCCTTGCACTTGCCTCCGGGAACCCATATCCTTTCTTGAGTAAGCTCCCTGCCAGTGTACGCGACCCTCCCGGCCCACCCTCGGATGCCCACCGTCATCACTCCTTTTCCAGCTGTGCCACAGTAAACACACCTTTGTCAGCAGCCTCCTCCTCTGAACAAAACAACAATCCCACCCTCCCCCTCTACTACGCTAACCACCTGGCCACCCCCTACTGCGCTCCCATTACCTAGCCCGCCCAGCTAGCCTGGCAACCCCTGCCCAAGGCGCTTGAGCCTCCTACCCCCCCCCCCCCCCCACTGATTCTTTTCCCCCACCCCCCACCATCTCCCGTTCGCATACCTCCATCACACAAGTAATAATGGAACACAAGAAAAATGGTGCACTCGCCCTCAATGCTCCCCAAACACCCCGCCACCAAACCCAACAAAACATCTCAAAAGAGAGAAGTTCTCCAACAAACAAAATGAAAAAAGACAGAAAAAGCAAACATCTTTTCACACCTCCTCCACTGTTCAATCTCCAGCCAGTCATTGTGTCTTGAAAACTCCATTGTATCCTCTGGTGTCCCAAATTTGTTTATTTTTTTATTAATTTAGAGTACCCAATTAATTTTTCCCCAATTAAGGGGCAATTTAGCATGGCCAATCCACCTAACCTGCACATCTTTGGTTTGTGGGGGCGAAACCCACACAGACACAAGGAGAATGTGCAAACTCCACACAGACAGTGACCCGGAGCCGGGATCGAACCTGGGACCTCGGCATCGTGAGGCAGCAGTGCTAACCACTGCACCACCGTGCTGCCCTTCTGGTGTTCCAAAATAATGTTCTTGGCAGTTAAACGTCACCCAGAGGTGGGTAGGGTACAGCATCCTGAACATCACCCCCTTTTTGAAGAGGGCAGCCTTCACCTGATTGAACCTGCTCTCCTCTTCGCCAGATCTGCGCCCAGGTCCTGGTACACCCGAAGCTCGTTGCCTTCCCAAGTGCGCCTCTTCTTCTGCCTTGCCTACCTGAATATCTTCTCCTTATCCAGGAATCGGTGGAGACGCACCGCCATCACCCTTGGCGGCTCATTCACCTCCAGCTTCCTCATCAGCGTCCTGTTTGCCAGTTGACCTCGAGGAGCCGGTCGAAGGCCCTCTTCCCCCATCAGCTTCTCCAGCATCTTGGCATACATGCCAGCGCCCGCTCGCACATTGCCTTCGAGCATCCCCACGATTCTTAGATTGTGTCTCTGGGAGAGGTCCTCCAGGTCCTTCATCTTCTCCTTCAGCCACTTCTAGGTCTCCAATCTCGGCTGCCAACGAGGTAAACTGCTCATTGTGCTCCCCCACCGCTTCCTCCACTTTCCGAATGGCCTGGTCCTGGGATTCCAGCCCCTGTTCCACACAATAAATTCCCACTTTTCGTGGTTCCACCATCTTGGCTAGGTGTCCCTGGGCTTCCCTCCTCTGCCGGCTGAACTTCTCGTTCAAGAAGTCCACCAGCTGCTCCATTGGCCACTGAGGTGGCAGCACACTGGTATGGAGGGTGAATTCTCATCTTTTCAAAATGTGTCAAGCTCAGACTGAAAACTGGCATGTAGCTCTCTAGTTACACAGGCCAGTTGTCGCTCCAGGTCTTGGGCTGGATTCTCCGATTTGGAGACTCTGTCCCCACGTTGGCGTGGGAACGGTGGCAGGAAAACTGGCGCAAAACGGCCACCAATTCCCGGTTTTGCTGGGGGCTAGCAGGAAGGCAGCTTGGAGCACCAGGCTCTAGCTGCCGATACGGCCTGGATTATTGCCGAGTCCGTGACCGCGCATGCACACGGCGGCGGCCTGCAGCGGTCGCGCCGTGCTTTATGGCGGATGCCGCTTGTGGATCCGGCCCTCAAAATAGTCCCCTCTTCGGCCGGCTCGCGCGCCCCAGACAACCCCACCACAAAGCCCCCAGCCCCGAATTATGTCCCCCCCCCTACCCGCGGATCGGCTCTCCCCCGACTGTGGCAGGGCTGGACTGAGTCCGCAGCCACCACGGCGAGTCCCCGACGGGTGAGACCACACGCGACCCACGCCGTCGGGAACTCGGCCGGTTGGGGGGGAGCATCGGGGGGCAGACCTCAGGCAATGATATATGGCATACCGTACTTTGCGAGTATGCCGCATTGGAGGGGGCAGAGCATCGCAAAAGCGGCATCGCCCCCGATTCTGTTGGGAATTTGGATTCTTCAGCCAGTCGGCAAACACGATTTTGGCTTTGACAACCGGAGAATCCAGCCCCTTGAGTCCCTCTAAGAAATGGTTTACTCCGTCACTGTGCACCCCCTCTTTACCTTTGCGCCCCCAGAAGGATCCCCTCGACTGCATCCCATTTTTAAAAAGCTGTTGTAAACCTTGCCAGCAAGTTTCAGTGAGGGGATGGGGTGAGGCAGAGATCACGTGTTGGGGAGGTCTGGCTGAGTATATTTTAAATTTATTAAAATCCATTTAAATGGGCCAGAACCTCGTGTCATCACCGCCAGTGGCATGAAAAATCGGAAAACGTGATCTCTGGAAATCGCACTTCCCAATTTTCTCTGAATTTTCCACCCGTATTGCCGTTCCCTCTGACCGCAAATGGCGGCTGAAAATCACTCCCGCAGTCAGGAGAAAGTTTAAAAAAAAAAAAAAAAAAATTTTAGAGTACCCAATTATTTTTTTTCCCAATTAAGGGGCAATTTAGTGTGGCCAATCCACCTAACCTGCACATCTTTGGGTTGTGGGGGTGAAACCCATGCAGACACAGAGTACGTGCAAATGCCACACAGACAGTGACCCGCGGCTGGGATCGAACCAAGTCCTCAGCGCTGTAGGCAGCAGTGCTAACCACTGTGCCACCGTGTCGCCGTCGTCAGGAGGAAGTTGACCTGGAAGCCCTCAACATTGACTCTACTCCCGACCCCATGAAGCCTCATGGGATCAGGCCCAACATGGGCAAGGAAACCTCCTCCTAATTACAGCTCCATCCTCCACCCCACCCTCCTTCAGCTGATGAATCAGTACTCCTCCATGTTGGACACCACATGGAGGAATCACTCAGGGTGGCAAGGGCACAGAATGTACTCTAGGTGGGATATTTCAATGTCCGTCACCAAGAGTGGTTCAGTAGCAATACTACTAAGTGAGCTGGTCGAGTCATAAAGGATGTGGGTCTGTGGCAGGTGGTGAGGGAACAAATGAGATGGAAAATCATACTAGACCTCATCCTCACTAACCTGCCTGCCGTAGATGCATTTGTCCATGACAGAGTCAGTGGGAGTGACCACCTTGTGGAGACAAAATCCTATCTTCACATGGACGATATCCCCCATCATGGTGTGTTGCACTACGACCACTAAATAGCATAGATTGTGAACAGATCCAACAACTCCAGACTGGGCAACTGTGAGGAGCTGTGGACCATCAGCAGCAGCAGAATTGTATATTAATCCAAGACTGGGCAACTGTGAGCCGCTGTGGCCCATCAGCAGAATTGTATAATAATCCAAGACTGGGCAACTGTGAGGCGCTGTGGCCCATCAGCAGCAGCAGAATTGTATAATAATCCAAGACTGGGCAACTGTGAGCCGCTGTGGCCCATCAGCAGAATTGTATAATAATCCAAGACTGGGCAACTGTGAGGCGCTGTGGCCCATCTGCAGCAGCAGAATTGTATAATAATCCAAGACTGGGCAACTGTGAGGCTCTGTGGACCATCAGCAGAATTGTATAATAATCCAAGACTGGGCAACTGAGGCGCTGTGGATCATCAGCAGAATTGTATAATAATCCAAGACTGGGCAACTGAGGCGCTGTGGATCATCAGCAGAATTGTATAATAATCCAAGACTGGGCAACTGAGGCGCTGTGGATCATCAGCAGAATTGTATAATAATCCAAGACTGGGCAACTGAGGCGCTGTGGATCATCAGCAGAATTGTATAATAATCCAAGACTGGGCAACTGAGGCGCTGTGGATCATCATCAGCAGCAGAATTGTATAATAATCCAAGACTGGGCAACTGTGAGCCGCTGTGGCCCATCAGCAGAATTGTATAATAATCCAAGACTGGGCAACTGTGAGCCGCTGTGGCCCATCAGCAGAATTGTATAATAATCCAAGACTGGGCAACTGTGAGCCGCTGTGGCCCATCAGCAGAATTGTATAATAATCCAAAACTGGGCAACTGAGGCGCTGTGGCCCATCAGCAGAATTGTATAATAATCCAAGACTGGGCAACTGTGAGCCGCTGTGGCCCATCAGCAGAATTGTATAATAATCCAAGACTGGGCAACTGTGAGGCTCTGTGGCCCATCAGCAGAATTGTATAATAATCCAAGACTGGGCAACTGTGAGCCGCTGTGGCCCATCAGCAGAATTGTATAATAATCCAAGACTGGGCAACTGTGAGCCGCTGTGGCCCATCAGCAGAATTGTATATTAATCCAAGACTGGGCAACTGTGAGCCGCTGTGGACCATCAGCAGAATTGTATAATAATCCAAGACTGGGCAACTGTGAGGCGCTGTGGACCATCAGCAGAATTGTATAATAATCCAAGACTGGGCAACTGTGAGCCGCTGTGGCCCATCAGCAGAATTGTATAATAATCCAAGACTGGGCAACTGTGAGGCTCTGTGGCCCATCAGCAGAATTGTATAATAATCCAAGACTGGGCAACTGTGAGCCGCTGTGGCCCATCAGCAGAATTGTATAATAATCCAAGACTGGGCAACTGTGAGCCGCTGTGGACCATCAGCAGAATTGTATAATAATCCAAGACTGGGCAACTGTGAGGCGCTGTGGACCATCAGCAGAATTGTATAATAATCCAAGACTGGGCAACTGTGAGGCGCTGTGGCCCATCAGCAGCAGCAGAATTGTATAATAATCCAAGACTGGGCAACTGTGAGGCGCTGTGGACCATCAGCAGAATTGTATATTAATCCAAGACTGGGCAACTGTGAGCCGCTGTGGCCCATCAGCAGAATTGTATAATAATCCAAGACTGGGCAACTGTGAGGCGCTGTGGACCATCAGCAGCAGCAGAATTGTATAATAATCCAAGACTGGGCAACTGTGAGCCGCTGTGGCCCATCAGCAGAATTGTATAATAATCCAAGACTGGGCAACTGTGAGCCGCTGTGGCCCATCAGCAGAATTGTATATTAATCCAAGACTGGGCAACTGTGAGCCGCTGTGGACCATCAGCAGAATTGTATATTAATCCAAGACTGGGCAACTGTGAGGCGCTGTGGACCATCAGCAGAATTGTATAATAATCCAAGACTGGGCAACTGTGAGGCGCTGTGGACCATCAGCAGAATTGTATAATAATCCAAGACTGGGCAACTGTGAGCCGCTGTGGACCATCAGCAGAATTGTATAATAATCCAAGACTGGGCAACTGTGAGCCGCTGTGGCCCATCAGCAGAAATGTATAATAATCCAAGACTGGGCAACTGAGGCGCTGTGGCCCATCAGCATCAGCAGAATTGTATAATAATCCAAGACTGGGCAACTGTGAGCCACTGTGGCCCATCAGCAGAATTGTATAATAATCCAAGACTGGGCAACTGTGAGGCGCTGTGGCCCATCAGCAGCAGCAGAATTGTATAATAATCCAAGACTGGGCAACTGTGAGGCGCTGTGGACCATCAGCAGAATTGTATAATAATCCAAGACTGGGCAACTGTGAGGCGCTGTGGACCATCAGCAGCAGCAGAATTGTATAATAATCCAAGACTGGGCAACTGTGAGCCGCTGTGGACCATCAGCAGAATTGTATAATAATCCAAGACTGGGCAACTGTGAGCCGCTGTGGCCCATCAGCAGAATTGTATAATAATCCAAGACTGGGCAACTGTGAGCCGCTGTGGACCATCAGCAGAATTGTATAATAATCCAAGACTGGGCAACTGTGAGCCGCTGTGGCCCATCAGCAGAATTGTATAATAATCCAAGACTGGGCAACTGTGAGGCTCTGTGGCCCATCAGCAGAATTGTATAATAATCCAAGACTGGGCAACTGTGAGCCGCTGTGGCCCATCAGCAGAATTGTATAATAATCCAAGACTGGGCAACTGAGGCGCTGTGGACCATCAGCAGAATTGTATAATAATCCAAGACTGGGCAACTGAGGCGCTGTGGACCATCAGCAGAATTGTATAATAATCCAAGACTGGGCAACTGTGAGCCGCTGTGGCCCATCAGCAGAATTGTATAATAATCCAAGACTGGGCAACTGAGGCGCTGTGGACCATCAGCAGAATTGTATAATAATCCAAGACTGGGCAACTGAGGCTCTGTGGCCCATCAGCAGAATTGTATAATAATCCAAGACTGGGCAACTGTGAGGCGCTGTGGCCCATCAGCAGCAGCAGAATTGTATAATAATCCAAGACTGGGCAACTGTGAGCCGCTGTGGCCCATCAGCAGAATTGTATAATAATCCAAGACTGGGCAACTGTGAGGCGCTGTGGCCCATCAGCAGCAGCAGAATTGTATAATAATCCAAGACTGGGCAACTGTGAGGCGCTGTGGACCATCAGCAGAATTGTATAATAATCCAAGACTGGGCAACTGTGAGGCGCTGTGGACCATCAGCAGAATTGTATAATAATCCAAGACTGGGCAACTGTGAGGCTCTATGGACCATCAGCAGAATTGTATAATAATCCAAGACTGGGCAACTGTGAGGCACTGTGGCCCATCAGCAGCAGCAGAATTATATAACCTTTTATTGTCACAAGTATGAAGTTACTTGAAAAGCCCCTAGTCACCACATTCCGGCGCCTGTTCGGGTAAACTGGTACGGGAATTGAACCCACGCTGCTGGCCTTGTTCTGCATCACAAACCAGCTGTCTAGCCCACTGGGCTAAACCAGCCCCGCAACCACAATCTGCAACCTCATGGCCCGGCATATCCCCACTGTACTATTACCACCAACTCTGGTTCAATGAAAAGTGCAGGGGGGTATGCCAGGAGCAGCACCAGGCATACCGAAAAATGAGGTGTCAACTTGGTGAAACTACAACACAGGATTACTTGTGTGCCAAACAGTAAAAGCAGCACTAAGCGATTCCACAACCAGTGGATCAGATCTAAGTTCTGCCACATCCAGCCGTGAATGGTGGTGGCCAATTAAACAACTCACTGGAGGAGGTGGCTCCACTAAGTGTGAGGTGATGCAATTGGGCCGGACAAATAAGGCAAGAGAATGCATGATAAGTTGCAGGTCCCTGGGAAGCACCGAGGATCAGAGGGACCTTGGTGTGCATGTACACCGGTCCCTTAAGGTAGCTGAACAGGTGGATACAATGGCTAAGAAGGCATATGGAGTGCTTGCTTGTATTCGTTGAGGCAGAGAGTTTAAGTCAGGGTGGTTATGCTGGAACTGTATAAAATGTTGGTTAGGTCACAGCTAGAGTATTAGGTGCAATTCTGGAATCCACATTATAGGAGGGATGTGATAGCACTTGAAAGGGTGCAGAGGAGATTTACCAGGATGTTGACCGGGCTGGAGGGTTTTAGCTATGAAGGGAGATTGGTAGACTGGGATTGTTTTCCTTGGAACAGAGGAAATTGAGGGGGGACATGAACGAAATGTAATTATGAGAGGCATAAATAGAGTAGACAGGAAGAAACATTTCCCCTTGGTGAAAGGATCAATGACCAGGGGGAATAGATTTAAGGCAAGGGGCAGGAGGTTTAGAGGGGATGTGAGGAAAAATCTTTTACCCAGAGGGTGGTGGGCGTTTGGGATTTGCTGCCTGAAAGGGTGGTGGAGGTAGAGACCCTCATAACATTTAAGAAGTATTTAAATATGCACTTGCAATACCAAGGCATACAAGACTATGGGTGAAATGCTGGAAAATGGGATTAGAATTGTTATGTGGTTGTTTTTGATTGGCACAGGCTGGAGGGCCTTTTCTGTGACATACTTAATGATGGGGGACCCCAGAACATCAGCGCAAAAGAAAAGGTGGAGCATTTGCTACAATATTCAGCCAGAAGTGCTGAGTAGATAATCCATCTCCGCCTCCTCTGGAGGCCCCCAGCATCACAGATACAATTTGATTCACTCCATGTGATATCAAAAAACGGCTGAAGGCACTGGATACTGCAAAGGCTATGAGCACTGACAATATTCCAGCAATAGTACTGAAGAATTGTGCTCCAGAACTTGCTGTGCCCCTAGCCAAGCTGTTCCAGTACAGCTACAATACTAGCTTCTACCCAACAATGTGGAAAATTGCCAAGGTATGTCTTTGCACAGAAAGCAGGACAAATCCAACCTGGCCAATTAACAGCCATCAGTATACTTTTGATCATCAGTAAAATGATGGAAGTGATCATCAGCAGTGCTATAAAGGAGCACTTGATGCTCAGTTTGGGTTCCACCAAGGTAACTCAGCTCCAGATATCATTAGCGCCTTGGTTCAAAGATGGACAAAAGAACTGAACTCCAGAGGTGAGGCCCTTGACATCAAGGCCGCTTGAGACTTACTTGGGCATCAAAGAGCACTAGCAAAACTGAAGTCCGTGGGAACCGGGGGGAAACTCTTTGCTGGTTGGAGTCATACCTGACACAAAGGAAGGTGGTTGTAGTTGTTGGACCTCAGTAATTTAAGCTCTAGGGTATCCTCTGGGTATTGTCCTAGGCCCAGCCATCTTCAGCTGCAATAACCTTTCTTCCATCATAAGGTTAGAAGTGGGGATGTTTGCTGATGTTCAGCACCATTTACGACTCCTCGTATCTTAAACAGTGCATGTCCAAATGCATCGAGAACAATATTCAGGCTTGAGGTGGCAAGTAACATTCGTGCCACACAAGTGCTAGGCAATGACCATCTCTAACAAGGGAGAATCTGCCCATCATTCCTTGACATTCAGTGGTCTTACCATTGCTGAATCCCCCACTATCAACATCCTGGGGGTTATCATTGACCAGAAACTTAGCTGAACTAACGACATCTTTGTCAATCTCTACCTATTGCTGGCCCTCTATCCAGCCTCACTGCTCCACGCATCCCCTCTCCCACAAAAGTATCAATCTGACCCTATTTCCAGTTCTCTCCAGCTTTGACAAAGAATCAACCAGACTCGAAACGTTAGCTCCGTTCTCTCTCCACAGATGCTGTCAGACTTGCTGAGATTGTCCAGTATTTTCTGGGGGGTTTTCAGATTCCAGCGTTCGCAGTAATTTGCTTTTAATATAAATGCTGTGGCTACAAAAGCAGATCAAAGGCTCGGAATCCTGTGGTGAGTAACTCGCCTCCTGAAGTCCCAAAGCCTGTCCACCATCTACAAAACACAAGTCAAGAGTGTGTTGGAATATTCTCCATTTGCCTGGATGTTTGCAGCTCCAACAACACTCAAGAAGTTCGACACCCAACTGGGTTGCTGCTGCGGAAATCCAAAAGGAAATGGCTAAAGAGTGGATGGGCGGGGATGGTGTGCGACGCTGGGGGAGCGAGCGGGAGCGCGGAGGCGGGATATGGGACTGGCCTAGAGAAGGTAATGGCTAGTCGACACGGCAGGGGGCAGGTAGCCCCCGAGTGAGGCTGATCACGTGGAACATGAGAGGCCTGAACGGACCGATAAAAAGGGCCCGAGTGCTCGCGCATTTGAAAGGACTAAGGGCAGACGTGGTTATGCTCCAAGAGACGCACCTAAAGGTGGCGGACCAAGTTAGGCTAAGGAAAGGATGGGTGGGACAGGTGTTCCACTCAGGACTGGACGCAAAGAATAGAGGGGTGGCCATTTTGGTGGGGAAACGGGTAGCATTTGAAGCAAAGAACATCGTAGCAGATAGCGGAGGTAGATATGTAATGGTGAGTGGCAGGCTGGAGGGAATGGAGGTCGTGTTGGTTAATGTGTATGCCCCAAACTGGGACGATGCGGGATTTATGAGACGGATGGTGGGGCGTATACCGGACCTGGAGGTAGGAAACTTGATTTTAGGAGGGGACTTTAATACGGTGCTGGACCCGGGGCTAGATAGATCCAGCTCAAGGACCGGCAGAAGGCCGGCAGCGGCCAAGGTACTTAAGGGGTTTATGGACCAGATGGGGGGAGTGGATCCATGGCGATTTCTTAGACCGAGGGCTAGGGAGTTCTCCTTCTTCTCCCATGTCCATAAAGTGTACTCCCGGATAGATTTTTTTGTTTTGGGAAGGTCGTTGATCTCTAGGGTGGAAGAAGCTGAGTACTCAGCCATAGCGGTTTCGGATCATGCCCCACATTGGGTGGACCTGGAATTAGGAGAGGAAAGGGAGCAGGGAACACTCTGGCGATTAGATGTGGGACTGATGGCGGATGAGGGAGTGTGTGCAAAAGTGCGGGGGTGTATTGAGAGATACCTGGAGGTCAATGACGACGGCGAGGTCCCTGTGGGAGTGGTATGGGAAGCACTAAAAGCGGTGGTCAGAGGAGAGCTGATCTCCATTGGGGCCCACAAAAGGAAAACAGAGGCCAAGGAAAGGGAAAGATTACTGGGGGAGATTTTAAGGGTGGATAGGGAATTTGCAGAGACCCCGGAGGAGGAATTGTACAGGGAGAGGAGACGACTCCAGACGGAATTTGACCTTCTGACCACCAGAAAGGCGGAGGTACTGTGGAGGAAGGCACAGGGGAGGAGATATGAATATGGGGAAAAGGCTAGTCGCCTGTTGGCTCATCAATTGCGAAAGAGGGCAGCAGCGAGGGAGATAGGAGGAATTGGAGACGAAAGGGGAGACACGGTGCGAAGGGCAGGAAAGATAAATGAGGTGTTCAAGACCTTCTATGAGGAACTGTATAGGTCTCAACCCCCAGAGGGAGAGGAGGGGATGCGACAGTTCCTGGACCAATTGAGGTTCCCGAAAGTGGAGGAGCGGGGGGTGGTAGGCCTGGGGGCACCGATTGGGGTGGACGAGGTTATTAAGGGACTGGGAAGCATGCAAGCAGGGAAGGCCCCAGGACCAGACGGGTTCCCGGTGGAGTATTACAGAAAATATGTGGACTTGTTGATGGCCCCGTTGATGGTGAGGACGTTCAATGAGGCCAGGAAAGGGGGGACTCTACCCCCGACGATGTCGGAGGCGACGATATCGTTAATTTTGAAGAGGGATAAAGATCCGTTGCAGTGCGGGTCCTATAGACCCATTTCATTATTGAACGTGGACGCCAAATTGTTGGCAAAGGTACTGGCATCGAGGATAGAGGACTGTGTCCCGGGGGTGGTGCACGAAGACCAGACAGGGTTCGTAAAAGGGAGACAACTGAATGTTAACGTGCGACGACTATTAGGGGTGATAATGATGCCCCCAGTGGAGGGGGAGGCAGAGATAGTGGCGGCAATGGACGCAGAGAAGGCATTTGATAGGGTGGAGTTGGAGTATTTATGGGAAGTGTTAAGGAGGTTTGGGTTTGGGAACGGGTTTATTAGCTGGGTTAGACTTCTTTATGGGGCTCCAACGGCAAGCGTAGTTACAGGTCGACATAGATCGGAGTATTTCCGACTATATAGGGGAACAAGACAGGGATGCCCGCTGTCTCCATTGTTGTTCGCGTTGGCAATTGAACCTCTGGCCATGGCGTTGAGAGACTCCAGGAAATGGAGAGGGGTGATTAGAGGGGGAGAAGAACACCGAGTCTCGTTATACGTGGATGACCTATTGTTATACGTGTCGGACCCAGCGGGGGGGATGATAGAGGTTATGCGAATTTTGAGGGGGTTCGGGGATTTCTCGGGGTATAGGCTAAACATGGGGAAGAGTGAATTATTTGTGATACATCCAGGGGACCAGAGTAGAGAGATAGAAGGCTTGCCTCTAAGGAAAGTGGAAAGAAACTTCCGATACCTGGGGATTCAGATCGCTAGGAGCTGGGGAACCTTGCACAGACTTAATCTGACACGGTTGGTAGAACAAATGGAGGAGGACTTCAAGAGGTGGGACATGCAGCCTCTATCGCTGGCGGGCAGGGTGCAAGCAGTTAAGATGATGGTCCTCCCGAGGTTCTTATTTGTATTTCAATGTCTCCCTATACTAATCACCAAGACCTTTTTTAATAAAATAGACAGGAGCATCACGAGCTTCGTGTGGGCAGGGAAAGTTCCGAGAGTAAGGAGGGGGTTCCTTCAGCGTAGTAGGGACAGAGGAGGATTGGCACTACCGAACTTGGGCGATTACTATTGGGCCGCCAATGTGGCAATGATACGTAAATGGATGATGGAGGGTGAGGGAGCGGCGTGGAAAAGACTGGAGAGAAAGTCCTGTAAAGGGACGAGTTTAGAGGCGCTGGTGACGGCGCCGCTACCAATCTCACCCAAAAAGTTTACCACAAACCCGGTGGTGGCAGCAATATTGAATATCTGGGGACAGTGGAGGCGACAGAGAGGGGTGCGGGGAGCCCTGGTGGGGTCCCCAATCAGGAACAACCATAGGTTCGCCCCAGGAAGAATGGATGGAGGATTTCGGAGCTGGTACCAGTTGGGAATTAGGAGGGTGGGAGATTTATTTATAGATGGGACTTTTGCGAGCTTGGGAGCATTGGAGGAAAAGTATAAGTTGCCCCGGGGAAATTTCTTGAGATATATGCAGGTGAGGGCGTTTACTAGACAACAGGTGAGGGAATTTCCGTTGCTCCCGACACAGGGGATACAGGACAGGGTGCTTTCAGGGGTGTGGGTCGGAGAGGGCAAGGTGTCAGAGATTTACCGAGAGATGAGGGAAGAGGGGGAGGAGTCGGTGGGCGAACTAAAAGGAAAGTGGGAAGAAGAACTAGGGGAGGAGATAGAGGAGGGTATGTGGGCGGATGCCCTAAGCAGGGTAAATTCCTCTTCCTCATGCGCCAGGCTTAGCCTGATTCAATTTAAGGTGCTACATAGAGCACACATAACGGGAGCAAGATTGAGCAGGTTCTTTGGAGTGGAGGACAAATGTGGGAGGTGTGGCGGGAGCCCGGCAAACCACGCACATATGTTTTGGGCGTGCCCGGCACTGGAAGGGTATTGGAAGGGAGTGACGGGAGTGATTTCGCGGGTGGTGAAGGCCTGGGTCAAACCAGGCTGGGGGGTTAGCTCTATTTGGAGTTGCGGAAGAGCCGGGAGTGCAGGAGGCGAAAGAGGCCGACGTTGTGGCCTTTGCGTCCCTAGTAGCCCGGCGCAGGATCCTACTCATGTGGAAGGAGGCGAACCCCCCCCGGACTGGAGGCCTGGGTAAATGATATGGCGGGGTTCATTAAACTGGAGCAGATAAAGTTTGCCCTGAGAGGATCGGCTCAAGGGTTCACCAGGCGGTGGCAGCCATTTCTCGACTACCTAGGGGAACGTTAGAGGGATGACAGATGACCAGCAGCAGCAACCCAGGAGGAGGGGGGGTTTAGTTTAGATTAGGTCAAAGATAAAGGGGTTTTGTTACTTGTGTATTGTTAAAAATTTCTGTATTATTGTTGCGTTTGCTTTGTAAGAGGGGAAAAATTGTTGTTTGGGAAAAAAATTTCAATAAAACATTTTTTTTAAAAAAAGAAGTTCGACACCAAATAGGACAAAGCAGCCCAATGGATTGGTACCCCATCCACAAACAGTAATCCTCCACCACTGACGTACAGTAGCAGCGGTGTGTACCATCTACAACATACACTGCAGAAACTCGCTAAGGCTACTTAGACAGTACCTTCCAAACCTATGACCACTACCACCTAGAAAGGCAAGGGCAGCAGACACATGGACAACACCATCACCAGGAATTTCCCCTCCAAGCCACTCACCATCCTGATTTCGAACTATATCACCATTCCTTCACCACCCTCCCTAACACCACATGGACTCCAGAGGTTCAAGATGGCAGCTCACCACTACCTTCTCAAGGGAATTAAGAAAGGGTAATAAATGCCGGCCTAGCCAGCGAAGCCCATATCGTATGATTTAAGAAATAAAGAATAAAACCGAGATCGAGAACCATGAAATAGAAGGAGAGGAGTAGAGAGCTTTTGGCAGCGTTTGTTTTATTTGTCGGTGAGGTTGTGGCTATGGGTTGTGCTGATGTGCGTATGGGTATGACTTGTTGGGACAGGTTATGCTAGTGATGGTCACACTAGTGGGCTGGAAGTAGCAGCAGATGCGATGTGGTTTTTCTCCTGGTCATGACATGGGTCTTGGCAAATAGCTGGAGGAGTCAGAAATCGCCCGGTTCAGCATCTGTGGGCATTTTGGTGCCGACTTTCCCTCCTCTTCACAGCCATCTTGGTGAGGGTTATGAGGGAGTTGAGCACTTGCTCCCTACCTCTGTGAGCTGAAGCTCTTTTCAGGTCAGGCTGGCTATAAAATTGTTTCCTCACTTTTGGATAATCGCTTGTGAGTGGAGTTGCTTTTGCATTGTTAAAATTGTGAAGATTTGCTCCAGAGAGGTCATTTTTAAAAAGAAACGGAAAACCCATATTTATTTATAGTGCCTTTCACTTCAGGATGTCCCATCTTGTTTTACAGCCAATGAAGTACTTTTGTAGTGTAGTCAGTGTTGTAATGTAGAAAATATGGCAGCATTCCCTAGGTTACTGTGTTGGAGTGTCATCTTAGACTTTTTACTGAAGTGGTGCTTAAAACCAAGAGAGAGTGCTCGCGTTGATCGACATCTGAGACTAATCTAGTGAGGGACAGCTAAAATATAAATAGAAAAAGTAACCAATGAGACTGAGGGTTTAAGTGTATGTGGTACCCTCAATAACGACGCTTAGAGTGTAAACGGTAAAGAAGGCTTTAATAAACTAAGAACTAGACTAGTGCAGAGACGTGTGCTAACAGCTACGCCGCCCACAAGGCGGCCCCTTATATACGGCTCCCAGATGGGCGGAGGCGAAGTTCCCCAGTGTTCCAAGCCCGGTCTTAAAGGGGACATTACCTTACATGATGACAAGGGTACAGTGTTACAGTAACCGTTCATCACAGTGTAAAAACAGGTTTGTACCAGCAGTAAAATTTACTTCAGTTTCGAGGATTTTCATTAAAAAACTTATTTTGGATTATAAAGTGCAAATGTTGGAAACACTGTTTTGTTAGATAATGCATGCTCCCTTTTCTCTGTAATTAACATGCCAGGTTTGGGCCCAGCTCCCAAACATAAGCCAAAACAAGTCATAAGTTAGGAATGCAGAAGAACCTTTCAAGAGCCTCCCAGAGCCACAATCATTACTAAGATGTAGGTGTCGTCAGCTAATCACAGTGTAGGCTGATCTGTCTTACAGAGAAGGTGGTTCCTTAAAATGGAGCCAAAAGCTGACTCTTCACTTGCAGAGTTGCGATTCTTTTAATACGTATTGCACAAGTCTTCACTTTGCAGCGAATTGTCCACCACAGATTCGATTTTCTGAAGTGTTGAGATAGCGTTCTTCTTCATGCATTCACAGAAAAATATCAAAACAAAGGCGGGCTACTTTATGCCACTGTGTCTGAAATTTGTACAATACCAAAGAAGTGCTGCACTGTTAGATGAGACATCAAACCAATGTCCCATCTTCCCTCTCAGATTGGTATTAAAGGACCATGGCACTATTTTGAAGAGCAGGTAGTTCTTCCTGGGGTCCTGGCGATATTTGTCCCTCAACCAACAGTACCAAATCAGGTTATGCAGTGATTAGTTCAATGTGCAAATTGGCTTATACGATACCTACATCAGAATAGTGATGACACTTCAAAACTACTTCATTGGCTGTAGGACAGTTTGGGACACCGAGGTTGTGAAAGCATTATGTAAATTAGGGTTTTTCTTAAAATACAAGCCTGCCAAATGTGATGGATTATTAGCCCAAAATCAGGACATTTGCACTCATCTTGTGTTGCAGTCAAGGTCAGCTGTCTGCTTTGCTGATTGCCATTGCTGCCAATCCTGCTGTATATATTTTAGCAGGTTGTATATCAGCACCAGTGGGTTCAGATGTTGAGTGCATTCTTTCTCTGAGGACTAAAGGCACATCTGCAAATTTGCCACCTGACTGGAACCCACCCTGGTATCGGGGAAGAGTGCATGTGGGCCAGTGATCCAAAAGCTGTGAGGACATCCCAGCCTTCTGTCAGATCCAAAATGGCAAATGCTGCCTGCATGCCACCAGGGGGCAGATGCACAACACAAAAGCTCCTCTCAAAGAGGGTCTGGTATCTCTGACAGCACTGGTGTCAGTGAGGTGCATTTTAATTTGGGGTGTTTTGTGAGGGCCACAAAGAATTCAGCACGAGTTTGTAGAATCAAACAGAAAGTAACTTTCGGCGCGATTCTCCAGAAAGATTTCTAAGTAGGGTAGTGAGCAGGAACTGCCGCAAGCTTCCCGGTGCTCGGTCCAGTGAGGCCGGCAACGCTATTCAACGTTAATTGGTCCTCGTAACGATACACCAAGGGCTTCTCCCTGCAAATTAAGGCTCGTCAGCCGATTCACCAGCACCTCGCTCGCCAGCCCCCCCATCTTAAACAGCACCTCACTCAGCCAACCCCAGCCAATTTGCAACAATGGCGCCCAGGAGACAGGCCCCAGGATTTGGGGATGCAGACCTGGGCAGGCTCCTAGATGCACTGAAAGCCAGGAGAGATGTCCTGTCCCCCCAAGGGCCCGCAGGTCAACTTTGGGCAGCCAATGCTGCCTGGGACGAGGTGGCGGCAGCTGTAAGCTCCAGAAGCGTGACAGGAGGACTGGTCTCCAGTGCCGGAAAAAGACACCGGGCAGCACGAGTGAGTAGACACCAAGCCCCCCACCCCCACAACCCCCAGCATCCATACCTCCATACTCAACGCGACCCCCAACCCTTCCTTCAAACCCCACCACTGTGAACCATGCATGTGGCTACCGATGCCCTCTCTGTGTCTCCTCAGGAAAAGTTCTCCCACAATCGCCTGGAGAGGGCCCAGACTGACGGTGATATACCAGACTTAGGAATCCTCACTTCCTTCAAGGAGCGGGCCCTGGAGATGACTTGGGTGGCCAAGGACAGGGCAGTCACCCATGCGGTGGTTGGTGGACGTCGCAGAGGAACCACCGGGCTCCATACAGAGGGCCTGTCAAACAGAAGTTGTGAATGCCTTGCTGACTGATCCCTGCCACTGACCACATGTCCATTCTCCCGCAAGTGATCCAACTGATGGTGTCGGCATATCCTGGGTGGCCGCCCTCCTGCCTCCCAGGAGATCACCGAGGAAGACACGATTGAGGTGTCACAGCTGTCATCCCACCCTCCACCAACACAGATACGCGCACCTCGGTGGGAAATGTTAGTGGTCAGACTTCTGGAGCACAATCTGGTGAGCACCACACAGCTGCTGATGTACATCAGGTGGAGATGGGAACCCCCAGGCGAGACAGCAGTCAGAGGGCTGCTGGATCCCAGGACCCAGCATTGTCCCAGCCTGATGCTGAGCCTATGGAGACGATAGGGAGCGGTCAGGAAGTTCAGAGGGAGATGTCAGCGACACTCTAGCAGATCCATACCCGATTGAGCGGTCCCAGAGGCTAAGGGTGTAGGAGATGTCGCCGGTGATGCATGACACCGAGGCCAACACTGCTAGGGTAGCGACCGCGGTGGAGAGCATGTTGAACAACGTCAGTACCATTAGTGAAGGTGTCCAAGACGTGAAACAGTTGGTGATGGCCATGGCTGAGGGTCTCGGCAGAATGTCCAACTCGCTGGGAGATGTTACTTAGTACCAGGCTGACCTTAGAACATAGAACATACAGTGCAAAAGGAGGCCATTCGGCCCATCGAGTCTGCACCGACCCACTTAAGCCCTGACTTCCACCCTATCCCCGTAACCCAATAACCCCTCCTAACCTTTTTGGACACTAAGGGCAATTTAGCATGGCTAATCCACCTAACCACACATCTTTGGACTGGGAGGAAACCGGAGCACCCGAAGGAAACCCATGCAGACACGCGGAAAAAGTGCAAACTCCGCACAGGCAGTGACCCAGCGGGGAATCGAACCTGGCACCCTGTCATTGTGAAGCCACAGTGCTAGCCACTGTGCTACCGTGCTGACCCACATTGATGAGGTGCTGTGAAACATATCCTGCTCTCGGATGGGAATGGCCGAGACGCTGCGGAGCTTGTCCCAGTTGCAAGTGGGCATTTCCGAGGCACTACAGAGCATGTCCCAGTCACTGAGGAGCATCGCCGAGGGTGTCAATACGATGGTGCAGAGCTTGGGTGGCTGCCAGGGCTGGCAGAGCCAGATGATGCAGAGGCAGCCAGGGCTCTAATCAGCTGCCGCTCCATCCCAAGGTGAACACCAGGGCCCTATGGGCACCGGGTGGGAGGAGGGGGGCATGGAGTACCAACCTGGACCCGTCCCATGAAGTGGGGGATGGTGACTACCAGCTCCCCCGAGTTCCACCCCTCTGATGAGGCCGTGTCTCACAGCCAGAACGGCTCTGAATATGTGTCGACAAGTGCGCTGGGGCCCTCTGGCCCCAGATGACACCTATCAGGGGCATTGAAGGCCATGGGATGAGGCAAGCAGCTAACTGCCTCCACATCAGATGTGCATCCTGGGGAAACACCTAGATGTGGTAGAGCTAGGAAGGCAAAGCACATCGATGATCACTGAAGGCACCGGAGGAGAGGCGGGGGTGAGGCCGGGTATGTGTGGGGAGGGGCGGCACCATCGGGAAGTGGGGAATTGTAAAACACAATAAACACCCTTGACCACAACCAGTATGACGCCTCTGTCACTCTCTTCCACAATGTGGGCCGACCTCCGAACCCATGGCCCATCTCTCCTGCAATCTGCCCCTCCCCGTAGCCCTCACTCACCCTCCGGGCATGGACATGTCCTTGGAGACATGTCCCCGGAGTTGTATCCCAACTCCTGGGTGTTCAGGTGTTGGCTGCTGTGTCTGTGGTGTTGTCTCCCACAGTGTTCAAGTACAGTGTCCATTCATCAAGGTGTGATTTGGAATGCTAGGCAATGACTCCCACATGGTACATGGCCTGCCCACCCACGGGAATCAACTTGGGTTGTGTGAAATGCTCACTTAAGCACGATTCCCAATTCCCTATTAGCAATAGCCTTCAGCCAGCACAGCAGAGGCCTCAGCAGTGATCATGGAATCATAGAATTTACAGTGCAGAAGGAAGCCATTCGGCCCATCGAGTCTGCACCGACTCTTGGAAAGAGCACCCTACCCAAGCCCACACCTCCACCCTATCCCCATAACCCAGTAACCCCACCCAACACTAAGGGCAATTTTGGACACGAGGGCAATTTAGCATAGCCAATCCACCTAACCTGCACATCTTTGGACTGTGGGAGGAAACCGGAGCACCCGGAGGAAACCCACGCGCACACGGGGAAAACGTGCAGCCTCCGCACAGACAGTGACCCAAGCCGGGAATCGAACCTGAGACCCTGGAGCTGTGAAGCAATTGTGCTAACCACTATGCTACCGTGATGTTCTCAATTCAGCTGCCCATGAGATATCTCTCCCTATTTTTTACTTCCCTGGAGGTCACCGTAAATCAAATCAGACGAGGAGTTTAACAGATTGCTATCAGCTATTTTACACTATCACCCAATGTATGATTTCTATTGTATTTACATAATTATCTCCTACAGCAGATAGTGTCTTTGAAAGGAAAGAGGAAAAATTCACCTTTCTACCTCAAATGGCTGTGGATTCCGGGGGTTAATTGAAACTTTCAGGAGTGAGATCAATAATATTTTTTTGGATAAGGTTAGCGAGGGATATGGAGCAAAGGTTGCTTAATGGAATTGAGCTACAGATCAGCCATGATCTGACACAATGGTGGAGCAAGTTCAAGGGGCTGAATGGTCTCCTTCAGTTCCTTGGTAAAGTAAATAGCAGTGATGGAAGTGACTAACCTCAGCTCATAGAATGCCGTGCGTGATCAGTTATAAAATCACGTGTTCTTACAAATAAACTGAGGTTAGTGTGTGGCCATTAGATTTCAGACCCACGTAATCACCCATGGTGACTATCCAGTTTCCGAATCAGACGGAATCTGAAATTATGTAAGACCTGAAAAGCAGTATGTCTCTTCAATTTGCAAACCCACAATTACACCTATGTATTTTCCAAACCTGGCAGCACGGTAGCACAAGTGTTCAGCACTGTGGCTTTACAGCGCCAGGGTCCCAGGTTCGATTCCCTGCTGGGTCACTGCCTGTGCGGACTCTGCACGTTCTCCCCGTGTCTGCGTGGGTTTCCTCCCGGTGCTCCGGTTTCCTCCCACAGTCCAAAGACATGCAGGTTAGGTCGATTGGCCATGATAAATTGCCCTGAGTGACCAAAACGATTAGGAGGGGTTATTGGGTTATGGGGATAGGGTGGCAGTGAAGGCTTAAGTGGGTCAGTGCAGACTCGATGGGCCGAATGGCCTCCTGCACTGTATGTTCTATGTTCTATGACCCGGGTTCGATCCCAGCCCCGGGTCACTGTCTGTGTGCAGTTTGCACATTCTGTGTCTGTGTGGGTTTCATCCCCACAACACAAAGATGTGCAGGTTAAGTGGATTGGCCACACTAAATTGCCCCTTAATTGGAAAAAAAATAATTGGGTACTCTAAATTTATTTTTTTTAATGTATTTTCCAAAGCAACGTTATTTCCATAGGGACTCAGATTTTATCCAATGTCTAGTTATCCTGGATTGAATTGCATTATATAAGCTTTAAATTCTTTTTGTACTGTGAAGTCTTTAGGTTTTAAAAATAGCAATGCCACTCCCAGTAGTTATTGGCAGCCAGTTCCAAAGAATGCAGATCTAACTCAAATTGCTCTATCTCAACCCTGCCCCTCAGTACCTGCCGGTGCTTGTGAGATACAAGCCAGTGCACGAGCTGACTCAGAGAAAGGTGGGGCCCTTTGTTAGTCACTGCCTTTGGCTTCAAACCCTTCCTATAACCGTCCACATAGTACACTGAGTTCTTGTGGTCTCGGCAGGCATTTTCAGTCCGCCATGCATTTCTTTGTACAATCTGCTTTGAAATGTTATATCAAAATGGCCCGTTAGTCTCCCACCTTCTAACTGTACCTGTGGCAAAATGTGTTTTTATTTTAACTATTTTTGAGCCCTGTTAAATCTGCGAGTTTTCAAGGTTATCCATGTTGAACATTAACCAAATGCATGCAATGTATCTCATTACAAGGGATTTATCTCTGCATTTTACTTTATTTTTTTGAAGTATATTGGAAAGGTTATTTGACTAAATATTTTGCATCTTTCTTTTGTATTCCGAAGTGGCAAATAAAACTGGTATTGCACAGAACTCCGTACAATTGCTTGTACATCCCTGCGTCTTTTTATATTTGGGAACATAATTAGCCACAGGCAGTTAAAGGTTCTTATTTGTTTTAGAGATCAGCCCTTTCTGTGTTTAACCTTGTGAGTGCTGTTTTTGTTTGTAACCGTACCTGTTAGTCCGTCCATTTTCTAAAATTGCCTCTCAACATTTTGTGCTTAACCTAAGTTCCTTTCCCTGAAAACTGAAAGTTTGTTCTTAAAGTTGTATATTTTTAAATGCTTGGCGCCAAAGCTGCACCTCTCCATTTGAAGTACTGCATTTAACATTGGACAATGCACCTCAGGAAGGATATATTGACCTTGGAGGGTGTGGAGTGCAGATTCATCCGAATGATACTGGAGCTAAAAGAGTAACATTATGAGGACAGGGTGGATAGAATAGGCCTGTATTATGTTGAATATCGAAGATCAAAGGGTAATCTAGTTGAGATATTTAAGGTGCTCAAAGGATTTGATCAGGTAGATTGAGGCAAACCATTTCCTCTGGTGAAGTGATAATTTTAAAATTAGAGCTAGGCCACTCAGCGATGATGAAGCACTGCTTCATATAAAAGGCAGCAGAAATCCAAAACTCTCTCCTCCAAAAAGCTGTGAAGGCTAGGTCAATTGAAAACATCAATTGATAGATTATTGTTAGGCAAAGCTACCAAGGAGAATGGAACCCAGGCAGGTAATTGGAGTCACGATACAGATCGGTCATGATCTCATTAAATGATGGAACAGGCTCAAGGAGCTTAAATGGTTCCCTCCTTTCTTATGTTTCTGGGCATGTGAAGCTGGGATGAATCTAGTCAAATCTTCGTGTGTGAGTGCGTTATGTGTCAGCCATTCATTTTGTAAATGGTGAAAAGTTAAACCCAAAAATGTGCAGGACCAAGGGATTTAAGGTGGAAAGATTAGGGGATAATCATGGGTGGGTGAATTGTAGCTTCCCAGATTAGCATGAGTACATTCTTAAATTTCATGCATTTCCTTTTAGAAACATGTCAAATGCGATTCGATTTTTCACTGAAGTGTTGGCTGACTACTTGATTGGTGGGATAGAAACCACCACGGGGCAGCACGGTAGCCTTGTGGATAGCACAATTGCTTCACAGCTCCAGGGTCCCAGGTTCGATTCCAGCTTGGGTCACTGTCTGTGCGGAGTCTGCACATCCTCCCCGTGTGTGCGTGGGTTTCCTCCGGGTACTCCGGTTTCCTCCCACAGTCCAAAGATGTGCAGGTTAGGTGGATTGGCCATGATAAATTGCCCTTAGTGTCCAAAATTGCCCTTAGTGTTGGGTGGGGTTGCTGGGTTATGGGGTAGGGTGGCGGTGTTGACCTTGGGTAGGGTGCTCTTTCCAAGAGCCAGTGCAGACTCGATGGGCCGAATGGCCTCCTTCTGCACTGTAAATTCTATGAAATTTCTATGAAATTCTATGAAACCCTTGTGCTTGGAGCTGATCAAACTAAATCGTTCAGCAATCTCATCAAAAGATGTGACTAATTGATATTTGTGAAAAATTAACCAATTATAAAATTATTTATAATTCTGAATAATATAATTATATGTTATTATAAATGTTCTTTTTGTATTACATCCTGTATGGCATGATTGGACATGATGCAAGTGTTCAGAGACACTTTAAAATGATTGCTTTTTTGCGTTTGCTTTTTAAAAAAAAAAAAATTTTTTTTTAATTCTCCCACATTTACACCCATCAACAATAAACAATAATCAACAAGATATGTCAATCCCCATAATGACAACGATCCCATCCGCCTACCAACCCCCAAACCTCAACCCGCATGTTCACATAAACAAATGACAAAAAGGAATCAGGGATTACCCGTAGTCACCCTTAATCTACACGGCTCTCCACCCACCCAACGCCATCCAGCCTCTGAGAGAGTACCGTACATGATACCCCAGAGTTGTACCCCCCCCCCCCCCCCCCCCAAGTCTCCAGCTCCTCCCGTCCACTGCCTCTTGTAAAACTCCTCATCCCAACCTCGGTTCCCTCCCCCAACCTCGGTTCCCTCCCCCCAACTTTCCACCCCGGCTAGACCACTCAGACCCTGTTCTGTCAGGCTCCGATGGCCTCAGCCCCTCCCCCCACCTCACTCCCGTTCACTGGCCGGCTTAAACCGGCCAGCGTGGAGGCCCCCGCCCGGGTCCCTTTCCCCCTTGCACGGCCCTAGGAAAGCCCAAAGATCCCCTTTTAGCACACAAACCCCACATATCCACCTACACCCCAAAGAACTCTCGTTTCGAGTGAAAGTCCCGTCCCTTCCCTTGTCCAAATATATGCAACATTGGCTCCTTTAGTCTCTACCCCCGCGCGCAGTGATACAAAAAAAAAGAAGAAAATACAGTCATGAGGTTACATCGGCACAGTCCTTCTGCCTTCGCAAACTCCTCCGCTGTTCCAAAATAAAAGTCCCTGAGCTTGTAAGTCACCCTCAGCTTCGCTGGAGAAACAATGCCGCACCGCACCTTGCTAATGTACAGTGCCCTCTTCACCCGGTTGAAGACAGCCCGCCTCCTCGCCAGCTCCACCGTAAAGTCCTGGCATACACGTATACCAGCTCCAGCCCACTGCACCACCCGCTTCTGCTTGGCCCAGCTCAGGACCTTCGCCTTCACACTGTACCTACAGAAGCACAGAGTCACTGCCCTTGGCGGCTCACTCGCCTTTGGTACAGGCCTCCACGACCGATGAGCCCGATCCAGTTAATATCGGGAGGGATCCTCCCCCTCCCCCAGTAGTTTTGCCAGCATCGTGGCTAAATACTCAGTCGGCTTCGGTCCTTCAACTCCTTCGGGCAGCCCCACGACCCTCATTCTGTCGCCTGGATCTGTTTTCCAGATCTTCCATTTTTCCTTGCAGATTCTTGTTCGTGTCCATCACCTTCCGCATCTCCTTCCCCATCGAGGCAAGTTGATCACCGTGCTGCAACACCGTCTCCTCCACTTCCTTCAGCGCCTCCCCTTGCTCTCGCACCTCCGCCACTGCGCTCGCCACCACCGTCTTCACCGGGGAAACCGCCTCCTCCATCAGCACATTCAAAACCTCCCTCATCTCCTTCCTCACCATCTCCATACATTTCTCAATCTGTGCCAACTGCTTTTGTAATTCCGCAGCCATCACCTTAGTTATTTCTTCAGCCGTAAGCACTGCGGCCTCCCCTGGCGCTCCAGCCTCCATTTTCTTTGTTAACCCCGCGGTGACCTTTCCCCTCTCCAACGGACTTTCAGCCGCTTTTTTGGATGTTTTTTGACATCCTTCTTCTCCTTGCGCTATCTCCCGACTTTTACTGCCGTCGCTGGCCCTAGGACCGGGCGTTACTCCCCGAAAATGCCGTTCCCAAACGGGAGCCCTCCAATGTGCGGCTGCCTCCCGCCCGCCGTCACTGGAACCTTGCATTTGCTTTTTAAGTTCATTTTCTTTTTTTAAAATAAATTTAGAGTACCCAATTCATTTTTTCCAATTAAGGGACAATTTAGCGTGGCCAATCCACCTTCCCTGCACATCTTTGGGTTGTGGGGGCGAAACCCACGCAGACACTGGGAGAATGTGCAAACTCCACACGGACAGTGACCCTACCTAGGACCTCGGCGCCGTGAGGCAGCAATGCTGATCACTGCGCCACTGTGCTGCCCTTTAAATTCATTTTCACCTGGATGTAGTTCGTACAATTCTAACAATATTTAAATTGAAGTGTTAAGTTTTAAAACCAATTTGTTTCAGTGAACTGTTTCCATTTTGCTGCGATAAGAATTACTGTCAGAAAAACACAACACATGCCTGAAATGATAACACTGAAGCTAGTGCTGATGGGTAGTCTCTTGGGGCTTTAGTTTTTGCAAGAATGGTGGGTATCTGGGTCAAGAACCCAGATGCACGAGTGCAGGCCTTCTCGTTGAACTTTCCAGAAGGCGTCCAGTTAGAAAGCCAAGTCCTGGATTGCCATCTAATTAGGGATGGCAGGTGGGATGACGTATCAGGATTGCGATTGAACGCGCGGGGTTTAAAGTGTCACTGGTGGGCATTCACAGTGGCTGCATAAAGCTTTGTACTTGGAGGAGCTTTTCCTGAAGAAAATGGAAGGGACGTAGGGTAGAACATAGAACATACTTGCTGGGAAAGAAGGTGTCATTCGAGGTGCCGAGCATTGTGGCAGATAATGGCGGTAGGTACATAATGGTAAGTGGTAAGTTGCAGGGAGTGAGGGTGGTACTGGTCAATGTGTATGCTCCGAACTGGGACGATGCGGGTTTTATGCAGCGTATGTTGGGTCGGATCCCAGACTTGGAAGTGGGGGGCCTGATAATGGGGGGAGACATCAACACGGTGTTGGATCCGGCACTGGATCGCTCCAGGTCTAGGACGGGTAGGAAGCCGGCGGCGGGTAGAGTGTTGAGGGGATTTATGGACCAAATGGGAGGGGTGGACCCTTTGAGATTTGCAAGGCCGGGGGCGAGGGAATTTTCATTCTTCTCAAATGTCCATAAGGCTTATTCTCGAATCGACTTTTTCATTTTGAGTAGGGCGCTGATAGCGAGAGTAGAGGATACCGAGTATTTGGCAATAGCCATTTCGGACCACGCCCCGCATTGGGCGGACTTGGAGATGGGGGAGGAGAGGGACCAGCGCCCACTGTGGCGCTTGGAGATGGGGCTGTTGGCGGACGAGGAGGTGAGCGAGCGGGTCCGAGGAAGTATAGAGAGGTACTTGGAGACCAACGACAACGGGGAGGTCCGAGTGGGGATGGTATGGGAGGCACTGAAGGCGGTGGTGAGGGGAGAGCTGATCTCCATTAGGGCCCACAAGGAGCGGGGGAGAGGGAGAGGCTGGTGGGGGAGATGGTGAGGGTAGACAGGAGGTATGCGGAAGAGCCTGAGGAAGGATTGTTGAGGAAGAGGCGCAGCCTCCAGGCCGAATTCGACCTGGTGACCACCAGGAAGGCGGAGGTGCAGTGGAGGAAGGCCCAGGCGGCGGTCTACGAGTATGGGGAAAAGGCAAGCCGGATGCTGGCGCATCAACTTCGGAAGCGAGAGGCAGCTAGGGAGATCGGGGGAGTTAAGGACAGGGGAGGGAGCGTGTTGCGGAGTGGGGTTGGCATCAATGGGGTCTTCAGGGACTTCTACGAGGAATTGTACCGATCCGAGCCCCCATGGGATGAGGGAGGGATGGGCCGTTTCCTGGACCAATTGAGGTTTCCAAAGGTGGAAGAGGGACTGGTGGCGGGACTGGGGGCCCCGATTGGGCTGGAGGAGCTGATCAAAGGGATAGGAAGCATGCAAGCAGGGAAGGCACCGGGGCCGGATGGTTTCCCGGTCGAGTTCTATAAAAAATATATGGACCTGTTGGGCCCGCTGTTAGTTAGGACCTTTAATGAGGCAAGGAGGGGGGGGGCTTTACCCCCGACGAATTCCCGGGCACTGATCTCCTTGATCCTGAAGCGGGACAAGGATCCCCCGCAATGTGGGTCTTACAGACCGATTTCCTTGCTAAATGTAGATGCCAAGGTGCTGGCAAAGGTCTTAGCCATGAGGATTGAGGATTGTGTGCCGCAGATCATCCATGAAGACCAGACTGGGTTTGTGAAGGGGAGACAGTTGAACGCGAATGTGCGGAGGCTTTTGAACGTTATCATGATGCCGGCGAGGGAGGGGGAGGCGGAGATAGTGGTGGCGATGGACGCTGAGAAAGCCTTCGATAGGGTAGAGTGGGGGTACCTGTGGGAGGTGCTGAAGAGGTTCGGGTTTGGGGAGGGGTTTGTCAGGTGGGTTAGGCTGTTGTATGAGGTCCCGATGGCGTGTGGCCACAAATAGGAGAAGGTCCTAGTACTTTCGGTTGCACCGAGGGACGAGACAGAGGTGTCCCCTGTCCCCCCTGCTCTTGGCACTGGCGATTGAACCCCTGGCTATGGCACAGAGAGTCGAGGAACTGGAGGGGGTTGGTGCGGGGTGGGGAGGAGCATAGGGTGTTGCTTTATGCGGACGACCTGCTGCTGTATGTGGCGGACCCGGCGGGAGGAATGCCAGAGGTAATGAGAATCCTTAGGGAATTCGGGGACTTTT
Source organism: Scyliorhinus torazame (assembly GCF_047496885.1). Lineage (NCBI taxonomy): Eukaryota > Metazoa > Chordata > Chondrichthyes > Carcharhiniformes > Scyliorhinidae > Scyliorhinus > Scyliorhinus torazame. Next base: position 243,240,072 of record NC_092707.1, read on the forward strand.
CGGGGTACAAGCCCAATATGGGGAAGAGCGAGCTGTTCATAGTTCAGCTAGGGGACCAGGAGAGGGGGATTGGCAAGCTCCCACTAAAAAGGGCGGAGAGGAGCTTCAGATATTTGGGGGTCCAGGTGGCCAGGAGCTGGGGGGCCCTGCATAGGCTTAACTTTACAAGGCTGGTGGAGCAAATGGAGGAGGAGTTCAAGAGGTGGGACGCGTTGCCGCTGTCCTTGGCGGGTAGGGTGCAGTCAATCAAAATGACGGTGCTCCCAAGGTTTTTGTTCCTGTTCCAGTGCCTCCCCGTGTTTATCCCGAAGGCTTTTTTCATGCGGGTTAACAGGAGTATAATGGGGTTTGTGAGGGCGCGAGGGACTCCGAGGGTGAGAAAGGTGTTCCTGGAGTAGAGATGGGGGGGCGGGGGCTGGCGCTACCCAACCTCTGTGGGTACTACTGGGCCGCCAATGCGACGATGGTGCGCAATTGGGTGATGGAGGGGGAGGGGGCTGCATGGAAGAGGCTGGAGACGGCGTCCTGTGTGGGTACGAGTCTGGGGGCGCTGGCAACGGCGCCGCTGCCGCTCCCTCCAAGGAGGTATACCACGAGCCCGGTGGTGGTGGCGGCCCTCAGAAGTTGGGGCCTCGGCGTGGACCCCATTACGGGGGAACCACCGGTTCGCCCCAGGAAGAACAGGTGGAGGGTTTTTGGGGTGGCACAGGGCAGGGATACGAAAGTTGGGGGACCTGTTTGTGGACAGGAAGTTTGCGAGCTTGGGTGAGCTGGAGGAGAAGTACGGGCTCCCCCCGGGGAACACCTTCAGGTACTTGCAGGTAAGGGCGTTTGCCAGATGGTAGGTGGTGGAATTCCCGTGGCTACTGCCACACACAGTACAGGACAGGGGGGGGGGGGAGATTTCGGAAACGTACCAGGTGATGCAGGAGGAGGAGGAGGGGGCCTCGGTGGTGGAGTTGAAAGGTAAGTGGGAGGAGGAGTTGGGAGAGGAGATCGAAGAGGGGAGGTGGGCAGATGCCCTAGGGAGGGTGAACTCTTCCTCTTCGTGCGCGAGGCTCAGCCTCATACAGTTTAAGGTGCTGCACAGGGCCCACATGACCAGGACAAGGATGAGCCGGTTCTTTGGGGGTGAGGACAGGTGTGTTAGGTGCTCAGGGAGCCCAGCAAATCACACCCATATGTTCTGGGCATGCCCAGCGCTGGAGGAATTTTGAAAGGGCGTAGCGAGGACGGTGTCGAGGGTGGTAGGATCCAGGGTCGCAATATTTGGGGTGGCAGAGGAGCCGGGAGTGCAGGAGGCGAAAGAGGCCGGAATTCTGGCCTTTGCGTCCCTGGTAGCCCGGCGAATGATTCTCCTTCAGTGGAAAGATGCGAGGCCCCCAAGTGTGGAATCCTGGATCAGCGATATGTCAGGGTTCATTAAATTGGAGAGGGTGAAATTCGCCTTGAGAGGGTCGGTACAAGGGTTCTTTAGGTGGTGGCAACCGTTCTTAGACTTTCTGGCAGAACATTAGACATTGGTCGATGGCAGCAGCAGCTCGGGGTGGGGAATTTACTTTATTTTTGTTTGTGTTATTTACACTGGAGGGTCTGAGGGGGTGTATACACCTGTTGTGTTAAGTCGGGGTGTTAATGTTAATTTCTTATTTATGTATGGGGCGGAGTGGTTTGGGGGGTTGCTTTTTTAGATTGTGTTTTGTACTTAACCCTGTTGGGTTCTTTTTTCTTTCTCATTTTGTTATTGATATTTTATGAAAACCTTTAATAAAAATTATTTTTTTTTAAAAAAGAACATAGAACATACAGTGCAGAAGGAGGCCAGTCGGCCCATCAAGTCTGCACCGACCCACTTAAGCTATCACTTCCGCCCTATCCCCATAACCCAATAACCCTTCCCAACCTTTTTGGTCACTAAGGGCAATTTATCATGACCAATCCACCTGTCCTGTACATCTTTGGACTGTGGGAGGAAACCGGAGCACCCGGAGGAAACCCACGCAGACACGGGGAGAACGTGCAGACTCTGCACAGACAGTGACCCAGCGGGGAATGGAACCTGGGACCCTGGCGCTGTGAAGCCACAGTGCTATCCACTTGTGCTACCGTGCTGCCCTGCGTAGGTCGACAGCCTGGTTGAGTTGTGAAAGTCTCCTGCAGGAACCACCTGCAATTCCTTACCAAGATGCGATCATTAATATCAGCCTCAATGACCTGCTCCTGTCGTCACAAATGTCTGCCAATCTCAGACTTGCCACTTCCCCCTTCATGGTACTGAGTGTGTGTCACTTTTTGGCGTCAATGACAACCTGCTAGGTATTTGCCTCCTTTCAGCTGTCGTGTTGCGAAAACTGCTTGTGACCTGTCCATCCCTGGCAAATGGCCATTTGAGGTGGAAAATTTCTCTCAACTGCCTCTTTAAATACTTTAATTGTCTTTCTGCCAGCGCAGCATAGATTGCTGACCGAGGGATGTGGCCAATTTTATGGCTGGTGTCTTCTTCCAGTGAATTGAATATTATATTTTTGGTTCCCCAAATCATTTGCAATGATTCGGCCGACTTTGCCAGCGTTTCTTTGATATAACAAGTAGAACCTCGACCCCTAAATTCCCACCTTGCTTATTCTAAATTATTTCAGCAAAACAAAATTAAATGAACAGGAATTGATGCAGTCCAGATTCAAATGATCAACCCTGTTTCATGGTTTATGATTTTTTTTCTGAATGGTCATTCAGATTAAGGGGAATCAGCTGGAACAATAATTTCCTATTTCTCCCTTTTCCTGATTAACCTATCAAGATTCAGGATGGAATTCTCCCACTTTGAGATTAAGTGCGTTGGCAGCTGGCTCCTGTCCCTCTGACCAGAATTGGCGAGATCCTGCGCCAGCTTCTGCACTTGGAATCTCATTAATTATGCACAAACAAGTTCTACTCCGACTGTTCTAACAGGCCGGCAGCTGATTCGTCCACCTGCCTACTGTTGGTGGATTCGAAAGTTCTGGCGCTATATTTAAATACCAGTCCAGCACACTCGTATCACTCTCTCCAGCCCAACGGTTTGCGCCAGACCATGCAGGATGTCGGCAACCTAGAGGCAAAAGGCAGCCTCAAGAAGAAGCCTGATCCTCGATTCAACCACCTTCTCCCTGATCTCTCACCCACCAAGTTTCTTTCGCATACACTCGCCTACTCCTTGAGCTTGCCATGTCATGTGGCCTCATTACGCCCACTGCACCAATCACTTCCTTGTATCACTGATCACATTTATCCCCTTTCCTGCTCCTAATTCCACTTACTTTGCTGTTTGCCCCAGGAAAACAACTCTCCCTCAAATGACATAAAACTGCACTTTCAAATTCCTTCAATGTAACCTTTGGTCCCCTACTCTCCCATGATATATGTCGCTACTAACCCACACCGTCACAATTGATGTCCTCGTCACCATTATGTCATAGGAGTGTCCTTTTAAGAAATGTTTTTGTCTTATCACATGGCTTCAGTGATGTCATTTTGTAGGTGGAGCTGGGCTGTGGCCCTGGGAGTTGGTTTTACTTTCGCTTTGAGTTTGAACTGGTTTTGTTCTGCACAGGTTGAAAGAAGGTTTTTTTTCTCCATCTGCATTTTAAAAGCTGTTCCAGACTGTTTGATAACTTGAAAAGCAATAACTGTTTTCTGGAAGAAATTCAAACCTGTTTTGGAAAGGAAACATGAGCATCTATATAGTCTTGGGTGCCGAGTGCTGGGCCACACCTTTGAAAAGGGGTTTCTGGTTTATGGGATCTTGTTATTAAGTTGGAACAGCTAAAAGGGGAATTTATTAAGGGTTATACATAGAGCACTGTAGCTGTGTGGGATATCTATGTTGGTAGTTGATAAAAATGCTTACTGTGTGTGTTTATAAAAATGTGAACTAAACTCGTAGAATAAACTTTGTTTTTGATTAAAAATGCTTAAGGCCTCTGTTGAATAATACCTAAAGGGCAGATCCTTGTGCTCATCGTAACCAAAATCAGTAAATAGTTGTAGGTCAGGTGAACTCCATGATATACTTTGGAGTTTTCTAAACCCTGGCCCATAACAAATTGGGGGCTCATTCGATAAAAGTCTATCTTTCATGATTGGGTTGGCTTAATGAACTTAAAGACAGTGAGGGGTGAGCATATTTGTGTTTGCTTTTCAGGTGGTGTATTCCAGTTTAAGTAGGGAGTGTGTTGTGGACAATGGCTCTTTCAGAGGCTCAGATGTTTTGGGGTGGGAGAAGGTCACACAAAGAGACTAAATAAAGGCTTTTAGATTTGGGAATAACATTGCCTGACAACATACAAAAAGAAGAGGTAATTGCGGTGGTAGGTGAGCATTTGGAATTGCCTGAGACACAGTCAGAATATTTGGAAATGGCAAGAATTCAATTACAGATCAAGCAGCTTGAACATGAAAAAGAATTAAAGCAGCTTGAATATGAAGAAAGGGAAAAAGAAATAATTGCCCTAGCAGAACAAAAAGAAAGTGAAAGGGAAGTACAGATCAGAGAAAAAGAAAAGGAGAGAGAAGAACGGGGAAAAAGAAAGAATAGCCCTAGCAGGACCAAAAGTGAGAGAAAGGGAGGTACCGATCAGGGAAAAAGAAAAAGAGAGAGACTTTGAACTTCAGAAAATGGCCATGAAACGTGACAGTTTGAGGATAGTGATGAGGATAGTCGAATGGCAGATGATTATGAATTAGTTCATAAATCAAAGTTTGGTTTCCAACATCAATTTCAGCCTGTGAGGGATAGAAACTGGGGAAAAGAGAAATACTCAAGTGGTAAAGGTAAAAGGGATCTGATGGGAGATGATGAGGAGGGTGTACCTCAGATTAAAAAAGAAATCCAGGACTTCCGGGTGCGGCGATGACCAGCTGAGTCGCACGTTTCGGCAGCTCCCTGTGAAACGGACTTTTGGGCTCTTGATAGGAGCCCCAACGGCAATTTTGACGGCTAAAAACACTGTGCGGTAAACCAGAAGGGAATCCCCCCTGGATACGGATGGAAAAAGGAGGAGAGAGTGGCCAGATTGCAGTGGATCCTTTAGAACAGCGGCAAGGAAGGCAAGCAAAAACCAAGATGGCGTCGGAAGGTGGCAGTTTAACATGGGGCCCTGAACAACAAGAGTTCTTGAAATGCTGTGTGGAAGAGATCAAAAAGGAAATGAAGAAAGAGCTGTTGGCCCCGATACTACAGGCGATCGAAGGGCTAAAGGAGGAATAAAAGACCCAGGAGCGGGATCTTCGGGTCGTGAAGGCAAAGGCAGCCGAGAATGAGGACGATATACAGGGCCTGGTGGTGAAGACGGAGACGCAGGAGGCACATCAGAAACGATGTGTGGAAAGGTTGGAGGCACTGGAAAACAACGCAAGGAGGAACAACCTGAGGATTCTTGGTCTTCCTGAAGGTGTGGAGGGAGCGGACGTCGGGGCATATGTGAGCACGATGCTGCACTCGTTAATGGGAGCGGAGGCCCCGGCGGGTCCGTTGGAGGTGGAGGGAGCATACCGAGTGATGGCGCGAGGACCGAGAGCAGGAGAAATTCCCAGAGCCATAGTGGTGAGATTCCTCCGTTTTAAGGATAGAGAAATGGTCCTTAGATGGGCGAAGAAAACTCGGAGCAGTAAATGGGAGAACGCGGTGATCCACGTTTATCAAGACTGGAGTGCGGAGGTGGCGAGAAGGAGGGCGAGCTTTAATCGGGCCAAGGCGGTGCTTCATAAAAAGAAGATAAAATTTGGAATGCTGCAACCGGCAAGACTGTGGGTCACATATCGAGGGAGGCACCACTACTTTGAGACGGCGGATGAAGCGTGGACTTTTATTGTGGAAGAAAAACTGGAATGAGCGGGTTATTAAAAAGAACGTTCGAACAAAGTGGTGGGGCGAATGTGGGGGGCAAAGAGGGGTTTTATGTACTAATCCTGCGATGTGGTAACTTTTCTCTCTCCCACAGGTGGTGATGGGGGGAGGAGGGGAGGTGGAGGAGATGGGGCGTTGGCCATTGGGGGCGGGGCCAAGGGAGAAGCGCGGGCTTGGTTCCCGCGCTATGATAATCATGGCGGGAATAGAGAAGCAGGAAGGAGGGGGCGTCGCACGGTGCGAGCCGAGGTCACGGGGGGAAGCCGAGGTCAGCCAGAGTTTGCTGACTTCTGGGAGCAACATGGGGGGAGTAATTACGCTAGCGGGGGATCTAGCGGGGGGGGGTGGGAGGGGGGAATTACTGGGTTGCTGCTGCTGGGGAGAGGGGGGAGCTGGTATGGGAGAGGATGGGCGGGGGGCACCGCCTGGGGGAAATACAGCTGCGTGGGAACTGGGTGAGGAGCTGGAAAAAGGTGATGGCTAATCGACAAGGGGGGGGGGGGGGGGGTAGGAAGCCCCCCAACTCGGCTGATCACGTGGAACGTGAGAGGGCTGAACGGGCCGATAAAGAGGGCACGGGTACTCGCACACCTGAAGAAACTTAAGGCAGATGTGGTTATATTACAGGAAACGCACCTGAAACTGATAGACCAGGTTAGGCTACGCAAAGGATGGGTGGGGCAGGTGTTCCATTCGGGGTTAGATGCGAAAAACAGGGGGGTGGCTATATTAGTGGGGAAGCGGGTAATGTTCGAGGCAAAGACTATAGTGGCGGATAACGGGGGCAGATACGTGATGGTGAGTGGCAAACTACAGGGGGAGACGGTGGTTTTGGTAAACGTATATGCCCCGAACTGGGATGATGCCAATTTTATGAGGCGGATGCTAGGACGCATTCCGGACCTAGAGATGGGAAAGCTGATAATGGGGGGAGATTTTAATACGGTGTTGGAACCAGGGCTGGATAGGTTGAAGTCCAGGACTGGAAGGAGGCCGGCAGCAGCCAAGGTGCTTAAAGATTTTATGGAGCAGATGGGAGGTGTAGACCCGTGGAGATTTAGCAGACCTAGGAGTAAGGAGTTCTCGTTTTTCTCCTATGTCCATAAAATCTACTCGCGAATAGACTTTTTTGTGCTGGGTAGGGCATTGATCCCGAAGGTGAGGGGAACGGAGTATACGGCTATAGCCATTTCGGATCACGCTCCACACTGGGTGGACTTGGAGATAGGGGAGGAAACAGGAGGGCGCCCACCCTGGAGAATGGACATGGGACTAATGGCAGATGAGGGGGTGTGTCTAAGGGTGAGGGGGTGCATTGAAAAGTACTTGGAACTCAATGATAATGGGGAGGTCCAGGTGGGAGTGGTCTGGGAGGCGTTGAAGGCGGTGGTTAGAGGGGAGCTGATATCAATAAGGGCACATAAAGGGAAGCAGGAGAGTAAGGAACGGGAGCGGTTGCTGCAAGAACTTTTGAGGGTGGACAGACACTATGCGGAAGCACCGGAGGAGGGACTGTACAGGGAAAGGCAAAGGCTACATGTAGAATTTGACTTGCTGACTACAGGCACTGCAGAGGCACAATGGAGGAAGGCACAGGGTGTACAGTACGAATATGGGGAGAAGGCGAGCAGGTTGCTGGCACACCAATTGAGGAAAAGGGGAGCAGCGAGGGAAATAGGGGGAGTGAGGGATGAGGAAGGAGAGATGGAGCGGGGAGCGGAGAGAGTGAATGGAGTGTTCAAGACATTTTATAAAAAATTATATGAAGCTCAACCCCCGGATGGGAGGGAGAGAATGATGGGCTTCTTGGATCGGCTGGAATTTCCCAAGGTGGAAGAGCAGGAAAGGGTGGGACTGGGAGCACAGATCGAGGTAGAAGAAGTGGTGAAAGGAATTAGGAGCATGCAGGCGGGAAAGGCCCCGGGACCGGATGGATTCCCAGTCGAATTCTATAGAAAATATGTGGACTTGCTCGCCCCGGTACTGACGAGGACCTTTAATGAGGCAAAGGAAAGGGGACAACTGCCCCCGACTATGTCTGAAGCAACGATATCGCTTCTCTTAAAGAAGGAAAAGGACCCGCTACAATGCGGGTCCTATAGACCTATTTCCCTCCTAAATGTAGATGCCAAGGTCCTGGCCAAGGTAATGGCAATGAGAATAGAGGAATGTGTCCCGGGGGTGGTCCACGAGGACCAAACTGGGTTTGTGAAGGGGAGACAGCTGAACACGAATATACGGAGGTTGTTAGGGGTAATGATGATGGCCCCACCAGAGGGAGAAACGGAGATAGTAGTGGCGATGGATGCCGAGAAAGCATTTGATAGAGTGGAGTGGGATTATTTGTGGGAGGTGTTGAGGAGATTTGGTTTTGGAGAGGGGTATGTTAGATGGGTGCAGCTGTTGTATAGGGCCCCAGTGGCGAGCGTGGTCACGAATGGACGGGGATCTGCATATTTTCGGCTCCATAGAGGGACAAGGCAGGGATGCCCTCTGTCCCCATTATTGTTTGCACTGGCGATTGAGCCCCTGGCGATAGCGTTGAGGGGTTCCAAGAAGTGGAGGGGAGTACTTAGGGGAGGAGAAGAGCACCGGGTATCTTTGTATGCGGACGATTTGCTACTATACGTGGCGGACCCGGCGGAGGGGATGCCAGAAATAATGCGGATACTTGGGGAGTTTGGGGATTTTTCAGGGTATAAATTGAACATGGGGAAAAGTGAGTTGTTTGTGGTGCATCCAGGGGAGCAGAGTAGAGAAATAGAGGACCTACCGTTGAGGAAGGTAACAAGGGACTTTCGTTACCTGGGGATCCAGATAGCTAAGAATTGGGGCACATTGCATAGGTTAAATTTAACGCGGTTGGTGGAACAGATGGAGGAGGATTTCAAGAGATGGGATATGGTATCCCTGTCAATGGCAGGGAGGGTGCAGGCGGTTAAGATGGTGATCCTCCCGAGATTCCTCTTTGTGTTTCAGTGCCTCCCGATGGTGATCACGAAGGCTTTTTTAAAAAGGATTGAAAAGAGCATCATGGGTTTTGTGTGGGCTGGGAAGACCCCGAGAGTGAGGAAGGGATTCTTACAGCGTAGCAGGGATAGGGGGGGGCTGGCACTACCGAGCCTAAGTGAGTATTATTGGGCCGCTAATATTTCAATGGTGAGTAAGTGGATGGGAGAGGAGGAGGGAGCGGCGTGGAAGAGATTAGAGAGGGCGTCCTGTAGGGGGACTAGCCTACAGGCTATGGTGACAGCCCCATTGCCGTTCTCACCGAGGAACTACACCACAAGCCCGGTGGTGGTGGCTACACTGAAGATTTGGGGACAGTGGAGACGGCATAGGGGAAAGACTGGAGCCTTGGGGGGGTCCCCGATAAGAAACAACCATAGGTTTGCCCCGGGGGGAATGGATGGGGGATATGGAATGTGGCAAAGAGCAGGAATAACGCAACTGAAAGATCTGTTTGTGGATGGGAAGTTCGCGAGTCTGGGAGCGCTGACCGAGAAATATGGGTTGCCCCAAGGGAATGCATTCAGGTATATGCAACTGAGGGCTTTTGCGAGGCAACAGGTGAGGGAATTCCCGCAGCTCCCGACACAAGAGGTGCAGGACAGAGTGATCTCAAAGACATGGGTGGGGGATGGTAAGGTGTCAGATATATATAGGGAAATGAGGGACGAAGGGGAGACTATGGTAGATGAACTAAAAGGGAAATGGGAAGAAGAGCTGGGGGAGGAGATCGAGGAGGAGCTGTGGGCAGATGCCCTAAGCAGGGTAAACTCGTCGTCCTCGTGTGCCAGGCTAAGCCTGATTCAGTTTAAGGTATTACACAGGGCACATATGACTGGAGCACGGTTCAGTAAATTTTTTGGGGTGGAGGATAGGTGTGCGAGGTGCTCGAGAAGCCCAGCGAATCATACCCATATGTTTTGGTCATGCCCGGCACTACAGAGGTTTTGGATGGGGGTGACAAAGGTGCTTTCAAAAGTAGTAGGAGTCCGGGTCGAACCAAGCTGGGGGTTGGCTATATTTGGGGTTGCACAAGAGCCGGGAGTGCAGGAGGCGAGAGAGGCCGATGTTTTGGCCTTTGCGTCCCTAGTAGCCCGGCGCAGGATATTGCTAATGTGGAAAGAAGCCAAGCCCCCGGGGGTGGAGACCTGGATAAATGACATGGCGGGGTTTATAAAGCTAGAGCGGATTAAGTTCGTCCTAAGGGGGTCGGCTCAAGGGTTCACCAGGCGGTGGCAACCGTTCGTCGAATACCTCGCAGAAAGATAGACGGAATGGGAAAAAGAAGGCAGCAGCAGCAGCCCAGGATCGCGGGGGGGGGGGGGGGGTGGAGGGGGGGTGGGGGGGGGGGGGGGAGGAGGAACCAGAAGGACTCTCAGGGTTGTTAATATATACTGTATAGTATGTATAGGTCGTTGCTACAGATAATTATATATTGGACTGTTAAATTATATTTTTGGAGAGTGTTACTTGTGACAAGGCAGTTGCCAATTAGGGCTAGTTTTCATTTTTGTTATTTATTATTTATTCATTTTTTGTTTATAAAATAGGTCGTTGTTATTTGTGTTGTTATAATATTGTGTAAAGGATGCACAATGTACTGTGTTGGTTGACCAAAAATTTTCAATAAAATATTTAATTTAAAAAAAAAAGAAATCCAGGAGGGTGGAAGAGAAATAAAAAGTTTCAGATGTTTTCACTGTAATAAACTAGGCCATGTAAAGTCACAGTGTTGGTGGTTGAAGAAAAGCGCTGTGAAGGCTGATGTGGTAGAACAGGATAAGGCATTGGGGTTTGGTAAAGTGGTAAAGGAAAGCCCAATTGAAGCGAAGGAGGTGCTAAAGATTGTACAGCCTGATCAAGAGGTGATTGATACGAAGGTGCCAGATCTCTTTCAAGAATTTACTTCTGTGGGTAAAGTTTACTCATGTGTACCAGGAGGAGTAGGTAAAGAAGTCAGAAATTTAAGAGATACGGGAGCTAGTTAATCTTTGATACTAAGAGATGGGGAGTTATGTAGTTTGGGTGGAATATTGCCAGAAAAGGTGATAATATGTGGAATTCAGGATGAGAGGAGTAGCGTACCATTATATAAGGTACGGTTGGAATGTCCAGTGGCAAAATGGTAGTAGGAGTAATAGAGAAACTATCTTGTCCAGGAATACTGTTTATTTTGAACAATGATATAGCTGGATCGCAGGTGGGAGTGATGCCTCCTGTGGTTGATAAGCCAGTGGAAAATCAAAAAACTGAAGTGTTGAAGGACGAATATCCTGGGATTTTTCCAGATTGTGCAGCAACAAGGTCGCAAAGTCACAGGTTAAGACAAGAGGAGAAATCAAAGAGTGAAGATAAAGTTGAAGTTGAATTATCGGAAACTATTTTTGATCAGATGGTTGGAAAAGAACAAGAACAGGTGGAGGAGTTACTTACATTCTTTACTAGATATGGACTGTTGTGCTCATTGTAACCACAATTAGTAAACAGTTGTAGGTCAGGTGAACTCCATGATATAATTTGTAGTTTTCTAAACCTGGCCCATAACAATTAAAACCTCCAGCCCCGCATGCTGAGGAGAGTAGCTATGCAACACCCGTGCTGCCCGAAAGCAGGCCCAGCTCCTCGAGGACCGGCCGTCCGGGGATGCCTGCAAAGGTCATCTCAGGCAATAGAGTGTGGCAGTCAGCAAGCCACCTCAACCTCAGCTGTGGATCCTGGAGAAATAGGCAGACGTAGGAGAGGGCGAGGAAGGCAAAGAAATTATAGTCACAGGTGAGTTTAGGCATGATTAGATATGAACTACTGATAGCACCATTTCATGTATTTAGGGTCACATTATGCACCCTTAAAGTGCCTCCCCATTCTCATTTCATTGCAACATGCACAGCAAACCCTCACATTTAGGCCGGATGCAAATGGCAGCACATCCTCAATCTCTTCTCAGCGAGGATATCAGCTCAGTAGTTGTTCACCCTTTCCTCTGTATCAATGCAGTTATGCTGGTATAATCATGGTCATGCCCTCCCCACTCCAACTCAGGCCAACGCACAAGCCTTTCATCCTTGGAAACATTCTTTTTTTCATTTTTTAAAATTACTTTTTCTGAGTTACAAAGCCAGAGCTCAGAGTGTGGACAGGGGTGAACCACTAATCCAGCTCCTCGCCCGCCCCAAAAACCAATTCAAATTCAAATTGAATCCAATTCAAGGTCCCCTCAAGAGAGACATACCAGATCTGAGCCAAAAGGCAGAGCAGGTACTACACTTGATCTTGGCCAAAAGGCCGAGAAGCGATTTGGAAACATTTTTCAGCATGAGGAAGCCATCGACTGAAAACTCATGAAAATCTGTCCATTTGCACCATAGGCACAGACCTACACCAGCAACCCTAAACTCGGAGGAGGTAGTATCAGCAGAGATGGATCATTCAGAGTCTCATTGCCCACATTTCACCCTGTTCATTGGCAGGTCACGATCAGGTTTCTGTCAGGCATGAGTCAGTCATTCACAGGAGATATGAGGAGTATTGCTCTGTCCTCAAAGCAAGCCATCATTCTTCTGCATCGTCTGGTCACTGGGATTCCACGTCCTGCCCATGAAAGGAACAATCTACGAGAAAATATTCTGTTGGCAGCACACAAGTAAGAAAGTAACAGCCACTCTGCGAGGACATCTCTGCCTACCCTACTCCTGGTCCTCCGCAAAGCAAGAGACTATCAGGACGTCCCAATTCCTACGTCCCAAGTCCTGCGCCCCATTCCAGCTCTGACCATTACCCAAGGTCCTCCCTCAATCTCATCTGGGAGTTGCCCCTCGCTGCCCTCCTGAACGTCATCCTCATCTGAGGAGATGTGGTGGTTGTCCATCTCCTCCTTTGACAGGTCCTCGCCCCTTTGTAGTGCCAGGTTATAATGCAGCTGTGAAGTGCCTTGGGACATTTTATTATGTTAAACGCATTCTGTAAGATCAGTTGTTGTCTTTTGTAACCTCCATGTTGTCCCCTTTGAAACTACGTTTAGAATTCACCTCTCCAAAGCCAAAATAATAAGAACATAAGAAATAGGAGTAGGAGTACACCTTTCAATGGGATCATGGCTGATCTTTCACTTCAAAGCCATTTTCCTGCACTATCCCCATATCGCTTGATGTTTTTAAAGTGTCCATGTTATCAATCTCAATCTTGAACATACTCAGTGACTGAGCTTCCGGAGCTCTCTGGGGCTGAGAATTCCAAAGATTTATCACCAGCTGAGTGAAGAAATTCCTCCAGCTCATTTAAATAGCCTGCCCCTCATTCTTTTTTTAAATAATTTTTTTCCCAATTAAGGGACGATTTCGCATCGCCAATCCGCCTACCATGCACATCTTTGGGTTGTGGGGATGAGACCCATGGAGACACCGGGAGAATATGCAAGCTCCACATATACAGTGACCTGGGGCTGGGATCGAACCCGGGTTACCGGCACCATGTGGCAGCAGTGCTAACCACTGCGCCACCATGCCGCCCAACCCGCCCCTCATTCTGAGACTGGTTCTGGACCCACACAGCCAGGGGAAATATCCTTCTTGCATCTACTTGGCTGAGCCCTGTAAGAATTCTATATGTTTTGAGTGATATCATCTCTCATTCTTCTAAACTCCTGAGATTAAAAACCCAGTCTATTTAATCTCCCCTCCTGGGACAATCACTCCATCCCAGTAATTAGTTTGGTGAACCTTTGTTGCAATCACTACATGGCAAGTATTTCTGTTATAACCCCCATGAGGACCAGGGGGGAACCATTGTCGATCTTGTGATACTCGTGGAGTGCGAGCTTCCCAGGTAGGGGGTGGAGATCACCCAGCTGAGCTCATTAAATGAAATGAAATGAAAATCACATTGTCACAAGTAGGCTTCAAATGAAGTTACTGTGAAAAGCTCATAGTCGCCACATTCCGGCGATTAAAGACCTACACATAAAAGCCGGCCCAAGCAAAGCCCGGAATTGTTGGTTGATTTGCATTTTTGTTTATTGTCACGTGTACCGAGATACAGTGAAAAGTATTGTTCTGCGTACAGACCAGTAGATTCTTCCATACTGAGAAACATAGGACATACGATAAATACGTAATGTAAATACATAGACATAGGGTGAAGCCCTACATGGAGTGTAGTGCTCTCAGTAGGGAAGATGTGTGGAGAGATCAGTTCAGTCCATAAGAGGGTCATTCAGGAGTCTGGTAAAAGCGGAGAAGAAGTTGTTTTTGAATCTGTTCGTGGGCAGAATATTGTACATAGTTCAATAAATCCTTGTTCCACTACCGCTGGCTTCCTCAAGTTACTAAACTGGCGACAAGGACAAAGGAGACTCCGGACTAGCTTGTGGAACCGCCTATCCATTCCGGATGATTACTATCTCGGAACTCGTGGACATTGCAGTTCAAGATGCCACTGTTCTGTAAGCTGGAAGCCTTTGATGCAGGCCTGGAAGACGAGCCAGTATGCTGAACGTATGAGATACTTCTTCCAGGCTAATAGTATTTTGGGAGAAGACTGTCAGAAAGTCATCCTCCTGACTGCCTGCGGCCCCGACTTTTGGAATCATAAAGAGTCTCACTTACCCGGCCCCACCAGACTCCAAATCATTTGACGAGCTGGTCGTCTTGGTAGCTGAACATTATGATCCTAAACCTTCCATTATCCTGCAGCGGTATAGTTTTAATATACGGTGATGCGGTCTGCAGGTAAATCAGTCACTGACTTCTTGACCCGCCTCAGGCGACTGGCAGAGCATTATGGTTTTGGGCTGTCCCTCTCTGAATTGTTGAAGGATAGGCTGGTTTGTGGGATAAACAATATAGCCACTCAGAGGAAGCAGTTGGCGGAGTCCACCTTAGATTTAAAACGGGCGATCGAGCTGTCACTGTCTCTCGAGCATGCACAGAGAGGAGCTGCGTCCACAGTTTGGACCACCCTCCGTTTCGAGCTACACTACATCACAGGACACTGCCGGTCAGGACAGAACACCTCCCAAAGGGAAACTCCAGAGGCAATTCCGCAGCCGGGCCAGGCACTCTGGAGCAGTGCAGACCTATGGGATACCTCCCCCAAGGACAAAGAGGACAGCCGACCAATACCTAATGTGTGATCGAAGGACACGTGATGGCCTGGACCACCAAATGCAGTGCAGGGAACGCCATCCAATGCAGCCGCCAAGATCACTGCCAGCAGGGCCTTGCATCTGCGCCCCACACCCTCGCCTCCTGCGGATGAGGAGATCTGTTTGATGCAGCTGAACTGCGTCACAGCCTCGAAGGTAGCGCCGACCCAGGTTACATTACAAGTAAATGGTCATCCTGTAACAATGTGGTGTTGGAACAGGAGACAGAGGTGCTGCCATCTCCATCGTGGACCGTCAGACGTTTCGCCAACTTCGCGCAGTGATCATCCTGCTGACGTCGTGAGACACAAAAGCGAGGTTGGTGAACTATACCGGTGAGCCATTGAGCATTGTGGGGACCACCGTAACTCCAGCAATACACGGGCAACAGTCTGTCCCTCTTCCCTTGGGACCAGGGCCCAATTTTCTGGGGCATGACTGGTCGCGAGTCATCGTTTCAATTGGCAACACATTTTTTGATGGACCCTGGGAATCGGTACAACGTACTGGGCAAATACCCAGAAATGTTCCAGGAGGGTCTGGGCAGAATAAATGGGGCCAAGGCCCATATCTACTTGGATCCTGATGCTCAAGCCCGGTATATTACAGCAAGGCCAGTCCCCTACACATTGCTAGCCAAGGTTGATGTGGGTCTACAGTGCCTGAAGGATCTGGGGATAATATGCCCTGTACAATTTGCAGAGTAGTCCATACCCATGGTGCTGTTAATGAAGTCCGACAAATCGATCTGACTCTGTGGGGAATACAAGCTCACAGTAAACAGAGCTTCAGACCTGGACTGGTACCCAATGCCTAGACTGGAAGATTTGTATGCAAAACTAGCTGGAGTGTTTTTTTACAAAACTTAACATGAGTCGTGCTACTTTACAAGTGGAGCTAGATCCAGTGCCCAGAAAGTTTGCGGCCATAAACACTCATAGAGGGATATTTGTATACAACTGCCTCCCATTTGGCCAATTGTCCCTGCAATTTTCCAGCGTGTAATGGAAAGCATCCTGCAAAGGTCCTCCAGCGTCATCCCCAACTGCTTTTCTCACTTGGCCTTAACTCCCCCTCCAGAGATGCCCTATCCTCCTCCAAAATCCTCCCATAAATCGCCGAGACAACCACCCCCTCCTCCAACCCCATCGCCGACAACATCCTCACCCCCTCGAGTAACGAGGAGGGTGGAGCCACCAGAAATGTCGGACAGCCCTTTTTCACAAAATACCACACCTGCACGTACCTGAAACTCTCCCCTCGCAGGACCCCGAACTTCGCACCCAACTCCCCCGACTTCTGGAAACAGATCCTTTATTTCCACCACCTTTGCTTCTCTCAACCCAAAACCTCGCATCCATCCTCCCAGGCTCAAACCCGGGGTTCCCTCGAATCGGCATAAACTTCAACCCCGCCCCCAACTTAAAGTGCTGCCGAAACTGACTCCGTGGGCTGGATTCTCCAAAAATGGGGCTATGTCCCCACGCCGGCATAAAAACGCTGGAGTTTCACGCCAGACTTTCCTTAAAAAAAAATTAAGACCTATTCACCTACCTGCAGAGGCTGACAGGAACCCAGAGTGCTTCTCTCAACTTTAACTGCGGATACGGGCCCCTGCACTTCCGGTTCCGAGTCCGCCCATGCGCATGGCGGCGGCCTCTAGCGGTTGCGCCGAATGCGATGGCGGACTCAGCTGGCGGACCTGGTCCAACAAAGAAGGTTCCAATGATCTGCCCCGCGCCGCTCCATCTAACCCGCCCGCCCGATCGCCGCCCCGGCCGCCCATAAGGCTGCCCCCGGTACTTGATCCCCCCGCTGCCCCACCAGGGCGGCTGTGGACTGGGTCCAAACTGGCCAGATGTGGTTAGAACCACGCTGTCGGGAATTCGGCCTGTCGGGACAGGAGCATCGCTGGGAGGGCCTCTTGCAATGGCCCCCCCCCCACCCAGCCGCGCTGCATAAATCGCGCGTGGGAGCGGCGCCGGGCCCGTTTCGGGCGTAAAAGTGGATTCTTCGCCCCCACGCCAAACCCGATTTCGGCGCGGAGCTGCGGAGAATCCAGCCCCAGATTTTCAGCGTGGCCACCATCCACTGGGCTCCCTGAATATCTCCCTTTGGCAAATGGAGGCGCCGCCGTTGCCAGCGGCCACAATGTCGACCCCTTGCAGGAACCTGCCTCCATCTTCACCCACAACGCCTCCGTCTCACTGCTCTAACCCTGCATCGTCTCCGCGTTTGCCGCCCAATGATAATATAACAAGTTCGGAAGGGCCAAGCCCCTAACTATCGCCCTCTCTGGAGCACCGTCCTCCTAATCCTTGCTACCTTACTTGTCCTCACAAACGACAAAATCAGCAACTCTACTCCCATAAAAAATGATTTCGGCAAAAAGACCAGCAAGCACTGAAACAAGAATAAAACCTGCGGCAAAATATTCATCTTAACTGCCTGCACCCGGCCTGCCAATGATAGGGAAAGGCAATTCTCCCTCCCTAAATCCGTATTAAACCTATTCGCCAAACTTGTAAAGTTCAACTTACATAGCAAGGCCCAGTCCTGAGCCACCTGCACTCCCAGGTACCTGAAGTGGGTTGTTGCCACCCAAAATGGCAACCCCACACCCCCACCCTAGTTCCTGCCCCCGCAGAAGACACTACAAAACAATTATTTTTTCTTCCCAATTTTAACATAGATTGAAAAAGCCCCAAATCTCCTAAGCAGTCCCATTATATCCCCCATTATATACCCCATTAGGAGCCTGGATTGGAAATATACAACAGTAGATCATCAGCATACAGGGACACCCTGCGCTCCCCCCCCCCCCAAAACCCCTCCATTTATCCAAGCACCTCCGAACTATGGCCAATGGACCTATTGCCAGTGCAAACAGAAGGAGGAATATAGCACAGCCCTGTCTCGTTTCCCCTGTGCAGAGGTAAGTACCCTGAATTTCATCTCGCTTGAACGCACGCTCGCCATCGGGTCCTTGTACAACAGCTTCACCCACACCACAAACTTAGATCCAATCCCAAACCTCTCCAACACTGCAAACAAATAGCTTCACTCCACATGATCAAACGCCTTCTCTGCATACCGCCACCACCACTTCCAACTCCTTCCCTTCCGCTGGAGAGAGCACCACATTCAACATATGCCACACATTAGTCGACAACTGTCTGTCCTTTGCAAACGCTGTCTGCTCTTCCCCAATCACCTTCGGGAAGCAGTCCTCCACCTTTGCCAAAATCTTACCATCTACATTACATTAAGATATTGGCCTGTACAACCCATACTCTACTGGGTCCTTGTCCTTTTTCAGTAGCAGAGAAATGGATGTCTGTCCCATTGTCTCCAGCAGTACCCCCTTCGCTACCGTACCTTTGAACATCTCCACCAGCGACGACGCTAACCTATCCAGAAACTTCTTACAAAATTCCACCAGGAAACCATTTGATCCCGGAGCCTTGCCTGTCTGCATCTTCCCTATCACCACCAGCACTTTTTTCCACCCCACTAGCTCCTCCAACACTGCCCTCTCCTCTCCCACAGCAGGACACTCCAATCGCCGCAGAAACTCCCCCATGTCTGACTCACCCTCCGGAGGCTCCGACTTATGCAGATTCTTATAAAATTCTTCAAACAGCTTATTCACCTGCTCCGGTGCCACCACTATTTCTCCTGTCCTATCATGGACCTGAACAATATCTCACGTGGCTGCCTGCCGGTGGAGCTGATCCGCAAAAAGCGACTATCCTCCCCATACTCGTCTACCACCCACTTAGAACATAGAACATAGAACGATACAGCGCAGTACAGACTCTTCGGCCCACGATGTTGCACCGAAACAAAAGCCATCTAACCTACACTATGCCATTATCATCCATATGCTTAGCCAATAAACTTTTAAATGCCCTCAATGTTGGCGAGTTCACTACTGTTGCAGGTAGGGCATTCCACGGCCTCACCACTCTTTGTGTAAAGAACCTACCTCTGTCCTATATCTATTACCCCTCAGTTTAAAGCTATGTCCCCTCGTGCCAGCCATTTCCATCCGCGGGAGAAGGCTCTCACTGTCCACCCTACCTAACCCCCTGATCATTTTGTATGCCTCTATTAAGTCTCCTCTTAACCTTCTTCTCTCCAACGAAAACAACCTCAAGTCCATCAGCCTTTCCTCATAAAATTTTCCCTCCATACCAGGCAACATCCTGGTAAATCTCCTCTGCACCCGCTCCAAAGCCTCCACGTCCTTCCTATAATGCGGTGACCAGAACTGTACGCAATACTCCAAATGCGGCCGTACCAGAGTTTTGTACAGCTGCAACATGACCTCCTGACTCCGGAACTCAATCCCTCTACCAATAAAGACCAACACTCCATAGGCCTTCTTCACAACCTATCAACCTGGGTGGCAACTTTCAGGGATCTATGTACATGGACACCTAGATCCCTCTGCTCATCCACACTTCCAAGAACTTTACCATGAGCCAAATATTCCGCATTCCTGTTATTCCTTCCAAAGTGAATCACCTCACACTTCTCTACATTAAACTCCATTTGCCACCTCTCAGCCCAGCTCTGCAGCTTATCTATGTCCCTCTGTAACCTGCTACATCCTTCCACACTGTCGACAACACCACCGACTTTAGTGTCGTCTGCAAATTTACTCACCCACCCTTCTGCGCCTTCCTCTAAGTCATTGATAAAAATGACAAACAGCAACGGCCCCAGAACAGATCCTTGTGGTACGCCACTTGTAACTGAACTCCATTCTGAACATATCCCATCAACCACCACCCTCTGTCTTCTTTCAGCTAGCCAATTTCTGATCCACATCTCTAAATCACCCTCAATCCCCAGCCTCCGTATTTTCTGCAATAGCCTACCGTGGGGAACCTTATCAAACGCTTTACTGAAATCCATATACACCACATCAACTGCTCTACCCTCGTCTACCTGTTCAGTCACCTTCTCAAAGAACTCGATAAGGTTTGTGAGGCATGACCTACCCTTCACAAAGCCATGCTGACTATCCCTGATCATATTATTCCTATCTAGATGATTATAAATCTTGTCTCTTATAATCCCCTCCAAGACTTTACCCACTACAGACGTGAGGCTCACCGGTCTATAGTTGCCGGGGTTGTCTCTGCTCCCCTTTTTGAACAAAGGGACCACATTTGCTATCCTCCAGTCCTCTGGCACTATTCCTGTAGCCAATGATGACATAAAAATCAAAGCCAAAGGTCCAGCAATCTCTTCCCTGGCCTCCCATAGAATCCTAGGATAAATGCCGTCAGGCCCCGGGGACTTATCTATTTTCAGCCTGTCCAGAATTGCCAACACCTCTTCCCTACGTACCTCAATGCCATCTATTCTAATAGCCTGGGTCTCAGCATTCTCCTCCACAACATTATCTTTTCCTGAGTGAATACTGACAAAAAATATTCATTTAGTATCTCCCCTATCTCTTCAGACTCCACACACAACTTCCCATCCCTGTCCTTGACTGGTCCTACTCTTACCCTAGTCATTCGCTTATTCCTGACATACCTATAGAAAGCTTTTGGGTTTTCCTTGATCCTACCTGCCAAATACATCCTACCTGCCAAATACTTCGCCTGTTTAACTGCCGAATCATCTTTCCCGTGGACAGAAGTTCTAACCTTGCCTGCAGCTCCTTCCTCCTCACCAGAAGATCCAAAATCGGCTCCTCCGCATACCTTCCATCCACCTCCCAAAACTTCCCCTACCAACTGTTGCTGCGCATCCCTTGCTTCCCTGTCCACCTGAGCCTTGAGCAACATAATCTCTCCCCTCACTACTGCCTTCAATGCGTCCCACCCACTGACGGCGACACCACCCCAGTCCTATCAAACCCTACATAGTCCTCAATCACCCTCCCCCATTTTGGTGCAAAGCTTTGGGTCTATCGACGATCCCATATCCAACCTCCAGCTAGACCTCTTGTGCCGGTCCCTTCTCCATGACCACATCCACCCAATGTGGAGCATGGTCCGAGATAACAATCACAAAATATTCTGCCTTCCTCACCCCAGCCAATAGCGCCTTTCCCACCACAAAAAAAAAATCAATCCTTGAATATATGTTGTGTACTGACCCAAAAAAAGAAGAATATTCCCTCTCCCGCGGGTACAGAAACCTCCACGGATCCATCCCTCCCATCTCTTTCACAAACGCAGCTAACACCTTCGACTCTCTCCACCCACACACACACACACACACACACACACACCCCCCCCCCCCCCCCCCCCGGACGGGGTCAGCGAATACGGCTTGGACCTATCCACCTTCGGATTTAGCACAGTATTCACGTCGTCCACCCCCAGCATTTGTGCGTATCCAAATCTGGTAGCCAACATCTTCTTCATGAACCCTACATTGTCCCAATTCAGGGTGTATACGCTAACCAGCACCACCAACCTCCCTCCAAAGCACTCATTACTATAATGTACCTACCTCCCTGACATGCCAGCTCCTTCTCCATCAGCTCTCTGAGGCGGCTCATTCACCTTTGGTTTCGGCCGGAGTGAGCCCGATCCAACTCGTAGAAGGAGGAGTCCTCCTCCTCCCCCATCAACTTGGTGAACATCTCCACAAAGTACTCTGTTGCCCACCACTCCCTCTGGCAGACCGACGATTCTCATATTCTGCCTTCATGACCTGGTCTCCGGGTCCTCCACTTTGGCTCTCAACCCTTTGCTGCCCTCCACCACCTTCCGCAGCTCCTCATCCGTCAAGGTGAACTGGTCTCTGTGTGGCCTCAATGCCTCCTCCACCCTCTTCAGCACCTCTCTTTGCTGCTGCACCCCCGTCGACGTCTTTGCCAGAGCCTCCTTCACCGGGGCAAGAGTCTCACTCACCCACTCCTTGAGTGAGGTCATCATCTCCATTCGATGTCTATCAAAGTTTTTCATGAACATCCGGTGGCGGCCATGGAGTGAGTGGGTACTTATTTGGTAGCTCTCGCTCATAGTGGACCTTTGGGACCTTTTCTCCTGACTTATGGGGGATTTGATCAGCAAAACAGGAGACTGGTGAGGTAGAGGAGAAGAATCCCCCACCAGTCTATGGATTCGTGGACCAGAAGTGGTCTGAAAAGGAGAAATCGTTAGGCAAAGAAGGGAGTGGAGTCTGCAGCACAGGAAGACATGGTGGAGGCTCAGGGACTGGGATTGTCGGCTCAGTTGTCAACGAAGCAGCTGGTGGAATTCTTTCAGGAGGCTTTGTAAGCAAAGACAAGAGTACCTGGACCCGATTTAAGACGGGGATTGGCCGGGTGGAACAAAGATTGGAAACCCAGGGCCAGGCGAACCAGAAGGTGGAAGAGGTGATGGCTGGGCACGAGGACAAGCTAACCGCGATGGCGGGCGGAAATGCAGCTGATGAAGGACCACCAGAAAAGGCTACAAGAGAAAGTGGAGGAACTGGAGAACAGGTCGCCCAGGCAGAAGCTGAGGATTGTTAGCCTCCTGGAGGCAGTGAGGGATCGGACGCAGGGGCATATGTGGCGTGTATGTTCGAGAAGCTGCTGGGGGAAGCTGCGTTTACTCGGCCCTTGGAGGTGGACAGGGCGCACAGAGTGCTTATGAGGAAGCCGCGGATGAATGAGCCGCGGAGGGCGATGGTGGTATGAATCACCGGTTCCTGGACAAAGATCTTGAGGTGGGCCAGGTAGACGAGGAACTGGAAATGGGAAGATAAGGAGCTGTGCATTTACCAGGACTTGGGTGCGGAACTGGCCAAAAGAAGGGCGAGTTTCAATAATGTTAAATCGGCCTCTTCAAGAAGGGGGTGAAGTTCGGCATGCTGGAACCAGCTCGTTTGTGGGTCACTTACGAGGGCCAAAATTTTTATTTTGGATCGCCGGATGAGGCGATGAACTTTATTAAGGACAGGGGACTGACAGGTGATGGAGAACGTTGAACTTGGGGTGAGTAATTCTGTACCTATGCTGCTAAATTTCTTTTCTCTTTGGGTTCTGTGTGTGTTTTTGTACCAAATTTTGGGCCGTTGGTCAGTTTTGTATGCGGGTCAACTTTGTTCTTAATGGGGGATGGGGGTGGAATTTTCTTCTTTGTTTGTTGGGGATTGTTATGTATTGCATATGTGGACTTCCGGTGATGGCGGGCGGGAGGCGGCCGCACAATGGAGGGCTCCCATTCGGAAATGGGATTTTCGGGGCTTTAAGCCCGGTCCCAGGGTCCACGGAAGTGGCAGAAGCAGGGAGAAGGCACGGAGGAGGCACAGTGAAGACACAGGAGGAAAAAAAAAACCCAAAGAAAAATGTCGAGGGTGAGCAAAAAAACGGCCGAAAAAAAAACCAGCTGAAGGTCCGTCGGGGAGTGGAAAGGTCACCGCGGGGTCACGCAGGAAAATGGATGCTGGAGCACCAGGGAAGGCCGCACTGCTTACGGCTGAAGAAATAACTAAGGTGATGGCTGCGGAATTTGAAAAGCAGTTGGCGCAGATTGCGAAATGTATGGAGACGGTGAGGAAGGAGATGAGGGAGGTTTTGAGTGTGCTGGTGGAGGAGGCGGTTTCCCCGGTGAGGATGGAGGTGGCGAGCGCAGTGGCGGAGGTGCGAGAGCAAGGGGAGGCGCTGAAGGAAGTGGAGGAGACGTTATTGCAGCACGGTGATCAACTTGCCTCGATGGGGAAAGAGATGCGGAAGGTGATGGACACTATCAAGGATCTGCGAGGAAAAATGGAAGACCTGGAAAACAGATCCAGGCGACAGAATTTGAGGATTGTGGGGCTGCCCGAAGGAGTTGAAGGACCGAAGCCGACTGAGTATTTTGCCGCGATGCTGGCAAAACTATTGGGGGAGGGGGAGGATCCCTCCCGATATGAACTGGATCGGGCTCATCGATCGTGGAGGCCTGTACCAAAGGCGAGTGAGCCGCCAAGGGCAGTGACTCTGTGCTTCCGTAGGTACAGTGTGAAGGAGAAGGTCCTGAGCTGGGCCAAGCAGAAGCGGGTGGTGCAGTGGGCTGGAGTTGGTATATGTGTGTACCAGGACTTTACGGTGGAGCTGACAAGGAGGCGGGCTGCCTTCAACCGGGTGAAGAGGGCACTGTACATTAGCAAGGTGCAGTGCGGCATTGTATATCCAGCGAAGCTGAGGGTGACTTACAAGCTCAGGGACTTTTATTTTGGAACGGCGGAAGCAGCGGAGGAGTTTGCGAAGGCAGAAGGACTGTGGCAGAACTGACAAATTGAGGAATGGCCATGTGCTGATGTAACCTCATGACTGTATTTTCTTCTTTTTTGTATCACTGCGCGCGGGTGTAGAGACTAAAGGAGCCAATGTGGTATATATTTGGACAAGGGAAGGGACGGGACTTTCACTCGAAATGAGGGTTCTTTGGGGTGTAGGTGGATATGCGGGGTTTGCGTGCTAAAAGGGGATCTTTGGGCTTTCCTAGGGCCGGGCAAGTGGGAAAGGGACCTGGGCGGGGGCCTCCACGCTGGCCGGTTTAAGCCGGCCAGTGAACGGGAGTGAGGTGGGGGGAGGGGCTGCGGCCATCGGAGCCTGACAGAACAGGGTCCGAGTGGTCTAGCCGGGGTGGAAAGTTGGGGGGAAGGAACCGAGGTTGGGAGGAGGAGTTTTACAAGAGGCAGTGGACGGGAGGAGCTGGAGACCTGGGCGGGGGGGGGGTGTTGCAGTGTAAGATTAAGGGTGACTACGGGTAATCCCCGATTCCTTTTTGTCATTTGTTTATGTAAACATGCGGGTTGAGGTTTGGGGGTTGGTGGGTAGATGGGATCGTTGTTATTATGGAGACTGACATATCTTGCTGATTTTTGTTTATTGTTGATGGATGTAAATGTGGGAGAAAATGTGTAAAAGGAGAATTAAAAAAAAAAAAAAATTTTTTTTTTAAATGTATTGCATATGTATGTTCGAGCAGGGGGAAGGGAGATCAGTGGGGGGTAGGATGCTTGGCGCCATGGGCGGGGGCTACCAGGCTAGCTGGGCGGGCTAACTCACGGAAGCGCAGTAGGGGGCAAGCAGGTGATAAGTTTGTTGTGGGGAGGTAGGATTGCTATTTTGTTATGGGGGGGGGGCAGGGAGGGAGGGGGGGAATTGTTCCGCTGACGGGAGGGACTGGCGCTTGGAGACAAATTGGAGGTCGATAACGGTGGGCGCCTGAGGAGGTGTGGGACGCGGGCTGGAGGCTGGCCTAAGAAGGTGATGGCTGATCGGTGGGGGGGCAGGGATCGGCAAGGCGTGGGGGGGGGGTGACCCCTGACCAGGCTGATCACATGGAACGTGAGAGGGCTGAATGGGCTGGTCAAGAGGGCTCGCGTGTTCGCGCATTTGAAGAGCTTGTAGGCGGACGTGGCAATACTACAAGAGACACACCTGAGGGTAGTGGATCAGACTAAGCTGAGGAAGGGGTTGGTTGGGCAGGTATTTTATTCGGGGCTAGACTCTAAAACTAGGGGTGGTAGCGATCTTGATCAATAAGCGGGTGTCATTTGAGGTAGGGAGTATAGTGGTGGATTCGGGGGATAAGTACGTTATAGTGAGTGGGAAGCTGGAGGGGATGCCGGTGGTATTAGTGAATATTTACGCACCAAACTGGAATGACATGTAGTTTATGAGGCGGGTGGTGGAGAAGATTCCGGACCTGGACTCGCATAGACTGATCATGGCGGGAGACATTAATACGGTCATTGATCCGAGGTTGGATCGGTCGAGTTCAAGGCTAGGGAGGGTGCCAGCGGCTGCGAAGGAACTAAAGGGGTTTATGGAACAGATGGAGGGGGGGTTAGATCTGTGGAGGTTCAGATGGCCAAGGGCGAAGGAGTTTTCTTTTTCCTCCCATGTTCACAAAGTGTACTCCCGGATTGATTTTTTTCATTTTGAACAAGGCTTTGCTGGCGGGAGTGGTGGATGCCGAGTATTCGGCGATTGTTGTGTTGGACCATGCCCCACACTGGGTTGATTTACGGGTGAGCAAGGAGGGGGGTCAGCGCATCCTACAGGAAGGCCAGTAGGATGCTAGCACACCAGTTCAGGAAAAGGGAGGTGGCCAGGGAGATAGGAAGGGTGAAGGCCGGGGAAGGGGGGTGGGGGCGGGGGGGAAGACACGATACTGGACCCAGCGGGGGTAAATGGGATGTTTAAGGAGTTTTACAGTCGGTTGTATGAGTCGGAGCCCCCAGCTGGGATGGAGGGGATGAGGCAGTTTTTGGAAGGAAGGAGTTTCTGAAGGTGGAGGAAGGGTTGGTGGAGGGGTTGGGAGCCCCGATCAGGATTGTAGAAGTAATAGAGGGATTGGAGGCCATGAAATCGGGCAAGGTCCCAGGACCGGACAGCTACCCAGTGGAATTTTACAAGAGGTTTTCTGGGATGCTGGGTCCGTTGCTGGTGAGGGCATTTAATAATAATAATTGCTTATTGTCACGAGTAGGATTCAATGAAGTGACTGTGAAAAGCCCCTAGTCGCCTCATTCCGGCGCCTGTTTGGGGAGGCTGGTACGGGAATTGAACCCGCGCTGCTGGCATTGTTCTGCATTACAAGCCAGCTATTTAGCCCACTGTGCTAAACCAGCCCCATCATTTAATGAGGCAACAATGTCATAGGCTTCGATCTCTTTGATCCTGAAGCGGGAGAAGGACCACAGGGTCTCGTTATATGCAGACGACGTACTCCTGTATATTTCTGACCCATGAGGGGGAATGGGGGAGATTATGCGCATCTTAGGGGAATTTGGCCGGTTCCTAGGGTACAAATTGAACATGGGTAAGAGCGAGGTTTTTGTGATCCAGGTGAGGGGGCAGGAGAGGAGACTGGGGGAGTTGCCGTTTAAAGTGGTTGGAGGGAGCTTTTGTTACTTGGGTATTCAGGTGGCACGGGGATGGGAGCAGCTACTTAGATTAAATTTGGCCCGGTTAGTTGAGCAAATTAAGGAGGACTTCCAGAGGTGGGACATGCTCCTGTTGTCACTGGCGAGGAGGGTACCATAAAAATGACGGTTCTCCCGAGAGTTTTGTTTGTTTTCCAGTGCCTCCCTATTTTTATACCAAAGGCCTTTTTAAAGCAGGTGAATGCGGTGATCTCTGGGTTTGCGTGGGTGGGTAAAACCTTGCGAGTAAGGAAAGTGCTGCTGGAGCGTAGCCGAGAGGGTGTGGGGGAGGGTTGGCACTGCTGAACTTTAGGAACTTCTACTGGGCGGCAAATATAGCCATGATCAGGAAGTGGGTAGTGGGGGCATTGGTAATGGCTCCTCTGACGATCCCGCCGACCCGGTACTCCACAAGTGGCCCTGAGAGTTTGGGGACAGTGGCAGAAGCATATGGGAGTGGAGGGAGTGCCGGTGTATGCTCCAATTTGTGATAATCACCAGTTTGTCCCGGGGAGGATGGATGGGGGGTTTCGGAGGTGGCAGAGAGCAGGGATTGAGAGGCTGGGAGATCTGTTTATTGATGGGAGCTTTCCCTGTTTGGAGGATCTGGAAGAGGAGTTTGAATTGCCGGGGGTGAATGGATTTCATTATCTGCAGGTTAGGGATTTTGTGTGAAGGCAGGTTTCGACCTTTCCCCGCTTCTACCGCCACAGGGGATACAGGACAAGGTAGTTTCTAAAACGGGAGTGGACGGTATCGGAAATCTATAAAGAACTTATGGAGTGGGAGGAAACCCAGATAGGTGTGCTAAAGCGTAAATGGGAAGATGAGCTCGGTAAGAAGATAGAGGCGGATCTGTGGGAGGGTGCGCTGAGCAGAGTCGACGCGATCACATCATGTGCCAGGCTCAGCCTGATACAATTCAAGGTGCTTCACCGGGCACACATGACGGTGGCCCAGATGAGCAGGTTTTTTGCGGTAGAGGACAGATGTGTGAAGCGTGCAGGAGGGCCTGTAAATCATGTCCACATGTTTTGGGAATGTCCGAAGCTCCGGGGGTTCTGGCAGGGATTTGCGAATGACATGTCCACAGTACTAAAAACAAGGATGGCGCCGAGTCCAGAGGTGACGATTTTTGGAGTGTCAGTAGACCCGGGAGTCCAGGGGGCGAGAGAGGCCGACGTTTTGGCTTTTGGCTCCTTGGTAGCCTGGAGACGGATCTTATTAGCGTGGAGGGACTCAAAGCCGCCAAAATCAGGGGTGTGGGTTAGCGGCATGGCTGGGTTTCTCAGGCTTGAGAAAATTAAGTTCACCCTGAGAGGATCAATGTTAGGGTTTGTTTGGAGGTGGCAGCCGTTTATCGACTTGTTCGGGGGGAACTAAACTGTTAGCAGATTCAATTGGGGGGAGGGTTTAGCGAGTAAGCGGGGGGGCAGGGGAAGTTAGGTTATATTTTGTTTGTCTTAGGCGGGAACAGTGAGAGATGGAGGGGGGTGTTACGCACTGAATTATGTTTACATTTGTATTTGTATCTTTTGTTGTTATAAAACCATGGGCCGGCACAAAATAGCACAGTGGATTGCAGCCCAGTGGGCCGGCACAGTTGCTTCGCGGCACTGGGGTCCCAGGTTCGATTCCCCCTTGGGTCGCTGTCTGCGGGGTCTGCGCGTTCTCCTCGTGTCTGCTTGGGTTTCCTCCGAGTGCTCTGGTTTCCTCCCGCGGGTTCCGGAAGACGTGCTGTTGGTTGGTTTGGACGTTCTGGGTTCTCCGTCTGTGTGCCCGGGCAGGCGCCGGGGTGTGGTGGGGGCTTTTTGCATTAACTTCATTGCAGTGTTAGTCTGGGCCTACTTGTGTCAATAAATATTTTTTTAAAATAAATAGATAATGCCTTAATAAAATATTTGTTAAAAAAAGATCAAAGTTTTTCATAAACAGCAGCTCAAATTCCCCTGCCATCACTTCGGCCAACTTTTCCACTGTAATAGGCACGGCCCCCTCGGCGAGATTACTCCTGCCATCTTTACTCCCACTGAACTCCCCACAAAACTTGCAGGCGGACTTTCATTCGCCCCCTCTTTCTCCTTGGATTATTTTAAAAATACATTTAGACTACCCAATTCATTTTTCCAATTAAGCGGCAATTTAATGTGTTCAATCCACCTACCCTGCTCATCTTTTGGTTTGTGGGGGCGAAATTCACGCAAACACGGGGAGAATGTGCAAACTCCACACAGACAGTGACCCAGAGCCAGGATCGAACCTGGGACCTCGGCATCGTGAGACTGCAGTGCTATCACTGCGCCACCGTGCTGCCCTTTTTCTGGGATTTTGACAACCTTTAGTTGTCTTAGATTTTCCCACGAATGTTCGTATAAAACTCTCCCCAAAAACTCGGTGCAAAGGGCCAAAAAACAAAGACTCTGGCAGGAGCCACCAAACGTGCGGCCTCCACATACATGTCGCCACCGAAGGTCCTCGGCCGCAAACGGCAAAATGCAATGCCTGCGGCATTGGGGCGGTACTGGCCCACCGATGGGACAACGGCAAAGGATGCCCCACCGCTTTTGCCTCGAGGACCTGGCAGACGCAGACCAATGATATGCTTAAATCGAGAAGGAGGGCTTGACGTTAATATTTGGAGTCAAGAAGCTCCGCCAATATGTTTATAGGAGACACTTCTCTAGCGTGACTGATTACAAGACCCTGCTCGGCCTTTTTAGGGAACATAAGGGAATTCCACCCAACGCATCAGCCAGAATTCAGCATTGGGCGCTTCTACTCTCCACATGTGAATATTCGTTTCAACGCTGCCCGAGTACGCAGATTGCCCATGCCGATGCTCTCGGTCGTCTTCCATTGCCCATAGGTTCCCCATCTCCGCCAGTGGCGGATGAAGTGGTTGCAGCTCTTAATTTTATGGATATCCTGCCAGTGATAGCTACTCAGGTGTAAGCATGGACACAGTGGGATCCGAGACTGGTGAAACATACTTTTCCGCCACATACTTTTGAGCGGCGGAATGCAGTGGACCTCTCCCGCATCATACAGCCTTTTGCCCAGTATCTCTCAGAGCTTAGCATGGGGAAAGGTGTCATATTGTTGGGAGCTCGGGTAGTCATCCCACTGCAGGGTCAGGAGCCCCTGCTGAAGGACCTACAAAGTGGTCACCTGTGCACCGCTACGATGAAGATGCTGGCCCGTAGTTATGTCTGGTGGCCCGGCATCGATGGAAACATTGAGAGGGTCGTATGCAGGAGCATCAAAGCTTTTGCTGGGTGCTCCAGTGGGAATGGCCTGGACGGCCATGGGAGCGACGGAATGCAGACATCTCGATGCCTTTCATGCAGTCCATGTTCCTCGTCATCGTGCCCACTGGAAGTAGCGTAATGTATACAAGATAGCCGTGACGATGTCCACCGCCACTGTAGAAACATTCAGGTACTCGTTCAGCACCCAAGGGATCCCTGAGGTCTTGCTAATAGACAATGGGATACCGATTCATGAATGTGGGGTTCGCCTCATTTGCTAAACGGAATGGCATCCGGCATATTAGAACAGCCCCATACCATCCCTAGTCTTAACAGCCTGGCAGAAAGAGCGGACCAGAGTTTTAAAAGAGTCATAAAAAAGCAAATAACAGACTCCATGAACACGCGACTGGCGCGGTTCCTTTTTAAGTACAGCACCACGCCACACGTGAGAATGGGCGGAGCTCCTGCAAAGCTGATGATGGGCCGAAGGCTTAGAACTCCGTTAAGCCTCACGTTTCCGAACCTCGGCAGGAAAGTGGAGGTGCAGCAGGAGTCGCAGCAGTGGCAACATGACAGAGGATGCCTGTGCGGCAGTTCCACTCTGAGGATGCGGTCTATG
This sequence comes from Scyliorhinus torazame, assembly GCF_047496885.1. Lineage (NCBI taxonomy): Eukaryota > Metazoa > Chordata > Chondrichthyes > Carcharhiniformes > Scyliorhinidae > Scyliorhinus > Scyliorhinus torazame. The sequence continues at coordinate 243,270,857 of NC_092707.1, forward strand.
CCCGCAGCTTTGGAGACGGGGCACTTTGGCTCTCAGATGTGCTGAAGAGAAGAGGATCGGTCTCCTACAAAGTTAGGATTCAGGGAGAGTTTTGCAGAAGCATTTGGACCACCTCAAGAGGTGGGAGCCTGCGCTACACGACACCCACTCAACAGCATTGTCCCTTTTGTGCCAAGAACTGCCCCTCTGCCAGGGGAACCAACCATCTATATCCCAGTACCCGGTCCAGCAGGAAGAGGATGACTCCAGCTCGGAAATGGACACGGAAATATCCGTGCAGACGGACGATGTCATGTCTGGCACCGAGGTCCCGGCGATAACACTTTGGAGGTCAGCCATGAAAAGGCAATCAACGAACCGACGTACACCGCCCCAAGCTGAAACACAGCCTCGGGCGAAGCGGCGCAGAAAGCCCCCACCATTGGCGGCTGAAGAGGAGCTTGTAGAATTTGGGGGGGAAGGCGTGTCATAACCCCCACGAGGACCACAGGGAAACCATTGTCGATCTCCCCATGGGATTTGTGGAGTGTGGGCTGCCCAGGTCGGGGATGGATGCCACCCAGCTGAAGCTCGTTAAAGACCTACACATAAAAGCCAGCCCAAGCAGGGCCCGCGGTTGTTGGTTGTCCCAACAAGGACTGGACTGGGAGAGCATATAGGCAGAGTATTGTACATAGTTCAATAAACCCTTGTTCCACTACCGCTGGCTTCCTTGAGTTACTAAAATTTATTTCCTTGGGTAAATGGGCGAAAACTTCATACAATACTCCAGGTGTGGTCTCTCCAAGGCACTATATAATTGCAGTCAGGCAACTTTACTCTTGTATTGAAATCCTCTTGTAATAAAGGCCAGTCACAATCAGCTGCCTAGTCCTTGAACCTCTCGCAGCTCTTTGATTCGAAACAATACCTCTGAAAACCTCTGACCAAGCTTTTGGGGCTCTGCCCTAATATCCCCTTCTCTGGTTACGTGCCAAATTTTATTTGATAATGGTCCTGTGCAGCATCTTGAGACATTTTACAATGTAAAAGATGTTATATAGATGCAAGCTGATTGTCATTCTTTTTAATATAAGTTAAAAAGTACCCAATTACTCTTTTCCAAATAAGGGCAATTTAGCGTGGCCAATCCACTTAACCTGCACATCTTTGGTTTGTGGGGGTGAGACCTACGCAGACACCAGGAGAATGTGCAAACTCCACATTGACAGTGACCCAGGGCTGGGATCGAACCCAGGTCCACGGTGTTGTGAGGCAGCAGTGCTAACCACTGTACTATAGTGCTGCTCAATTGATTGTCATTTTAAATGTGCAAATATTTTATTTTTAAATGTTGACTAGTTACTAATTTTCAGATATTTTTTTAAAAATATATTTTATTCAAATTTTTTCGGTCAAACAAGAACAGTACAGGATTTTCCCCTTTTTACAACTTTAAAACAATACAAATAATAATGACCGTTTTTTAACAAATAAATAATATATTAACTAAACGGCAACTACCAACAACAAAATAATAACTCTCCAAAACAATGAAGTCCCACACGCCAGTATAAATAGCTAATATACAAACAACTATAGGAAACCCCTGAGGGCCCGCGTGGGCCCTCCCCTCCCCTCCCCTCCCCTCCCCTCCCCCCCTCCTCCCCCCCGGGTTGCTGCTGCTACCTTCCCCATTTCCCTTATCGTTCTGCGAGGTAGTCAAGGAACGGTTGCCACCGCCTGGTGAACCCTTGAGCCGAACCTCTTAGTGCGTACTTTATCCGCTCCAATTTTATAAACCCTGCCATGTCGTTTATCCAGGCCTCCACGCCCGGGGGCTTAGCTTCCTTCCACATAAGCAATATCCTTCGCCGTGCTACTAGGGACGCAAAGGCCAAAACATCAGCCTCTCTCGCCTCCTGCACTCCCGGCTCTTCTGCAACCCCGAATATAGCCAACCCCCAGTCTGGCTCGACCCGGACCCCCACCCACCTTCGAAAGCACATTTGCCACCCCCACCCAGAACCCCTGTAGTGCCGGGCATGACCAAAACATGTGGGTGTGGTTCGCTGGGCTTCCCGCGCATCTCCCGCACCTGTCCTCCACTCCAAAAAATCTACTTAACCTTTCTCCAGTCATATGCGCCCTATGTAGAACCTTAAATTGTATCAGGCTGAGCCTGGCGCATGAGGACGAAGAGTTTACCCTACTTAGGGCATCTGCCCACAGCCCCTCCTCGATCTCTTCCCCCAGCTCCTCGTCCCATTTTCCCTTCAGCTCATCCACCATGATCTCCCCCTCGTCTCTCATTTCCCTGTATACATCTGACACCCTACCATCCCCCACCCATGCCCCCGAAATCACCCTGTCCTGAATCTCTTGCGCCGGGAGCTGCGGAAATTCCCTCACCTGTTGCCTCGCAAAAGCCCTCAGTTGCATATACCGAAATGCATTCCCCGGTGGCAACCCGTATTTTTCCGTCAGTGCTCCCAGACTCGCAAACGTCCCGTCTAGGAACAAATCCCTCAATTGCACAATCCCTGCTCTCTGCCAGACTTTAAATCCCCCATCTATCTTCTCCGGGACAAACCTATGGTTGTTCCTTATCGGGGACCTCCCCGAGGCACCCGTCACTCCCTTATGCTGTCTCCACTGCCCCCAAATTTTCAGTGTTGCCACTACCACTGGACTTGTGGTGTACTTTTTTGGGGAGAATGGTAAAGGCGCCGTCGCCAATGCTTTTAGGCAGGTTCCCTTACAGGACGCCATCTCTAGTCTTTTCCACGCCGCTCCCTCCCCTTCCCCCATCCACTCGCATACCATTGATATATTGGCGGCCCAATAATAGTCACTTAAGCTCGGCAGTGCCAGTCCCCCCCTATCCCTGCTACGCTGCAGAAACCCCCTCTTCACTCTTGGGGTCTTCCCAGCCCACTCAAAGCTCATAACGCTCTTATCCACTTTTTTGAAAAAAGCCTTGGTAATCATCACAGGGAGGCACTGGAACACAAAAAGAAATCGCGGAAGGACCACCATTTTGACCGCCTGCACCCTACCCGCCAGTGACAGGGGCACCATGTCCCATCTCCTAAAATCCTCTTCCATCTGCTCCACCAATCTTCCTAAATTAAGCTTATGCAAGGTTCCCCAGTTCCTGGCTATCTGGATCCCTAGGTACCGAAAATCCCTTGTTACTCTCCTCAGCAGCAAATCATCTATTCCCCTGCTCTGTTCCCCAGGGTGCATCACAAACAGCTCACTCTTCCCCATATTCAGTTTATATCCCGAAAATTCCCCAAACTCCCTGAGTGTCTGCATTATCTCGGACATCCCCTCCACTGGGTCCGCGACATACAACAAATCATCCGCGTATAATGACACCCAGTGCTCTTCTCCTCCCCTAAGTACTCCCCTCCACTTCCTAGAGCCCCTCAGCGCTATGGCCAGTGGCTCAATTGCCAACGCAAACAGTATCGGGGACAGGGGACACCCCTGTCTTGTCCCTCTATATAGACGGAAGTAGTCAGATCTCTGCCTGTTTGTGATCACACTTGCCACTGGGACCCTATATAAAAGCTGAACCCACCCAATAAACCCCTCTCCAGGTAATCCCACTCCACTCTATCAAATGCTTTCTCAGCGTCCATCGCCACCACTATCTCCGCCTCTCCCTCTGGCGGGGACATCATCATCACACCTAGCAGCCTCCGTATATTAGTGTTCAACTGTCTCCCCTTAACAAACCCAGTTTGATCCTCGTGAACCACCCCTGGGACATAATCCTCGATCCTCATCGCCATCACCTTGGCCAAGAGCTTGGCATCTACATTCAGAAGGGAGATAGGCCTGTAAGACCCGCACTGCAGCGGGTCTTTGTCCTTCAGGAGCAACGATATTGTCGCCTCCGACATCGTCGGGGGCAACGTCCCCCTTTCCCTGGCCTCGTTAAAGGTTCTCGTCAGAAGCGGGGCTAGTAGGTCCATGTATTTCCTATAAAATTCCACCGGGAACCCATCTGGTCCCGGGGCCTTCTCTGCCTGCATGCTCCCAATCCCTTTTACCACCTCCTCCACCTCAATCTGTGCTCCCAATCCTGTCCTCTCCTGCTCCTCCGCCTTCGGGAATTCCAGCTGATCCAGGAATTGCATCATTCCCCCCTTCCCTTCCGGGGGTTGAGCCTTATACAGCCTCTCATAAAATGCCTTAAACACCCCGTTCACCCTCTCCGCTCCCCGTTCCATCTCACCCTCCTCGTCGCTCACCCCACCTATCTCCCTCGCCGCCCCTCTCTTCCGCAATTGTTGGGCCAGTAACTGGCTCGCCTTCTCTCCGTACTCATCTGTACTCCCTGTGCCTTCCTCCATTGTGCCTCTGCCCTGCCCGTGGTCAGCAAGTCAAATTCCGTATGCAACCTTCGTCTTACCCTGTACAGTCCCTCATCTCCGGAGCCTCTGCATACTGCCTATCCACCCTCAAAATTTCTCTCAACAATCGCTCCCTCTCTTTACTCTCTTGTTTCCCCTTATGGGCCTTTATGGAAATCAGTTCCCCTCTGACCACCGCCTTCAGTGCCTCCCAGACAACTCCCACCTGAACCTCTCCATCATCGTTAATCTCCAGATACCTTTCGATACATCCCCTCACCCTTACACACACATCCTCATCCGCCAACAGTCCCATATCTAATCTCCAGAATGGGTGCCATTCCTTTTCCTCTCCTAGTACCAGATCTACCCAATGTGGGGCATGGTCCGAGATGGCTATGGCCGAATACTCCGTCCCTGTCACCTTCGGGATCAGTGCCCTTCCCAGGACAAAGAAGTCTATCCGAGAATACACCTTGTGGACATGAGAGAAGAAGGAAAACTCCCTACTCCTGGGCCTAGTGAATCTCCAGGGGTCTACTCCTCCCTTCTGCTCCATGAAGTCCTTAAGCACCTTGGCCGCTGCCAGCCTCCTCCCGGTCCTAGACCTGGACCGGTCCAGCCCTGGATCCTGCACCGTGTTGAAATCTCCCCCCATTACCAACTTTCCCGCCGCCAGGTCCGGGATACGCCCCAGCATACGCTTCATGTAGTTTGCATCATCCCAGTTCGGGGCATATACGTTCACCAGAACCACCGCTTCCCCTTGTAATCTGCCACTCACCATCACGTATCTACCCCCACTGTCCGCTACTATGGTCCTCGCCTCAAACACTACCCGTTTCCCCACTAATATAGCCACCCCTCTATTTTTCGCATCCAAGCCCGAATGAAATATCTGTCCCACCCATCCTTTTCGTAATCTGACCTGATCCGCCAGTTTCAGATGCGTCTCCTGTAGCATGACCACATCTGCCTTTAATTTCTTTAGGTGTGCGAGTACCCTTGCCCTCTTAATCGGCCCATTCAGCCCTCTCACATTCCACGTGGTCAACCGGGTCGGGGGGCTCTTTACCCCCCCCCCCCCCATGTCGACTAGCCATCCCCTTTTTTAGACCAGCTCCTCACCCGGTTCCCACGCTCTCGTTTGTCCCCCTGACGGTGTCCTCCCGTCCCGACCACCCCGCCCCATAACAGCTCCCCCTTTCCCTTAGCAGCAGCAACCCAGTTAACCCACCCCCTCCGCTAGATCCCTTTCTAGCGTAATTGCTCCCCCCATGTTGCTCCCAGAAGTCAGCAAACTCTGGCTGACCTCAGCTTCCCCCGTTTATCCTTGGCCCCCCATTGTGTAAGGCCCCCTCCTTCCTGCGCTCCCTTTCCCGCCGCAATTACCATAGCGCGGGAACAAAGCCCGCGTTTCCCACTCGGCCCTGCCCCTAATGGCGCAGCTCCCTCTTTCCTTCCCCCCCTCCTTCCCCCTCTCCTTCCCCACCGGCGCCCACAGTTCACCATACCCCACCCCCAACGAGGGGAATAGAGAAAATTTCCCCCCCCTTCCCCATCCCATACAATCCCCCCACTACTTTATTACAGAAACTCTTTCTCTCTCCAGTCTAGTCCAACTTCTCCTCTACAATAAATGTCCACGCCTCTTCTGCCATCTCGAAGTAGTGATGTTTCCCTTGGTGTGTAACCCACAGTCTCGCTGGCTGCAGCATTCCAAATTTAACTTTCTTTCTATGTAGCACCGCCTTGGCCCGATTGAAACTCGTCCTCCTTCTCGCCACCTCCGCACTCCAATCCTGGTACACGTGGATCACCGCATTCTCCCACCAGCAGCTCCGTGTCTTTTTCGCCCATCTCAGGACCATCTCCCTGTCCTTATAGCGGTGAAACCTCACCACTATGGCTCGAGGTATTTCTCCTGCCTTTGGTCTTCGCGCAAGGACTCGATATGCTCCCTCCACTTCCAAGGGGCCCGTCGGGGCCTCCGGTCCCATTAACGAGTGAAGCAATGTGCTCACATATGCCCCGACGTCCGCCCCCTCTGCACCTTCGGGAAGACCCAAAACTCTTAAGTTCTTCCTCCTCGAGTTATTCTCCAGGGCTTCCAGCCTCTCTACACACCTTTTATGCAGTGCCTCGTGCGTCTCTGTCTCCACCACCAGGCCCTGTATTTCATCCTCATTCTCGGCAGCCTTTGCCTTCACATCACGAAGCTCCAACTCCTGGGTCTTCTGTGCCTCCTTTAGCCCTTCAATCGCCTGTAGCATCGGGGCCAACACCCTCTTCTTCAGCTCCTCCACACAGCGCCGCAGGAACTCTTGCTGTTCCGGGCCCCACACCGAACGGCCTCCTTCCGCCGCCATCTTGCTTCGTGCTTCCCTTCCTTGCCGCTGCTCCTGAGGATCCTCTGCAATCCAGCCACTACTCTCTCCTTTCTCCATATATATCCGGGGGATTCCCTTCTATTTCACCGCACAATGGTTTTAGCCGTCAAAAATTGCCGTTGGGGCTCCTAATAAGAGCCCAAAAGTCCGTTCCAACGGGAGGTGCTGAAACGTGCGACTCAGCTGGTCATCGCCGCACCCGGAAGTCCCCTAATTTTCAGATCTTATGCTAAATATTTTGTCAGGGTTATTGCCACCAATCACCACACCCAACTTGGGAATAAGCCAAACTGAGTGACCATTTCTGAATGTTTTCTTTCCATTGCAGGATATTGGAGATTGCAATTAGATCACATTTGTGCGCATCTACGCAGTTACACACAGAACAACACTGAATTCCGGGCCCTTATTGGAGAACCTCAAATGGGAAAGGTAAGTGCTTAACTCCATTAATTGCTTCTGGTTCTAGGAAAGTTGATTAGAAAGTTCCTTGAAGTTCACGGTTTATGCAATACTTTCACATAGAAACCATAGAAAAGTTACACCACAGAAAGAGGCCACTCAGCCCATCTTGTCCATGCGAGCCCAAGGGCACCCAGGAGCTCTTTCTAATCCCACTTTCCTGCAGCCAGTCCATAGCCCTGTAGCTTACAGAACTTAAGGTGCAGATCCAGGTACTTTTAAAAAAAGTTTTGGGTCTCTGCCTCCGCCACCAACTCAGGCAGTAAATTTGTCCCCTCTACAACTTCTGCCATTCATCTTGAATCTATGTCCCCTGGTTCCAGCTTCTCCACCAAGGGAAACAATTTTATCCTGCCCACTCTACACCTTTGAGAATCACCATAGGATCTCTTACTCAACTAAAAAATGGAATTTCCAACATTACACCTTTCAGCACTATACTGAAATGTCCGCCTAGATTATATGCTCAAGTCCTCCGAGTGGACTGCAACCTTTAGACTGAGTGGTGAATAAAATTCTCTTCACGGTTTAGATGTGCCTTGTAGAGACTTGATGAAACACTTTACTTTTATATTTTCATACAGCACTAAAGAGGCTATTGGGCCCATTGTACTTTCACTGAGCTCTCCAAAAATTCTTGCTGTCAATCCCTGCTCTTTTAAGATCATAGGGCAACATAGGGCTTAAAATCATAGAATCCCTACAGTGCAGAAGGAGGCCATTCCACCCATCGAGTCTGCACTGACCCTCTGAAAGAGCATCCTACCTAGGCTCACACCCCCACCCTATCCAGGTGCTGTCCCTCTTTCCTTTAAATCTCCCATTACCATCTCTCGCCTCAAAAAACAATCTTTGGACCCACCGTCCTTGCAAGCTACTGCCCCATCTCCAACCTCCTTTTCCTCTGCAGATTCTTGAACATTATTTTGCATCCTATCTTTGCCAAAGCTTTATATTTGAATCCCTCCAAACAGGCCTCCAACCCTGTCAATGCACAGGAACAACTCTTATCAGAGTCACAAATGACACCTTATGTGACTGTGACAAGATAAACTATCCCTCCTCATCCATCTCAACCTGCTTGCAGCCTTTGACATAGTTGAGCAGATAACACCTCCAACGCCTCTTCACTGTCTTCCAGATGGTTGGGATTACACTCGCCTTATTCCATTCTGATCTGTTGATCTAATTGTAGCCAGATTATCACTTGCATTGGCTTTTCTTTCCACTTCTGCACTGTTATCTCTGATGTCGCCCAAGGATCTATCCTCGGGGCCCCTCCCATTTCTCAAATACAAGCTGCCCCTTGGTGACCTCATCCAAAAACACAGTGCCTTTGGATTCTCATTCTGTTTGCAAATCCCTTCATGGTCTTGCTCCCTCCATATCTTTATAACCTGCTCAACCTCACCACCCTCCGGAATATCAGTAATCGTCTATCCTCCTCAGCAACCATGAATTTAATCTCTATATCGTTGGTGACCGTGCCTACAGTTGCTTTGACTCCCTCTCCCCTGCTCTACCTTTTTCTTTCTGAAAACACACTCCTTAAAATCTAGCCGTGACCAAGCTTTTTGAAAATTCTTTTGTGGGATGTGGGCGTCACTGGCAAGGCCAGCATTTGTTGCCCATCCCTAACTGCCCTTGAACTGAGTGGTTTGCTCGGCCATTTCAGAGGGCAGTTAAGAGTCAACCACATTGCTGGGGATCTGGAATCACATGGAGGCCAGACCAGGTAAGGATGGCAGATTTCCTTCCCTAAAGGGGCATTAGTGAACCAGCTGGGTTTTTTAATCAATTGATGATAGTTTCATGGTCCCATTATTGAGACTAGCTTCATATTTCAGATTTTTTTATTAATTGAATTTAAACCTCCAGCTGCCATGGATGTGAATCCCATGTCACCAGACCATTTGCCTGAGTGCAATGGCATTATCATTACTCTACCATCTCCCCGATAAGATTTTGGTCATTTGCCCGTATGTAGCTCGGAGTCAGATTTTGCTTTATAATGCTCCTGTGAAGTGCTTTGGGATATTTTATCATATTAAAGGTGCCATATGAATGTTATTTTTTTTTTTTTGACAGAATTCTAAAATAGATCCTATTCATTAGCCACTGGAAATAGTTTTTCTTTATTTACCTCTTCAAAATCTCTCTGAATTACCTACACCTCTATCAAATCTCCTCTCAACCTTCTCTTCCTTAAGCAAAACTTTTGTCATCTGTCCTAATATCTCTCAACATTGTTCAATGTCAATCGTTTGGGCTAATGCTCCTTTCCAGTGTCTCAGATGTTCTACTGCTTTAAAAATGTTCTGTAAATGCAAGTTGTTCTCATGTAAGAGCCCAATGTCTATAGTTGCTCCTAATTAAATCCCATCCTTCCCCCAACCCTGACATTACATTAATAAATCACTTCTCTACCCTTTCCCTGGCTTTGGCATCTTTCTTAAAGTAAGACACCCAAACCTGGGCACGATATTCCAACTGTAGCCTAGGTAGTAGTTTTGCATCACCCGTTTGCTTTGGTACTCTTTATGCAAAGCGGCTTGAAAAAACATTTTTCACAAATGTAGGCTGAGTAGGCCAGCCAGCGCTTATTGCCCATCCCTAATTTCCCTTGAGTAGCTGGTAGTGAGCTGCCTTCTAACCTGCTACCTTCTTGAACAGCAGCAGTCCATGCGGTGTAGGTACACGTACTGTGCTGATAGGGAGGGAGTTCCAAGATTTTGACTCAGACAATCAAAACGAAAATGAGGTGAGGTCTAAAACAGGTGATTGATTCAATGTCACTCATTTTGTTCTACAGTTCACGTTAAATTTTGTCCCATGTATCCCCATTAGAATGTTGTTGGTATCAACTATCAGCACTCTCTTCTCATGCAGAATAAATAGTTGTTCTCTTTAACGTTGGGTTTATCTTGCGTACTTGCCGGATGAGTGCAAGACAAAAAGCTCTGATAGCATGTTTCGTTTTTCAGCAATACTCTTTTTTTACTTTATCCCCTTATTCTCAAAATCTAAAGATCTGTGTATTATGCGGCCCTACGTCTTTCTTTATTCAGTTTAATTTTCTGCTATTTAAGATTTTGGGCTAGTTTCACAGAGCTGTGGCGACTCCGCTGATCTTCAAAAATGGCGGTCGGGACCTGATTCTAGGATTCACTGTGTATGACTTTGATACTATCCAGTATATACTGAATGTAAAAGGAGATCTTCAAAGAACACACCTCAGTATTGATGGGAGCAGTCCCATATCTATCATTCACATTGATACAATGCTGAGATGCTTTGGTGGGAAGGGACAGCGAGGCAGGTGCTACTTGGTCTCCTTCATTGAAAGGAGTTGAGGACCGATCTTGTGGGGATATCTTAAAGGAAAGGGAATTATGTATTGCACAATTGGAGAAATAAAAGGTACTGATAACCTCCTCATTGGCTTTACCTAATTTAATCGATTGACCCATGAATAAGATTTGCATTTAATTACAGGTTGAAAATCCCAAATCTGAAATGCTTGAGGCAAAGTTTGTATCTGATTTCGGAATTTTTCGGATTTCGGAATATACTGCACAGATGCCGCGTTCATTGGAAACTGCGCATGTACGGTGCGCGTTGGGAACTGCGCATGTGTGGAACTTTGGGAACTGCATATGTGTGGCATGTGTTGGGAACTGTATGTGCGGTGCGTGTTGGGTACTGCACATGTATGGAACATTGGGAACTGCACATGTGTGCCGCGCACAAAAAGAAGTGCGGATTTTGGACCTTTTCAGTTCTTGGAATTTTGCATAAGGGATACTCAACCTGTACCATCATTCACGTCATCAAGGCATCCCCAAAATACTTGAATCAATTAAGTGCTTTTTTTTAAGTGTAGTTGCTGTTGTAATGTAGAAAAAGCAACAACCAATTTATGCAGAGCAAGGTCCCCCGAGAGCAGTGTGAAAATATGTAGTTAATCTGTTTCAGTGGTGTTGGTTGACTAAGAAATAAATACTTGCCTGGACATCAGGGAGAACCCTTTTGCTCGTCACCAAAATGGTGTCATGGAGGAGCAGCACGGTGGCACAGTGTTTAGCCCTGCTGCCTTCACCTCCACAACCCAAAGATGTGCAGGGTAGGTGGATTGGCCCTTAATTGGAAAAAAAAGAATTGGGTATTCTAAATTTAAAAAATAAATAGATAGTGCCATGGAATGTTTTTCATCCACCGGAGAAGACAGATAACAACTCGGTTTAAAGTCTCATGGGAAAGCCGACACCTCCAACAGTGCAACACTCCCTCTACACTGCATTGGAGTGTGAGTTGAGATGGTGTATTCCAATGTCTGCAATGGGAATTGAACTCACAATGGTAGTGCAGTGGTTAGCACTGCTGGCTCACAGCGCCAGGGACCAGGGTCCAATTCAGGCCTTGGATGACTGTGGAGCTTGAAAATTTTCCCTGTATCTGCGTGGGTTTCCTCCAGGTACTCCGGTTTCCTCCCACAGTCCAAATATGTGCAGCTTAGGTGGATTGGGAATGATTAATGCGCAGGATTACTGGGATAGGGCCGAGAATGGGCCTTGTAGAGTGCTTTTTCGGAGTGTTGGTGCCGATACAATGGACCGAATGGCCTCCATCGGCACTGTAGGGATTCTATGAACCTCCTGACTCTGAGGTAAGACTTACCAACTGAGCAATAGCTGACTCTCCAAATGAAAGATGGTTTAATTTTATTTTTGTTCTTCCATGGGGATGCAGACATCACTGGCAAGGCCAACATTTGCTGCCCACCCTGAATCTAAGCAGTGATTACTTGTTTCATGGTGTTGGATTAATTGGCCTCTTCTTTGTTGTCCTGGCAGGTCATATCAGCTACGGTCCATGAAGATGGATATGAGCTCAGTCTCCGACTGAACTTTGTTCTCGCAGGAAACAAGGTCTGTGTGTTGTGGATTAAGTTGATTTTCTGCTGGTTATGAGGTGATGCTAAGGCCCTCACTGGCGTTGTTTCTGGCTGTTCGTGTTGGCCATTTAGAGTGACCCAGATTTTATATTTGAAGTAAAAAAACATTGTAGGTTGCAATAATTTTTTTTGAATGAAGTTTAGTGATCAGTTGAATAAAATTGAAATTGAGGTGTAGTCTCCTCCTTAAACTCCTTTCAATGCTGTAAAACCGAAACTATTTACAAAACCGGATAGCGGTAGGAGGAGGAGAATCATGGATGCAGTAACATGGCCGTTAACTGATTAAGATGACTGCTGAATGTAGAACGGCTTTTTTTCATCACTGGTAGAATCATCAGATTTTTTGATGTGGCATGGCTGATATTCATTGCCTTCCCTAGCCTCCAGTCCTCCCATTCCCTACCTCCACACTCGCAATTGTAACCCCGATCCATTAACATCTCCCCATTTCCCACTCCTGGTCAGAACCCTAATCCTTTAGTGTCCTGCCGCAGTTACAGCCCCAGTTTCTGAAACGCCTCCACAATCATAGACTGGATATCTGAAATGCTTCCTAATCATAGTCCATGGGCGGGATTCTCCGAGCCCCCGCCGGGTCGGAGAATTGCCATGGGGTGGGCGGCGTGAATCCCGGCCCGCCGCTCCGACGGTAGCTGCCAAATTCTCCACTGCCGGTTTTCGGGCGGGGCGGGGATCACGCACGCCGGTCGGGGGCTGTTGGCAGCGGCCCCCCCCCCCCCCGACAATTATCCGGGCCATGATGGGCCGAGAGGCCACCCGTTTTCGGCCAGTCCTGCCAAGGTGAAATAGACATGGTCCATCCTGTCGGGACCTAGCTTGGAGGGCGGCTACCGTGTTAGACGTTTTAGTTGCTATGAAATGAAGAGTCTAATGTTCTTGTTCCTTTTCACCAAAACCCATTTATTTCACTTCCACAGCCTCTGCACAAAACTCTTAACAACACACCACTCGACAGAGGCCACCTGAAGCCCCTTTACATATCAGTGTCAATTAATGGATACTTAACATAAATGAGACAACTAATTGCAATGTCTCTTAACCCATTACTTAACAGTCTCCCCTTCCTTGGAGAAAAAATAATAATTAGGTGAAAACAGAATTTCAAGAAACTCAAAAACACACACATGATGTCCCCCCCAATTTTTTTTTGTTTGGACGAGAAAGAAAAAAAACAGTCACAGAAACAAGCGCCCTTCATTAACAATATCCAAAAGTTTCTGTGAACTCGCCCCTCTTTTCGTAAAACAGTCTGACAGTTGATAGCTCCTGTTGACACATTTAATTTTTGTTATTTCCCCTCTGTCCAACATCTGCTTCAAACTTGCGATGTCTATTCGTAACCTCTTTACATTGACACTTTTTGTAGAGTGCACATTTTCTCACAGGGATTTATTGTCAATGTGACAGTCAATATTACCCAAATCCCCTAATCCCAAAATTTCTGTCGATATCATACTTATATAAAAAGCCATATACACCGCCTCTACAAGACTTAAAGTCTCAGCAGCCAAAGTGCTTTTTACCACTCTCCTTATTTTCTTTGTTTCCCACACAAGTGGGCAACATTTACCATTGTTCCCCAAAAGGAAAATTATAAAACCTCCTGCGCTTGAAACCCCATCACATAAATTTGCGTAGGACGCATCACTATAAACTATGAGTTTCAAGTGCTTAAGGTCACCTAAAACCGGGAACTTCAAAACACACTCCTGCATTTTTAGTTTGGCCAACGCTTTATTTGCTCTTATTATGTCTTCCACTTTGGGATCATTCATTTTTGTACTCCACTCTAAGACATCAAAAACTCGCGTCCGGTCTAGTCTGTCTACCTAACCAGTTCAGTTGCCCAATTAAACTTTGCAGTTGCTCTTTTTCTATCTTTGAAACTATTGCGTCTTTTTGTGAAACTCGGCCACGACTAATTGCTATTGGGGTGATGCTTTCCAAATAAGATTGCTGACGTAAAGTTGCCCCTAGCTTATTCTGTCCAATTTCCAGTCCAATATATTTAAATGCACCGGAAGCCTGACTTCCAACCCTGAATTCTTTCCTCGAACCAGAGATTACAACAGCTTCAAAATCACTAGTCCCACCCCACAAAAAATCATCGACATGCATCATAAAAATGCCAGAAAGATTTCCTTTATAGTGCCAGTAAAACATTGCAGGATCTGCTTTCAACTGGCAACAGCCTAACTTTAATAAAACTGACCTTACCGAAAAATACCAGACTCTAGATGCATCATTTAATCCATATACATATTTGTTCAACTTCCAGAGTACCCCTTCTGTGTTCGCTGCTTCTTTAGGAGGACGGAGAAAAATGTCTCTCTGGAGCTGATGCCCTTGCTAAAAGGCAGCTTTTATATCTATAGATTTGCATTCCCATGCCTTTGTGGCTAATAGAGCCAAGAAGATCTTTAAAATAACCTTTCCTGCTGTAGGTGAATCTACCCTTAAATCCTGATCTTCTAAGTTTTCTTCAAATCCCCTTGCCACGAGCCTGGCCTTTGCCTTATAAGTTCCATCCGGAAGAACCTTTTCCGTGCAAATCCATCTGTGGGATAGAGCTCTTTGTCCCCTATCCGGTACTTCTGTGTATACCCCAAATTCACTCCAACTATGCAATTCTTGCTGTTTAGCTTCTTTAATAACTTTTTCATCTAATTTATTTGAAGCCACCAAAATCTCACTTGCATGTGGGCTTCTACTCCTATTAGTATTCGTAGTCTTACTCCTGTTCTGAGATCTTGACAAACTACGTCCCCTCTCCCGTCTGGTATCTCGTTCTGTGCTGCTACTGCTTGATCTTTCCCTTCTGCTGTGGGATGTCCTTTCAATAGTTCTCGACCTTTTCCTGCGGACCTGTTCACTATCCGATGTACTATCTGAACTGGCACTGCGTTTCTGTGCCCTCCATTTTTGAACTTCGTTTTCCCAATCCATTGTCTAGCCTCCTTCCCCTGAATGCTGTACATTCAACCAATGTTTATACTTTCCAGTCGCCTTCCCTGCTCTACTAATAACAGTTGCATCCTTCCATTGACTAGACCCTTCAGGCAGGTATGTCACTTTTGTACAACGTTTGGCAGTTGCCCTTTCGGAAAAATGACCTGTTTTAATTCACCAGAAGTGTTGTGTTCCTCCACAGAAACCCTGTCTATTTCAGTTAATTGGTCCTCATAGTTCTGTAACACATGCGTACCAGATGACTCTGGTTCCTCGTCATGTCTGTCTGCTCTATCTAAATTTGAAAATTTGTAATCTGTACCCATTATCCTTGATGAATGGACCCTAACAGTTTGATTACCATGTTGCAAAATAATTGTTTTGCCATCTATGCCTATGATCTTCCCTGGGCCTTTCCATTCATTAGAATTGTCTCTCTTATAGTATACCATGTCTCCTTGCTGAAAAACGGCATCTGATGGCCGTACGTTATGTCTTCAAGCTCTGCGAATTCTTTCAGAGACTTCTGCTTCCAAAAAAGCTTTTCTACTGCTATGTAATGCATTTAAATGTTCAGCAAAACCAGAGCTAATTGTAGTCCCCTCCCAAGCTGGAGGCTGGTCATCCAAAATGGACGGAAGTTTAGGATTTCTACCAAACACTAATTGATAAGGACTATAGCCCCCAACCATCTGCAATGAATTCTTTGCATGTACTGCCCATGCTAAAGCTGAATTTAGCCTGCAATTTGGTCGATCTGCCAAAGTTTTCCGAAGCAGGTCATCGATGACAGCATGATTTCTTTCACAGACACCATTACTAAATGGGCTTTCTGCAGCCGTATTCATAACTCTGATATTCATGTTTTCACACATATCCCTAAACTCATCATTGGCAAATTTTCCCCCATTGTCCGTAAGGAATTTTGCCGATGGACCCATTCCTGTCCCTATCCATTTTTCCACGATTTGATCCTGAATTACTCTCTTTTCTTTACTTCGTACAATCGTTGATTGACTAAATCTGGTTGCGAAATCTACAAAGTGCAAAATAAATATATTATTTGCTTTATCCCAGATCTTAAGGTCCATGGTCACAATGTCGTTAAAATCCACTGTGCAATACAGCACAGTTGAAGGATTCTGCAACCAACACCCTCATTACCGGCGTAAAACTGCTTGGCAATAGGACAATGCCTTCTTTCTGGTCACTATCTTTTTCCTCTTCTGACTCTTCCGTGTCATGTGTCGCTTCAAACACTCTATCATAACGAGTTGGACAGTTGAAAGCATAATGGTATTGAGAGTCACATCGAAAACATCGATTTATCATGCCCCGTGCATTTATGGGGTTCATCTTCCTATTGTAGGTTCTAACTGGGTTTCTGTCTTCATAATTTCCTTGTCTCGGTCTCCGTCTATAGTCTTGAGCCTT
This sequence comes from Scyliorhinus torazame, assembly GCF_047496885.1. Taxonomy (NCBI): domain Eukaryota; kingdom Metazoa; phylum Chordata; class Chondrichthyes; order Carcharhiniformes; family Scyliorhinidae; genus Scyliorhinus; species Scyliorhinus torazame. Next base: position 243,287,416 of record NC_092707.1, read on the forward strand.
GTTCGTAGCCATACGATTTCGCCAGCCTGTTACTAGTGTATCTTCCATATTCTGCCTTATTGCAGGCTGACCTATTTGGGTCATCAGAGCCATCGGAATCGAATGTTTCCCCAGAAACTTTTGTAAAGCTTTTGTCATCTGTTCGAATAAGGTATGCTTATCAGTAAACTGAACTCCTGTCAAAACCAGGAGCCTATCCATGTTGCTCACTCTAGCACAGTCAAGTAATTTAAAGGCCAAGACAGACTGGAAATTCCAAATTGTGTTTCTGCAGCCTTTTATATAGTCTGCCAAATTCCATTATATAGTCTTCCATGGAGATATCCTCCATTTTCCGGAACTTATCAAAATCCGACCATGCTTCATACGCACTTAACAAGTCATCTTTCTTATAAATCTTATCCATATAATGTAATAAAGTCTCCAGACCTTCTTCTGAGTCTAACTCTTCCAATTCCAGCTCAGAAAGCACTTTGTTTCGGACTTTACTGCCATATGGTAGAGAAAGAGCCAATGCCATACCTTGTTTTCTCTTTCCCAAAGCAGTTACTTTAGTCCACATAACTACTGCACTTCTCCATTGGTCGTACGATTCCCTTTCAGAAAATAAGGGAGGATAGTCCTATCCAGCCGTCTTTATCCTGGGATCAGCCATGTATCTTTTTTTTTTCCTTCTCACTCACTCCTTGGTTTGATCAGGAAAAGTTGTATCTTTCAAACCTTCACATTTGCACAGCAACCATCCTCTGCTACCAATTGTTAGACGTTTTAGTTGCTTTGAAATGAAAAGTCTAAAGTTCTTGTTCCTTTTCACCAAAACCCATTTATTTCACTTCCACAGCCTCTGCACAAAACTCTTACCAACACACCACCCAACAGAGGCCACATGAAGCCCCTTTACATATCAGTGTCAATTAATGGATACTTAACATAAATGAGATAACTAATTGCAATGTCTCTTAACCCATTACTTAACATACCGGAGTCGTCGGGTGGGGTGGGGGCGGGGGGATCCGGCCCCGGGGGGGAGGGGCCCCTCGGTGGCCTGGCCTGCAATCGGGGCCCACCGATCTGCGGGCGGGCCTGTGCCGTGGGGGCACTCTTTCCCTCCGCGCCGGCCTCTGGAAGGCTCCGCCATGGCCGGCGTGGAGAAGAAACCCCCTGCGCATGCACAGGAAACACGCCGGCGGTTCTGCACATGTGCCAGAACACATCGGCAGCCCTACGCATGCGCCAACTCGCGGAGGCCCTTTGCCACCGGTTGGCGTGGCGCCAACCCCTCAGGTGCCGGCCCAGCCACCAGAAGTGCGGAGGATTCTGCTACTTCCGGGCAGCCCGACACCGGAGTGGTTCACGCCGCTCTTGGAGCCGGCGTCGGGCGCCATGTGCGGGAGAATCCCGCCCCATATATCTGAAAGCTCTCCCAATTACAACCTGGATTTCTGAAACATCTCCCAGTCACAGCCCGGATTTCTGAAACGCCTCCCAAATACAACCCGGATTTCTTAATTGCCTCCCCAATCACTGCCTGGATATTGAAACGCCTCCACAATCACAACCCCGATGTCTGAATCGATTTCCCAATCACAGCCTAGATATCTGAAATGCCTCCCCAATCACAGGCCCTGGGAGGGTCCCTGGGGAGTTAATGTGCTTTTGTAAAGATAATGGGAAGATGAGGTAATTGCTGGGTGGAGCTCAGAGAGGCAGTGAGTTGGGAGAAGCTTTGAGAGAGAGAGAGGTGCTGTTCTGATCTGCCTGACTTTGAGTCCACAATTCTTTCCAGGTAGGATAGTTAAAAGAAAAGAGTAATATTTTTAAAGCAGAGCAGTCTTGTCTGAAGACAAGGAAGAGGCTGAAACAACCTAGTTGAAGCAGTTATTTGAAGATATTCAGCCAGAGTCTGAAGGGATTCCAACCGGAGCCAAATCTGTTTTATAAAACAAGTATTACTCTATGCTCTGCTAATTTTAAGATGGATTACCAGCTGTATGCTTCTTGGTGTTTAACGGGAAATTGTATAATTGTGCTGAGGGGTAATTGTAAGCTGATTTTTTTCAGGTGTGAAGTTAAAGGTTTACTATTATATTCCTAATAAAGTTTGGTTTTCGAATTTCCAGTGCCCTATTTTTTCATGCTATCACTCCTGGAGTGAATAATTCTTTCCGCACGCTCCCCCCGGCAATTCTCCGGGCCCCGATGGGCCGAGAGGCCACCTGTTTTCGGCCAGTCCTGCCAACGTGAAATAGACATGGTCCATCCCGGCGGGACCTGGCTTGGAGGGTGGCTACCGGAGTCCTCGGGTGGGGTGGGGGGGGGGGGGGGGGGGCCGAAGGGGCGGGGGGATCTGGCCGGGGGGGGGGGGGGCTTAAATAAACTAAAATATTGGGGTTTTGGTCCAGTATCCCAGCCACTGTTGGGGTCTGATCTGGGATTGGAATACAGTCAACCTGGACAGTTGATGGCCAGGAGTCTGCACTGATGCATTCAGATAAAACCACATTGTTACAATCAGCAGAGCCTTCATGTCCCCACCTGTTCCAGGATCTTCATCCATGACTAAGTTCCCCCTCACTCTTCCTGACTTACCCCTAACCACAGAACATTGCTTAGAACTGTCCTCAGCAAAGTAATTTCCTCAGGGAAAACACAAAATGAGAGATTACACTGAAAGCTGGGAGGGTCGAGAGATGGTTCAATGTGGGTATTGTGGGGCTGGGGGGATTCGAGAGTAGAATTGATAGTGTTCCACAAGGTGATTTAAACCCTTTGTTTCTATACAGAAACTGTTTTTCTTCAGGGTACATGGAATATTAATCATGTGTTACACATTCATTGTGCAAGACCTGAACTGCAAATTAATCTCTTGCAATGGCAAATATATAATATTTAGAAAAGTAACAACATTTGTTTAATGAAGTTGATATTAGACATCTTCACAGCCCTGCAAAAGTCTACATTTAGCAGTGGATTTGGAAGCAGGCCGACAGTGGTTAGCACTGCTGCCTCACAGCGCCGAGGTCCTAGGTTTGATCCCGGCCCCCCCGTCACTGTCCATGCGGAGTTTCCACATTCTCCCCGTGTCTGCGTGGATCGCATCCTCACAACCCAGAAAGATGTACAGAGTAGGTGAATTGGCCACGCTACATTTACCCTTTATTGGGTACTCCAAATTTATTTTTTAAAATGGAAGAAGGGGCGGCATGTGGCGCAGTGGATAGCATAGGGACTGTGGCGCTGAGGGTTCGAATCCCGGCTGTGGGTCACTGTCCATGTGGAGTTTGCATTCTCCTCATGTCTGTGTGTGTTTCACCCCCACAATCCAAAGATGTGCAGGTTGGGTAGATTGGCCACGCTAAATTGCCCCTTAATTGGAAAAAAAAATAATTGGGGACTTTAAATTAATTTTTTTTTTTTTTAAATGGAAGCAGGTCGAATTTATTGACCTAGAGCAAATTGTCTTTCACTAAATGCTTGTTGCAATGAGGCGCCAGCTGTTCAAGGCACCTTTGTTTTCTCCCCAACAGAACATACTAACTGGAAAGTCAACAAAGCTTTCTGAGAACAACTTCCTAAGTAGTGTGACTGAAGGGGGACATGGTTACCATGGCAGCCTGACCAGTTTGGGTAAGCTCCAATGGTGCAGCATGTATTTGATGGAATGAGTGGAAGGCAGTGGTATTTGAAATGAATGAAATGAAAATCGCTTATTGTCACAAGTAGGCTTCAAATGAAGTTACTGTGAAAAGCCCGTAGTCGCCACATTCCGGCGCCTGTTCGGGGAGGCTGGTACGGGAAAGGGCATTTATTTAGAGGGCAAAATACCTTCCATTTGAAAATGTCATTAAGAATAAAGTTGGTGTAATACCATAAGATATGGGAACAGAAGTAGGCCATTTGGTCCATTGAGTCTGCTCCGTAGACCACCCTGTTTGCTTTGTTGCTAAAAATATCAGCAGGAGGAATGTGTACCAGGCAGATGTGTCAGTCCAGAAACCGGTTCCACCTCAACAAAGTGAGAAAGTGCCTCCTTTTTTTCAAATCGACTTCCAAAATTTCCCAACTAATAAACAGTCAATTTATGCTGTGGATTTTGGTCTGCAGTATATTTCTATCTGTGTCCTCCCGTGCCTGCGTGGGTCTCATCCCCACAACCCAAAGATGTGCAGGGTTGGTAGATTGGCCACTCTAATTCGCCCCTTAATTGGAAAAAAAAAATTGGGTACTCTAAATTTATTTTTTTTTTTTTAAATAATATTTTATTGAAAATTTTTGGTCAACCAACACAGTACATTGTGCATCCTTTACACAACATTGTAACAATACAGATAATAATGACCTTTTTAAGTTTAAACAAAAACAACAACAAATAAATAAATATTAAATAACAAAAAAATAAAAACTAGCCCTAATTGGCAACTGCCTTGTCTCAGGCCACCCCCCCCCCCCCCCCATCCCTCCTCCCCCCGCCCCCCCCCCCCATCCCTCCTCCCCCCCCCCCCCCCCCCAAGTCCTGGACCGCTGCTGCTGCCTTCTTTGTTCTCCCCTATCTATCTTTCCGCAAGATATTCGACGAACGGTTGCCACCGCCTAGTAAACCCTTGAGCCGACCCCCTTAGGACGAACTTAATCCGCTCTAACTTTATGAACCCCGCCATATCATTTATCCAGGTCTCCACCCCCGGGGGCTTGGCTTCTTTCCACATTAGCAATATTCTGCGCCGGGCTACTAGGGACGCAAAGGCCAAAACATCGGCCTCTTTCGCCTCCTGCACTCCCGGCTCTTGTGCAACCCCAAATATAGCCAACCCCCAGCTTGGTTCGACCCGGACTCCTACTACTTTCGAAAGCACCTTTGTCACCCCCATCCAAAACCCCTGTAGTGCCGGGCATGACCAAAACATATGGGTATGATTCGCTGGGCTTCTCGAGCACCTCGCACACCTATCCTCCACCCCAAAAAATTTACTGAGCCGTGTTCCAGTCATATGTGCCCTGTGTAATACCTTAAACTGAATCAGGCTTAGCCTGGCGCACGAGGACGACGAGTTTACCCTGTTTAGGGCATCTGCCCACATCCCCTCCTCAATCTCCTCCCCTAGCTCTTCTTCCCATTTCCCTTTTAGTTCGTCCATCAGAGTCTCCCCTTCGTCTCTCATTTCCCTATATATATCCGACACCTTACCGTCCCCCACCCATTTCTTTGAGATGACTCTGTCCTGCACCTCTTGTGTCGGGAGCTGCGGGAATTCCCTCACCTGTTGCCTCGCAAAAGCCCTCAATTGCATGTACCTGAATGCATTCCCTTGGGGCAACCCATATTTCTCGGTCAGCGCTCCCAGACTCGCAAACTTCCCATCCACAAATAGATCTTTCAATTGCGTTATACCTGCTCTTTGCCACATTCCATATCCCCCATCCATTCCCCCCGGGGCAAACCTATGGTTGTTTCTTATCGGGGACCCCCCCAGTGCTCCGGTCTTTCCCCTATGTCGTCTCCACTGTCCCCAAATCTTCAGTGTAGCTACCACCACCGGACTCGTGGTATAGTTCCTTGGTGAGAACGGCAATGGGGCTGTCACCATAGCCTGCAGGCTGGTCTCCCTACAGGACGCCCTCTCTAATCTCTTCCACGCCGCTCCTTCCTCCTCTCCCATCCACTTACTCACCATTGAAATATTAGCGGCCCAATAATACTCACTTAGGCTCGGTAGTGCCAGCCCCCCCCTATCCCTACTACGCTGTAAGAATCCCTTCCTCACTCTCGGAGTCTTCCCGGCCCAAACAAAACCCATGATACTCTTCTCGATCCTTTTGAAAAAAGCCTTCGTGATCACCACCGGGAGACACTGAAACACAAAGAGGAATCTCGGGAGGACCACCATCTTAACCGCCTGCACCCTCCCTGCCATTGACAATGCTACCATATCCCATCTCTTGAAATCTTCCTCCATCTGTTCCACCAACCGCGTCAAATTTAGCCTGTGCAATGTGCCCCAATTCTTAGCTATCTGGATCCCCAGGTAACGAAAGTCTCTTGTTACCTTCCTCAACGGTAGGTCTTCTATTTCTCTACTCTGCTCCCCTGGATGCACCACAAACAGCTCACTCTTCCCCATGTTCAATTTATACCCTGAAAAATCCCCAAACTCCCCAAGTATCCGCATTATTTCTGGCATCCCCTCCGCTGGATCCGCCACATATAGTAGCAGATCATCCGCATATAAAGATACCCGGTGTTCTTCTCCTCCCCTAAGTATTCCCCTCCATCCCTTGGAACCTCTCAGCGCTATCGCCAGGGGCTCAATCGCCAGTGCAAACAGTAATGGGGACAGAGGACATCCCTGCCTTGTCCCTCTATGGAGCCGAAAATATGCCGATCCCCGTCCATTCGTGACCACACTCTCCACTGGGGCCCTATACAACAGCTGCACCCATCTAACATACCCCTCTCCGAACCCAAATCTCCTCAACACCTCCCACAGATAATCCCACTCTACTCTATCAAATGCTTTCTCGGCATCCATCGCCACTACTATCTCCGTTTCACCCTCTGGTGGGGCCATCATCATTACCCCTAACAACCTCCGTATGTTCGTGTTCAGCTGTCTCCCCTTCACAAACCCAGTTTGGTCCTCATGAACCACCCCCGGGACACATTCCTCTATTCTCATTGCCATTACCTTGGCCAAGACCTTGGCATCTACATTGAGGAGGGAGATTGGTCTGTAGGACCCGCATTGTAGCGGATCCTTTTCCTTCTTTAAAAGAAGCGATATCGTTGCTTCTGACATAGTCGGGGGCAGTTGTCCCCTTTCCTTTGCCTCGTTAAAGGTCCTCGTCAGTAGCGGGGCGAGCAAGTCCAAATATTTTCTGTAAAATTCAACTGGGAATCCGTCCGGTCCCGGGGCCTTTCCCGTCTGCATGTTCCTAATTCCTTTCACCACTTCTACCGTGATCTGTGCTCCCAATCCCATCCTTTCCTGCTCTTCCACCTTGGGAATTTCCAGCCGATCCAAAAACTCCATCATTCTCTCCCTCCCATCCGGGGGTTGAGCTTCATACAATTTTTTATAAAATGTCTTAAACACTTCATTCACTCTCTCCGCTCCCCGCTCCGTCTCTCCATCTTCGTCTCTCACCCCCCCTATTTCCCTCGCTGCTCCCCTTTTCCTCAATTGGTGTGCCAGCAATCTGCTCGCCTTCTCTCCATATTCATACTGTACACCCTGCGCCTTCCTCCATTGTGCCTCTGCAGTGCCTGTGGTCAGCAAGTCAAATTCCACATGCAGCCTTTGCCTTTCCCTATACAGTCCCTCCTCCGGTGCTTCCGCATACTGTCTGTCCACCCTCAAAAGTTCTTGCAACAACCGCTCCCGTTCCTTACTCTCCTGCTTCCCTTTATGTGTCCTTATTGATATCAGCTCCCCCCTAACCACCGCCTTCAACGCCTCCCAGACCACTCCCACCTGAACCTCCCCATTGTCATTGAGTTCCAAGTACTTTTCAATGCATCCCCTCACCCTTAAGCACACCCCCTCACCCGCCATTAGTCCCATGTCCATTCTCCAGGGTGGACGCCCTCTTGTTTCCTCCCCTATCTCCAAGTCTACCCAGTGTGGGGCATGATCCGAAATGGCTATAGCCGTATATTCCGTTCCCCTCACCCTCGGGATCAATGCCCTACCCAACACAAAAAAGTCTATGCGTGAATAGACTTTATGGACATAGGAGAAAAACGAGAACTCCTTACTCCTAGGTCTACTGAATCTCCACGGGTCCACCCCTCCCATCTGCTCCATAAAATCCTTAAGCACCTTGGCTGCTGCCGGCCTCCTACCAGTCCTGGACTTCGACCTATCCAGCCTTGGTTCCAACACCGTGTTAAAGTCTCCCCCCATTATCAGCTTTCCGGTCTCTAGGTCTGGGATGCGTCCTAGCATTCGCCTCATAAAATTGGCATCGTCCCAATTCGGGGCATACACGTTTACCAACACCACCATCTCTCCCTGTAATTTGCCACTCACCATCACGTATCTGCCCCCGTTATCCGCCACTATAGTCTTTGCCTCGAACATTACCCGCTTCCCCACTAATATAGCCACCCCCCTGTTTTTCGCATCCAGCCCCGAATGGAACACCTGCCCTACCCATCCTTTGCGCAACCTAACCTGATCTATCAGTTTCAGGTGCGTTTCCTGTAACATGACCACATCTGCTTTAAGTTTCTTAAGGTGTGCGAGTACTCGTGCCCTCTTTATCGGCCCGTTAAGCCCCCTCACGTTCCACGTGATCAGCCGAGTTGGGGGGCTTCCCACCCCCCCCTTGCCGGTTAGCCATCATCTTTTTCCAGCTTCTCGCCCAGTTCCCACGCAGCTGTATTTCTCCCAGACGGTGCCCCCCCGCCCATCCTTTCCCGTACCCACTCCCCCCTTTCCCCAGCAGCAGCAACCCAGTAATTCCCCCCTCCCCCCCCCCCCCCCCGCTAGACCCCCCGCTAGCGTAATTACTCCCCCCATGTTGCTCCCAGAAGTCAGCAAACTCTGGCTGACCTCGGCTTCCCCCCGTGATCACGGCTCGCACCGTGCGGCGCCCCCTCCTTCCTGCTTCTCTATTCCCGCCATAATTATCATAGCGCGGGAACCAAGCCCGCGCCTCTCCCTCGGCCCCGCCTCCCATGGCCAACGCCCCATCTCCTCTCCCTCCCCACCTCCCCCCATCACCACCTGTGGGAGAAAGAAAAGTTACCATACCGCAGGATTAATCATACAATCCCTCTTCGCCCCCCCCCCCCCACTCGTCCCACCACTTTGTCCAAACGTTCATTTTCGTAGTCCAATCATTCCAATTTTTCTTCTACAATAAAAGTCCACGCTTCATCCGCCGTCTCAAAGTCGTGGTGCCTCCCTTGATATGTGACCCACAGTCTTGCCGGTTGCAGCATTCCAAACTTTATCTTTTTTTTGTGAAGTACCGCTTTGGCCCGATTAAAGCTCGCCCTCCTTCTCGCCACCTCCGCACTCCAATCTTGATAGACGCGGATCACCGCGTTCTCCCATTTACTACACCGAGTTTTCTTCGCCCATCTAAGGACCATTTCTCTATCCTTAAAACGGAGGAATCTCACCACTATGGCTCTGGGAGCGTCTCCTGCTCTCGATCCTCGCACCATAACTCGGTATGCTCCCTCCACCTCCAACGGACCCGTCGGGGCCTCCACTCCCATTAACGAGTGCAGCATCGTGCTCACATATGCCCCGACGTCCGCCCCCTCCACACCTTCAGGAAGGCCAAGAATCCTCAAGTTGTTCCTCCTTGCGTTATTTCCAGTGCCTCCAACCTCTCCACAGATCGTTTCTGGTGTGCCTCCTGTATCTCCGACTTCACCACCAGGCCCTGTATATCGTTTTCATTCTATGCTGCTTTCGCCTTCACGACCCGAAGCTCCTGCTCCTGGGTCTTTTGTTCCTCCTTTAGCCCTTCGATCGCCTGTAGTATCGGGGCCAACAACTCTTTCTTCATTTCCTTTTTTATCTCCTCCACGCAGCGTTTCAAAAACTCTTGTTGTTCAGGGCCCCATATGAAACTGCCACCTTCCGACGCCATCTTGGTTTCTGCTTGCCTTCCTTGCCGCTGCTCCAAAGGATCCGCTGCAATCCGGCCACTTTCCTCTCCTTTTTCCATCCGTGTCCAGGGGGAACACCCTTCTGGTTTACCGCACGGTGTTTTCAGCCGTTAAAATTGCCGTTGGGGCTCCTATCAAGAGCCCAAAAGTCCGTTTCACAGGGAGCTGCCGAAACGTGCGACTCAGCTGGTCATCGCCGCACCCGGAACCTTCTCTAAATTTATTTTTAAAAAAGAACATCACAACACAAAGTAAATTCCTCCCACCCCCACCACTTTTTTAGTTGCCTTTTGTACCCGAGCTGTAACTCGGGCACATAAATTGCTTTATTCCTCCACTGCTCCGAGTCTCTCATTGTCAAGGAAATATTCTAATAACAATTCCAAAGTGGATGACGTCACATTAGCCCACACTGAGCTACAAATGCCAAAGTTTTGCTTTTTGTTCTGTTTGTTAAGCTAGAAGTGGCCCTTTGCAGTATCCAGCTCCCAGCTACACAATTTACTATGGCTCTTCATCTGAAAACCCGGATATACAACTCTGTATTCCTTGATTAAAGTTATGCTTGTATATGGTGACTGATGCACGATCAATTGCACAGAGACGAGAGTTGAATACAACTGAGGCTTTATTACTCTAAGATTTGTGGCCTCCTACAGCAGCTGGCGAAATGGCTGCTGTATAGGGAGCCCACACGTTTATACTCCGCCTACTGGGCGGAGCCAACAGGCAGGGACTACCCCCGTACCTGTAGTACAGGGCCTAACCACACATCTCCTAATATATACAACAGTGGTGATTACCACATTCACCCACTGTTAAAATTGGGTCCGGCAGGGGTGGTGGAGAACTATATACAGAGCAAGTTTAATATACAGAAGTGAGAAAAAAAATTCTCTCTGAAGTCCAGTACAAGGTGGTTTGATAGGCCCGAACCAATTATAGATTTAGCCGGTCCCCCGGGGCCTTGATGTGGCGTTGGGAGCGACGCAGTGGTGGCGGCGATTCCGGTGTTGGTCTGGTCCTCGGTGACTCCAGGAGCGTGCCGGAATCCTCTTCATCCTCGGGCATGGGCAGGGGGAGTACAGATGGTCCTGGGGGGGTTGCTGCTTGATGCGCCGGGGGAGGGGGGGTGGGTGGAGCCGGGCCAGAGGGATGTTTGTGTGTGGAACCTGCTGGTGCCAGGTCCCTGAGGGAGACAGTATCCTGGCGGCCGTCGGGGTATGCTACGTAGGCATACTGCGGGTTAGCGTGGTGTAACTGTACCGTTTCAACCAACGGGTTCACCTTGTGGAGTCGGATGCGCCTATGGAGGAGTACGGGTCCTGGAGCTGCGAGCCAAGTCGGGAACGACACCCCGGATGTGGACTTCCTGGGGAAGGCAAAGAGACGTTCATGGGGTGTGTCGTTAGTGGCGGTACATAGTAGCGACCGAATGGAGTGCAGTGCATTGGGGAGGACCTCCTGCCAGCGGGAGGCCGGGAGATTTCTGGACCGTAGGACCAGTTGGACGGCCCTCCAGACCGTCCCGTTCTCCCTCTCCACCTGCCCGTTTCCCCGGGGGTTATAGCTGGTCGTCCTGCTGGAGGCGATACCCCTGCTGAGCAGGAACTGATCCAGCTCATCACTCATGAATGAGGATCCCCTGTCACTGTGGATGTAGGCGGGGAAGCCTACATCCGATGCTGGAGAATTCGGCAACCGGCGGGGGCGGGATTCACGCCAGCCCCTGGCGATTCTCCGGCCCGGCGGGGGGGTCGGAGCATCCCGCCCCTGATGTAAGCTTCGAAACAAGCTAGCCAGTGTTGAAAGTCCTTTTTGGAGTCGCTTGATTGCAGATCCAGCTGCAGGCGAACCAGCTTGATGTGGAGGTCCACCGTCTGAAAATCTTAGAGTAATAAATTGATGCACGATCGATTGCACAGAGACGAGAGTTGAATACAACTGAGGCTTTATTACTCTTAAGATGTGTGGCCTCCTACAGCAGCTGCCGAAATGGCTGCTGTATAGGGAGCACACATATTTATACTACGCCGACTGGGCGGAGCCAGCAGGCAGGGACTACCCCCGTACCTGTAGTACAGGGCCTTACCACACATCTTCTAATATATACAACAGTGGTGATTACCACAGTGACCCATAGAGATCTCTGGAGAACACCACGCGTCACGTCACGCAATTAAAAAACATTCCCTTAATCCATACTCTGATTTCAGGCCTCTCAACCAATTACAAGCCGATACCAAACTACTGGCATTGTTCAAAGGGTTAGCTGTGATAGATTCTGATGTTACTATAGATGTCCTTCTCAGTGTCACGTTTCTGTGTGCAGCCAGTGAGTCTCACTCGGGCGGAGCAGACACCTGCAAGAAACCCAAAAAATCAAGGAGGAAAAGACAAGTAACAACGAAGGAAGACAGTCTGCCGGTTGGTATTCTTTATAACATCCTGTAAACACTGTGCAATGCTGACACCAGACTGTGAGAAACAATTGCTCTTTATTTCATTTCCCTTTATCAATTTGTCTAATAAGATGTACCAGAGTGCTATGGTGTGGATTGATACAATGTCCTGACACACAAAGAACTTCTAACCTTGACCATGGCACATACTGAGGCTCCTTCTTTGACTTAATATCTCATCCAACAAAAATCTATTCATCTCAGGCGTAAAACTTATTTTGGGCTTGGGTATTTGGAAAAGTGCACTCCAGATTTCTACTACCTCTTATGTGAAAACCTGTATTCTGTTTTCACTCCTGTATGAACTTAGTCCTAATTTTAAGATTGTTTCCATTGCCCTGTATTTCTCCACCAGAGGAAATAGGTCCTCTTCAAATACTTTCATAATTTCTAATCTCCTAAACTCAAAAGGATACGATTCAAGTTAATGAAGCCTGTCTTTACGATTGAATCCTGTTAGTTCAGGTGTTATTTAAGCTGAAATAAAAGCGAAATACCGGAAATCTGAAATAAAACCGAACATGCTGGATAAACCCAGGTCTAGCAGCATCTGTGGAGAAAGAAACAGAGTCAACGTTTTGAGTCAGTGTGATTCTACTTCTAAGCTCTGTTTTTATATTTAAGCTGAATTTTCCAAGATCAATGTACCTTAGGTGGCCTGAACTGAATGCAGTATTCCTGATGGGGTCTGACCAATGCGATTTGGAACTGAAGACCGTTTACTTGCTTTGAATTCAAATCCTCTAGAGGTAAAGTCCTCACTGCAGTAATCTGCAGCAGGCTTCTGCCCATAACTCTCACCTTCACCAGGGTCCCCCTGCCATGCCAGGGCACAGGGTGAAGAGGTTGCGCTCCATCCCAACAGGATCCGCTTTTGGGCGATCAACGAAGCGAAGGCTACAGCATCTGCCTCCGCTTCCAACCCCGGCTGGTCCGACACCCCAAATATGGCCTCCTGAGGGCCCGGGTCCAGTTTCACGTGCACCGCTTTAGAGATTACCCTAAAAACCTCCTTCCAGTAATCCTCCAGCTTAAGACAGGACCAAAACATATGAACGTGGTTTGCGGGGCCCCCCTGCAACGTTCACACACATCTTCTACCCCCTCAAAGAGCCGGCTCATCCTCGCCCTTGTAAGGTGCGCTCTATACAGCACCTTCAGCTGTATCAGTCCCAACCTCACACACAAGGTGGAGGCGTTCACCCTCCGGAGCACCTCACACCAGAACCCCTCCTCCATACCCTCTCCCAGCTCTTCCTCCCACTTTGTTTTGATCCCTTCCAGTGGTGCCTTCTCCTCTTACCAAAATAGCCCCATAAACTACCGACACTACCCCTTTCTCCAGTCCTATAAAGCGTTTTTAATGCAGTAAAATGTTTTCAAGGTGCCTAACAGGAGCACAATCAGACTAAAGAAATGCTAAATTTGCATGGAGCAGTGCATGAGAGCGCAGTCTTTTCATCAGATTCAGCACAAGGTACTGTGAGGAAGCCCTCTGCTACTTTTTAAATCATTCAGATCCAATTTCTGTGCTGGTTTCAGATAGACCCAATGGCTGCATTCATATTTCATGAGCCGAGCTCATTTTCACCACTGGCTGGCCCCCATGAAGCAGATGGAGAAATTGAAACAGCTGCCTGGACTCTCTTTGCCTCTTAACCTCCCCCTGTGCACTCATCGTTTTGCTTCCTATCTCATTTGGCACTGAGATGAAAATTAAAACTAAAAAAATTAATTAATTTTTCTTTTACATCTTTTCCTCTTGTCAAACATCTCTGCAGGACAACAACAGCTGACTGAGTCTGCAATGTAATAACTGCTGCAGGAGAGGGGTTGTGGCAAGGCAGTGACAGTAGTTACTTGAAGCAGTTAGCATTTTGAGTCTCTAACTTTGAAGCCACTCAGTCGAAGTACAATATTAGATGGCTCAATTGAAACAGAATTAGAGTCTATTTTACATAATAACCAGTAAAATTAACTCCTAATAGCCAGGGATCCACTACACAATACTCTCCTAATATGGCAATCAGTTTTGGAGAGACCAGAGACCCATAGAATTCTTGACTTGTATGCTACTGACACTTGAACCTAGAAATTCCCTCTTCTGACACTGTTCGAACTACTGAGGCCCGAATATGGAGTGCAGGAAGAATACACACATTTCCAATTTGAAGTCCACCGACATTATTGAGACAAACCTTTTCCTACCCCTGAGTTAAAGGTTGGCTTTCCTGCAGGAAAGCAGTCTGAGCGATCGCCTGCAACAAAGAAGGTAGGTGAACTTACCTGAAAGTAAAGCTGTCAGAAAAGGGTCAATCGCTGCTAACTTCTATTCCAATCCTTAACCTGAGCCACCAAGAGGCCCAGTTCATGCCCCAATTCAGATTCACAGGTTCTCAACTTGGGTCCTGACCTAACCTGGCCTAGTGCGTGCATTCCCCCCCCCCCCCCCCCAAAAAAAATTCTGATTTCAGGCTTTGACCTATAGAATCTGCTCTCCCTGCTGCTCTTTGCCCTGACGATTGAGCCCTTGGCAATGGCGCTAGGGGATTGTGAGGTTGGAGGGTTTCTTTGTATGTAGATGATTTCCTGCTGTATATTTTGGACCCGGTTGGGAACTTTGACAGTATCATAGACTTTGGGGGGAGCTTGGTCTCTTTTTAGGGTATAAGCTCAACATGTGGAAAAGTGAGATGTTCCCAATTAAAGTCAGGGACAGAGGAGTTTGGGGAGGCTGCCGCTTCAGCTGGTAGGGGCGAGATTTTGTTAGGTTGGGATACAAGTGGCCTGGGTGAGGGGCGTTAGTGTTGCCGAACCTGCTAAACTATTATTGGGTAGCAAACATTGTGATGGTTAGGATTAGGGTTAGGGGGCGTGTGGTGTGGGGCCAGATGGAGGCAGCCTCGTGTAAAGGTAGTTTGAGGGCACTATTGCTGGCGCTCTGTTCGTTCTCGCCGGCCAGGTACTCCACAAGCCCGGTGGTATCACCTTGGAGGGTGTGGAACCAGCAGCAGCATTTTGGAATGGAGAGCATGTCCCAGTGGGCAACGATTTACCACAATCATAGGTTTGCCCTGCCGGGGTTGGATGCGAGGTTCTGGGGGTGGTGGCAGGTGGGGATAGAATATTTTAGGGATTTATTTGTCAGAGGAAAGTTTGCAGATCTGGAGGAGCTGAAGAGGGCACTTCACTTGCTGAAGGGAAATGGGTTCAGGTATCTGTAGGTTAGGGACTTCATGAGGAAGGAAATGCCTTCATTTCCGATGCTGTCACCCCCGGTGTTGCAGGACAACTTCTGTCCAAGGAGGAAATAGGAAAGGGAAAGGTCGAGGATATATATGGGGAGGTGTTGAAGAGAGAGTGCCCCGGTGGAGGATATTAGGCATAAATGGGAGGAGGAGCTCGTTTGGGGTCTGGAATATGGAGTGAGACTTTGCAGAATCCTCGTCATGTGCAAGACTAAGTCTCATCCAGTTTAAAGTAGCACACAGGCCCCACAACATGTCAGTGTCCAGGATGAGTTGGTTATTTCCAGGGGTGGGGGATAGGTATGGGTGGTGTGCGGGGAAGGCGGCGAACCATGGTCATATGTTCTGGGCATATCCAAGATTGGGGGGTTTTGAGCGGGATTTGCAGATATAATGTTGAAGATTTTGGAGTTAACTGTAGCTCCAAGTCCAGAGGTGTTGGAGGATCCGGGAGTGCAGGTGGAGAGAGATGTGTTAGCCTTTGCCTCCCCGATAGCCCGGAGATGGATTTTGTTTTGTTGATGGGACTTGGAGCCGACAAGCGCAGGGGTATGGGTGAGCAATTTGACAGAGTTCCTGCACTTAGAGAAAATCAAGTTCAGCATCAGGGGTATGGAGGAGGGGTTTACCTTGAGGTGGAAGCTGTTCATTAACTTATTTGAGGAGTATTGAGTTGTCAATGGGGGAGGGGTTCTTTTTTCTGTTGGGTTGGGTTAAAAGTTTACAAAGGGGGGGGGGGGTGGCGGTAGGTAGTATTGCTGGGGGGCGTGCAAGGATGTTTTGTCTGTTTGCTGTTGCCGCGGTTGTTTTTTTTGTGTATATATTTGAAACTGCCTCCAATAAAATGTTTTTCAAAAAGAAAAATGTCATCTAACATGTGCCTGCCCATTCCATCTTTGTCCTCTTTAAGGCTATCGCTATCTTCCCCACACTTCACTATGCTTTTAAGTTTTGTGTTATCTGCAAATTTTGCCCTACACCCCGAGTCTAGGATATAAATATATATCAAGAAAAGTAGTAGTCCGGGTATCAACACCACAGTATACCTTCCACCAGTCTAAAAAACAACCAATCATCACTATTCTCTGCTTCCTGTAACTGAGCAAACTTCCTATCCATGCTGCCACTGTCCCTTTTATTCTATAGGCTTCAACTTTGTTAGCAAGCCCATGTGGCACTTTATCAAATGGCTTTTGGAAATCCCTATACACCACATCAACCACTTAAATGTCTATTTTAACCTCCTCAAAAAACCAAGGGAGTCCAAAGATGTGCAGGTTAGGTGGATTGGCCATGCTAAATTGCTCCTTGTGCAGGTTAGGTGGATTGGCCATGCTAAATTGCTCCTTTTGCAAGTTAGGTGGATTGGCCATGCTAAATTGCTCCTTGTGCAGGTTAGGTGGATTGGCCATGCTAAATTGCTCCTTTTGCAAGTTAGGTGGGGTTATGGGCTGCTGGGATAGGGCTTAGGTAGGGTGCTCTTTCAGAGAGTTGATGCAGACTTGATGGACTGAATGGCCTCCTTCTGCACTGTACAAATTCTATGGTTTTATGGAGCAGGTTTGAAGGGCCTCCCAAGTCCTATGTTCCTCTATGATTGTAACATTTTAAATTCTCCAGTCCTCTAGTACCACCCATGCATCGAAGGAGGATCAGAAGATTATGGCAGGTACCTCTGCATTTTTCACCTTTACTTCCCTCGGCATTTTTGGATGCGTCCCATCTGGTCCTGGTGACTTTTAAGTACAGCCAAACTTTCCCATACCGCCTCTGTAGCAATTTTTAAGGCATCAACAACCTCAGATGCCTCCTCTTTCATTCTGTCTTTGGCAGCATCTCCTTCCATTGTAAAGCCAATGAAAAGTATTTAGTACCTCAGCCTTTCCCTTGGCCTCTATGCATACGTATGTTTCCTTTTTGATCCTCAATTGGCCTCATTTGTCCTAATACTACACTTTTACTATTTTTATGTGGATAGTTGACTTTTGGATTCAGTTAAATGTTAGCTGCCCACCTCTTCTCATACTCCATCTTTGTCCCTCTTATTTTTTTGTTCACTTCCACTGTGAGCTTTCTAACTTTAGCTTGGTTTTTTACTTTTGTTATCAACCCGACCCCTGTAATGCACAAACTTTTACTGCTCCATCTTACTTTCTCTTTGTCATCTATAGAGCTCTGGCTTAGGTTGCCCTACCTTTTTCCCCAATGGGAAAATGCTCCTTGACCCTTGAAAGGCAGTCCAATGTTCAATTGTAGTTTTGCCGGCAATCTTGACCTTTTCCACAGCTAATCTGAACCTTATGATACTGTGATCATTGTTCCCTAAATGTTTCCTTTCTGACATTGGACCAATCTCCTTCCCAGAACCAGATCCAGAAATGCCTCCTTCTGATCCAAAAAGAATCTCCTGAATAGACTTTAGACACTCTCCCTCTCTCTGCTGTTTACACGAATACTATCCCAGTCTGTATTAGGATCATTGAGACTCTCTCTATTGCTACTCTATAGTTTTAGCACCACTCTGTAATTTTCTTGCTAATTTGTACCTGTGTGTATTTCCACCAGTTGGTTGCCTAAAGAATATTCCCAGTAGTAGTGTAATGGCATCCCTGTTATTTCTTGGCTCTAACCAAATAGATTCTGTCTTTGACCCCTCCAGGACTTCTCCCCTCCTGCACTATCTCTCTCCAGCCATGCATTTATCTGTTCTATCCCCTTAATTCTATACCCACAACCATGCAGCACTGAGAGAAATTTGAGGTCATACTTGGGATCACATCCCTCTTTCTCCCTATGTTGTTGGTATTGATTTGGACCACGATCTCTGCAGTTCACCCTTACACCTTAATATCCAGAAACCACTCCCTGGCATCAAGGAGGCAGAATAGCATCCTGGAATCAGGTCAGCAGATACAGAAAATTCTTTAGTTAGGGGACCTTCTATCGTTAATGCTTTCCTGATTTCCCTCCTGCCCTCATATGCAACCAAACCATTCATGGTGTTACGGACTTTCGTCTGACTGTGCTCCCCAGGGGAATCATCACCCTTACTAGCCTTTATAACTGAATATAGTTGGAGAACCTAATGCATTCAGGGGACTCTTGCACTACCTGCTTTGCCCTCCTGGTCTGCCTGGAGGTCATTCAGTCCCTCTCTGCCTGCACACTCTTAAGTTGAGGGTGACCATCTCTTAAAAACATGTTATACACAGAGCTCTAAGCCTCATGGGTGCACTGCAGTGAATGCCAGCTGGTCCTCCAGCTCCTGCAGCTGGCAATACTTGCTGCGCATGTGTTTGTCCATAGAATCCCTACAATGCAGAAGGAGGCCAATCGGCCCATCGAGTCTGCACCCACCCTCCGAAAGAGCACCCCGCCTAGGCCCACTCCCCCACTCTATCCCAGCAACCCCACCGAACCTATACATCCTTGGTCACTAAGGGGCAATTTTGCATGAACAATCCACCTAATCTGCGCATCTTTGGACTGTGGGAGGAAACCGGAGCACCCGGAGGAAACCCACAAAGACATGGGGAGAACGTGCAAACTCCACACCGACAGTCGCCCAAGGCCGGAATTGAACCCGGGCCCCTAGTGCTGTGAGACAGCAGTGCTAACCACTATACCACCCTGCCACCCACCATCCAGGACTGTAGAACTGTTCTCGAGTTTCCACTGGGATTTGCCATCTATGGGACTGAGATGTACTGCCATGCCTCTGTTTGTTGGATAATTAGCTAACTTAACAGAAATAGGACCTAAAAGAAAAACACCAGCTACTGCAGGTTAAAAAAATAATAAAAAGCAGCACCTCCTTCTGCACCAAATCCCCACTTCAGCAAATCCCTGACTTTAGCATTTTGTCAATTCTGCACTTAGCTGTGATCACTTTGTGCAGTAGAAAATACTATTTACTTAGATAGAGCTTATGACTCAATCAGTTACAACTGCTAACTCAGCTTCCTTCTCACAGTAATCAACATCTATTCAGCAACCACTTTCAGCTGATTGATGGTTAACTGGTCTTGACGGGCAGTTTCTGCTAACTATCTTGCAGTTTCTTTTACAACTTTTAAAAACTAGGTGAAAATCTCTGTTTGAGAGGCTAAGGGCACGAGCTATCCAAATTTGGTCACCAGTATCTAACATTAATTAGACCACTTAATGGAGTCCAATGGGACTCCAATAAGGTCAGAACAGTAAGAAGTCTTATTGGAGTCCAATGGGCTTCATTCTGCAAGTGACAGTACCGCTGGATGATTCAAAGAACAAAGAAAAGTACAGCACAGGAACAGGCCCTTCGGCCCTCCAAGCCTGTGCCGACCATGCTGCCCGTCTAAACTAAATACTTCTACACTTTCTGGGTCCGTATCCCTCTATTCCATCCTATTCATGTATTTGTCAAGATGCCCCTTAAATGTCACTGTCGTCCCTGCTTCCACCACCTCCTCCGGCAGCGAGTTCCAGGCACCCACTACCCTCTGTGTAAAAGAAAAAACGGGTCCTCCCGGTGACGGGTCCTCCCGGTGACAGGTCCCCCCGCCCCCCTTCTGACCTTGTGATGTGGAGATGCCGGCGTTGGAATGGGGTGAGCACAGTAAGAAGTCTTACAACACCAGGTTAAAGTCCAACAGGTTTGTTTCAAACACTAGCTTTCGGAGCACTGCTCCTTCCTCGGACCTTTATAATTAAGGTAAGGGTCATTGATGAAGCAGCTGAAGATGATAAGGCGTATGACACCCTGAGGAACTCTTGCAGCTATGTACTTGGGCTATGTACTGGCGTCAAGCAACCACAACCACCTTTCTTTTGGCTAAGTTTGACTTTGCCAAGTGGAGAGATTTCACATTCATTAACTTCAGTTTTTGCTAGGGCTCCTTGGTACCTCGCTTTGTCAAATGCTGCCTTGGCATCAAGGGTAATTGATGTGTAATTGCTATTTGATAGCAGGATAAACAACACCTTTCATCACCTTGATGATGTTGGTTGATTAGAATGTATTGGATAGATTGGATTTATCCCACATTTTGTTGACAGGACCTACCTGGGCAATTTTTCATCTTGTTCTGTGTTGTAACTATCCTGGAGCAGTTTGGCTAGAAGCACTGTTAATCCTGGAACATTAGTCTTCAGCACTACAACCCATGATTGACATGGTGTCATGAGATTTCATGGGGTTCAAAATTAATGTTGAAGACTTCCAGTTCCTCCCTCCAAACTGTCTACCACTACGTCACCACCTTTGGTGGAACTGTCCTACCAGAGGGAAAGGACATACCAGTCACCTGGCTGATAGTCATGCAGAGTTTTAGGGTGCAATTCTCCGGACAAATTTCTAAGTGTGATAGCGAGCGGGAATTGCCACGTGCTCTCCGGTGCTCAGCCCAGTGAGCTATTCAATGTTAATTGGTCCACTTAACGAGGCCTCACGGTCGTTTTGCCGCAAATGAAGGCTCGCCAGCTGACTCGCCAGGACCGCACGCGGCGCTAACCAGATCAAGCAGCACTTAAGCTGCACTTGCTCAGCCAACCCCAGTCAGCTCGCAACAATGACGCCGTGGAGATCGCCCCCAAGATTCAGGGACACTAACCTGGGGAGGCTCCAGGACGCGGTGGAGGCCAGGAGGGATGTTCTGTCCCCCCGTGTGTCCCAGAGGGTGAGCCACAGGGCAGCCAGTGCTGGCTAGGATGAGGTGTCGTCAGCCATAAGCTCGAATAGTATGACCAAGAGGACTGGCCAGCAGTGCAGGAAGAAAATCAACGACCTGCACCGGGCAGCACGAGTGAGTAGACACCAACCCCCCCCCCCCCCCCCTCCAACCCTCCCTTCACACTGCGGCCCCCCCCACTGTGAACCAGGAATGTGGCTAACGATGCCCCCTGTGTCTCCTCCGGAAAAGCTCTCCCACAATCGGTGGGAGAGGGCCTGGCGGGGTGCCAGACATAGGAATCTTCACTTCCTTCGTGGAGCGGGCTCTGGAGGCGACTGATGTGGCCAAGGACAGATCAATCAGCCACACGGAGGCTGGCAGAAGCCGCAGAGGTGAGGAACCACCAGATTCCACCCAAGAGACCTGTCAAACGTGAGTTGTTATTGCCTTACTGATTGAACCATCCCTCCCACTGACCACATGTCCATTCTCCCGCAGGTCTTCCAGCTGACGGCGCCAGCCCATCCCGGGCAGCCACCCTCTCCTGACTCCGACGAGAACACCTCAGAGGAAAGCTCCAAGGATGCCACTGTGGTCACGGCACAGCTGTCATTCCCACCCCTTCCCACCAGCGCAGATACACACACCTCAGTGCGAAAAGGAGTACTAATCGGCACCAGCGTGAGCACTTGCTGGGGAGGCCGCTGAATGACGGGAGGCCGTTGGATATGGAGTCGCTCTCGTTGATTGTATGGAAATGGAGCTTTAAGTAGTGATAATTGGTTTCTTGCCACGCTAAGGCGAGATCCCGATTTCTCCTAGGAGAGCAGGCCAGTTGCATCGCAAACTGTTTTAACGACCGGCGTGGATCTCTTGTTTGGCGCCTCCCGCTATTCATCGGCCTTGTTACACTTGAGCGAGAGAGCAACGAGGCCGGAGAATCGCGCCCTTAGCTACATCAGGCTATGTGAGACAGTTCTAATTTTGTCACAAAGCTCCAATTATATAGGATTTACGGCACAGAAATTGACATTCAGCCCAACCAGTCCATGCTAGTTTTTATGTTACACCAAGCTTCCTCAACTAAATATACTATCAAAGCCAGCTATTCCCTTCTACCTTAGATTCTTGTCCAGCTGCCCCATAAATCTATACTATTCTGTTCGACCATTCCCTTTGGTAGAGTCTTCCACAATTTTCTCGTGAAGATTTTGCAGGGTATACCTTTGTCAAATCTGCATTGATGCCAAATAGTCTGTCCAGTTTTTTTCTTGTTAAATACTTTATTTGTAGTGGTTAGCTAGACCATGAAGTCATAAAAAGGCCAGAATGGGTAAGGACGGCAGATTTGCTTCCTAAAAGCTATTAGTGAACCAGTTGGATTGTTACGACAAACCGATAGTTTGATAAACACCAAAACTACGTCGCATTTTATTCTGGATTTATTTAACTAACTGAATTTAAATTCACAACTCTGGGTTGGTTATTAGTCCAGATCTCTGGATTACTAATCCAGTAACATAATCCCCATGCTACCATTCCTGTACTTGGAACATGTGGTGAATGCTGAATGAACTATCTGGTGGAATTGCTCTCTTCCTGCAGCTCAATGACAGACAATTACTGAAGGAAGTGGGACCAACTGGCTTGGGGAGAGTCTCAGAGATACAGCAATTGCTTGATGAAGTAAGTTACTACTTCCAGTACCATTTGATCAATGCGCATGCTGAATTGCTCCATATAATAGCCGGTGCTAGCAGAGTAACCAAAGGAGACCGATTTAATATCATTGGTGCCAGAGATGATCATTTTATGCACCAAATTGTAATGATCTTGAATGCACTGCCTAACAGATGGTGGAAGCAGATTCAATGGTAACTTTCAAAAAGAAATTAGAAAATTAAAAAAATTGCAGGCTTATGGTGAAATGTTTCTAAGGGCCAGTAGAGGCATGTCATACTGAGCCAAATGGCTCTCTTTTGTGCTCTTTGATTCTACATAAAACTACTGGTGTTTTTTTGTAAGCTCATTAAAAAAATTGTGCCCTCTGCATTTGTGACGTCCTCCAGGGAGCGGATCCAAACTGCAGCAACAATGACGACAGACCAGCCTTAACTATGGCCGTTATGAATCACCATCACAAGGTGGTCCCGGTTCTGGTGCAGAAGGGAGCAGACATTAACCAACAGTCAGGGCCGTAAGTAGAAAAATCAGGCCCTCGGATTTCCCAGCGCTCGGTGCAACTGAAGGAGTGGAACTGTTTGGTTTGCACTTTTACCTTTGGGACTCCTGGGATGAAGGGATTGTCTTGTGAAGAAAGGTTATTTGTAACTCATTGGAGTTTAGAAGAATGAGAGGTGATCTCACTGAAACATAAAATTCTGAGGGGACTTGATACGGGAGATGTTGAGCGTGTTTGCCCTCATGGGGGAATGTAGAACCAGGGGGTACAGTTTGAAAATAAGGCATCTCTCATTTAGGACAAAAGATGAGGAGAAATGTCTTCCCTGAGGGTTATACATTGTTGCAATTCTCTTTCCCCGAGAGCAGTGGAGGCTGGGTCATTGAATATATTCAACGCTGAATTTTGATCAATGAGGGAGTCAAAGGTATTGGGGACAGGCAGGAAAGTGAAATTAAGGGCACAACAAATTAGCCATGATCGTATTGAATGGTGGAACAGGCTTGATGGGCCAAATGGTCTAATCCTGCTCCTTTTATGGTCTTATCATGAGACAAATGACATTTACCCGTCACTGAAATATGATTAACTACTTGGCACAATATTAATTTGCAACAACCACATTGTTATGGGGAAAAGACTTCCCTGTCCTAACTAATTCAACTTTAAAACGAGACAGGGACTTTTCTGCAATTTGTGAACTTTAAAGGTGTTCTATTTTACCCTGAAATATTCTCAAGAATTTACAAACAAAGCTCTGTCGATTGCTATTTTAAGAAGTCTTCTCCATTTATTCTAAGTGTTTAAAACAGGTCTTGTAAAGTACTTTCAACAGTGGTGTTTGCTGTGACCTGAAATTTAACTTGCACTGGGATCAGTGCAAGTGAGGTGAGGGGGGCCAGTGAATGACAAGTTCTCTAGCTGATGCTCTGGTGAGATTTTGGCTCCTGGACCTTAATTGTGGAAGATCAGAGCCCCAGGCAAACCAGACTGGCATCACTGCTTAGCCAATGGACATAAACTGACATTCGGACTTCAGGATGCCACCCAGCAGAAAGGAAGTGAATTCTCTGTCAGTGGGAAGAGGGTGATCAATGTCTTTGCTAGTTTTCACTTTTCACAGCCTGTTTGTTTGTGTGTGCAGTACCTTTCATTTTCTTTCCGTGGCCCTGTTTGTGCATGTATAGCTTACAGGGAACAGAGTTTCCTTGTACTGCTCGTTCTGGCCCTAACTACTGTTGCCAGCAGGTTGGCCTATCATAAACCATCACTGCTCTCCTAATCAGCTTCAAATAGTAAACTGGCCCATGGAACCCAATCTACACTTTGAACGCTGTCCCTGCTAGCTTGAGGAATGGATTGGCGCACCAGGAAAGGAGAGCTAAAAATGACAGACTGAGTACTATCAAGTGAGCGTTCCTGATTTCTGCGATACTAATTTCCAGCATAGAAACAGGACAATTAGCCTAACAGTCTATTCTGGTGTTTGTACTCCATATGGGCCTCCTCCTACTCAAATTCACCTGTTCCATCTCTGACTCTTCCCTTCCTCAATTTCTGGAGGTAAGACTGTCTACTAAAATTCACTACAAACCCATGGACTCCCACATCTACCTTGACTAAACTTACTGACTTGTAAGGATTTGATTCCATTCTCCAGTTCCTCCGTCTCCATCATAACTGTTCTGATGATGCAACCACATCTATCAAGTCACAGAGACATTTCACATAATGCCAGCCAATCCTTGCAGGAAATGAGGCAGTCAAGGAGTAAGACAACTCGGGCAAATTTATTTTGCCTATATATATATATATATATATTATATAGGGCTCGAGTCGAATACAGTTCCATCCAGTTTGTCCTGTTTTATGCTACAGTGAGTGCAGTCTTGGCATACAAGTGCGAGAGCAACTTCGGAGAACCATTTACCTGTCACTGCCTAATCGCTAACGGCCAATTAGGATACACTGCTTTGTTCAAACCTATGCCCCCCTATTTTGGTTTAATAGCTCAGTTTGAAGATACTAATCCAATAAATATTTTTTAATTTGTCATTTTCTTCATATATAGCCTGAATAACACTGCTCTTCATGAAGCTGCTGAGATGGGAGCTCAGGGAGTGAAGTGTGTGGCCGTTTTATTCGGGTATGTTTCCTTTTTACAATCTACATTAAATAATTTTCCAGTGACAGTTTGATGGGATAAAGAGGACAGTGAGACTAATTAGATACCTCTTTCAAAGGGCAGCACAGAAATTATTGGCCAGATGGTCTCTTCTTATACTAGATTGTATAATCTAGTATAGATTATACTAATATTGCTGCTGTCACCTCGATTCTGGCCTTGGGTGACTGTCTGTGTGGAGTTTGCACTTTATCCCGTGTCTACACGGGTGCTCCGGTTTCCTCCCAGTCCAACAAATGTGCACGTTAGGTGGATTGACCATGGTAAATTGCCCCTTAGTGTCCAACGGTTAGGTGGGGATAGGGTGAGGGATTAGGCCCAGGTAGGGGGCTCTTTCGGAGGGCCAGTGTAGACTCAATGGACTGAATGGCCTCCTTCTACACTGTAGGAATTCTATGACAGTAGGTATATGGAGTAAATAGTTCATGGGGTAAATGGGCATTTAGTACCAAGGCTCAGCAGTTTAATAGTCAAGCCCAACTTAGGCAGAAGCACTAACCTGGTCCTCAGTGTCTTAAAGGGGTGCAGGTAGAAGAGATGTATTGGCCAGAATTCACTGACAGGTTCACATGAAGAATGGTCATAGGGACAAGGTTGGGCAAAGCAGCTGTAACCTGGGAAACTGTAGCTAAGCGTGAGGAAGTGGACCAGAAAGAGGAAGATAGAAAGCTATTGGCAGAGGGAGTAGATGCAAGATAATAGAGACTGGTCGGTAAAGTACTGTCTTCAATAAAGATGTACTGTCTAATCGTTTTTTCAATTCCTTACAGCTGCAATGCAAGTATAAAGAAGAAAAATGATAAAGCTTTAACAGCATATGATTTGGCTGTGAAGACTGGCAATGACCAGCTAATCTCATTGTTTGCTGCAAAAATGGGACAGGGAATGTTAGATAAATTCACCAAGACCAAACATGTCAGCCTGGATGTCTTTTAATGCTCCCTTGAAAGTTCCAACACATTCAACACCAAAGGTTTTCAAAGTTTCAATTTTCAAAACCCACACTTGAAACTGGATGTGATAGGAAGCACTGGCTCAGAGTAAAGCAGCGGTCCTGCAGCTGAATGTTTCTGAAGGTCCTTTTGCTGATTTTGGAAGGCTCAATTTTATCCCCAATCCCATACCTAAGTGAAAATCAGTAGATGGCCTGAAAAAAATGAGCTCCTAACCAGTAACTCAATACAGACGTTTCATTTTTATTATTAAATTGACTTCGTATCGATCTGGTTGGTCTAAAATAAAATATTCAAAAGGCAAGATCATTGCTTCTTTTGATCCAACAAGTCTTTGGTAAGTGTCATGAGAAAATTGAATTGTAAATCCAAGGATTGCACTCCTCCACAGAACACAATTGTTTGCTACAAAATGTTTAATCATGTAGCCTTCGATGTGCAGCTAATCTTAACCAATTTAAACCTTCATTAAATTTGTTTCTTTTATTTTTAGAAGTGTGTTTTCTGAAATAAAGTTAAAGTACAAAGTGGTTTCCAACCTCCCTATAAAATATCTACATTGGGCAGTTACTCAAGCTCAAACATCACACACATAGCTTCTTCCCCACTGTTGCCACACTTCTAAACAATCCTCTTATGGACTGACCTGATTAATACTACACTACTGTATGCTTCATTCGATGCTGGAGTCTAGGTATTTACATTGTGTACCTTGTGTTGCCCTATTATGTATTTTCTTTTCATGTACTAAACGATCTGTTTGAGCTGCACGCAGAAAAATACTTTTCACTGTACCTTGGTACACATGACAATAAACCAATCCAATCCACACTGCTGCCCAAGAAACAGTTAACCTCTTGAATGTGACAAGTTTGGTCAGATTAACAGGAAAATTCATCATGGAAAAATGAGTTCTCAAGTGGTTCCTTGCTAATTTAACTTTACGTCTTTCCAACATACTGCAGTGGAGCATGATCCAAGGTACTGGGTGCGATTCTCCATTTCTGAGACTGTGTTGACGCCAATGCAGAATTCGTGGAAGTTTATGCCAGAAAAACTGGCGATATACCTGGACCGATTCAGGTATTATTAAAGGGGCTAGTACCGGTCCCAAGTGGAACACAATTAATTCCAATGAAAAACTGTGGGCTTCTACTCCTTCCTCTGCCCAATAACTTTCTTTCTTCCTCTTTCCGGTCCACAGTGCGGGTTTGTGATTGACACGCGGGAGGCTGACAAGCTGCAGCCGCACATACACATTACACTTCCAGACACACACACACACATCGCAGCCAACGAGATGGCACTGGTTGTGCTGGAGTGTGCCCATACAGCTGATGGGCCAGGGGGGCACCTGGAGGGGTGCCCATGTGGGGACACCTATGGCACTAAGTTCACAGTGGGCGGTTAGCGGTGTGCGCAGCTGCGGTAATGGTGTTCCGTGCTATCCACCCTGACCCCACAGCCCACCTGCACAACTGTCCCCAAACTGTGGCGATGTTGGACACTTTCCGTATCCACTCTTACTCCCTCAGCAGCCTCGACACCAGTTTCACAATTTTTAAAGCACAAGTGGACTGTGCTTTCAGGAACTCGGCCCATTGGCAGAGCATCGCGGATGACCCAGGGAATACCGGGTCAGGCCCGCTAATGACAAGCAAATGCTGTTTACTGTACATGCATTCCGGAACGCATTGATGCCACTGTCGAGGTGATGGAGAATTGTGATTTGCTGTCAAATCGGCACCTGCCATGATTTAGGCATTAGAACCTATTCTCTGCCCAATCGCCTTCCCCGATTTAGGCATCGGCCAACGAAGAATCCCACTGCTGTCTTTCAGATGAGAGCTGGAATTCTCTGGCTGTTTGCTGGTAGTGGGATTCTTTGGTCCCATTGGTGAGGGCAAGTTGAAGAAATGCAGCCATACAAATTACCTATTAAGGACAGAATACAATTGTTCCTCCCTTTTAAAGAACTTGCTGACACAAACACCTGATAATGCTGATCAGTAACTAGCCTGCAAAGTATGTTAAGAATTATTTATGCTATTCTAGTGCATTTCTTTATGGCACTTCATCCACCACCTTAAATATTCATCCCCCTTCACCACCAACACACAGATGTACCAGATGCTCTGCAGCAGCTCCTCCAGCAGTACTTTCCAAATCGGTGACCTCTACCACCTAGAAAGACAAGGGCAGTTTACACATGGGAACACCACCACCTGCAAGTTCCCCTCTTAGCCACACAATCCTGACTTATGACTTTATCACCATTCCTTAATCGTCACTGGATCAAAATCCTAGAATTCCTTTCTGAACAGGATGCATTTACATCATATGGAAGGCGGCTCACCACCATTTTCTCCAGGGCAACAACAACACCCACATGCTGTGAATGAATATATTTAAAAGATTCTTTCCACATGCCTCGCCTGAAAAAAGTATAATTGTTATTTGTGTTCTTTCCCTTTATTAGTTCTGCTGATGGCTCAGAATACTGCAGCACGTTACACAGGTTTAATGGGAATGCTTCACAAGCTGTTGCGTAACTGAATTTTTTGTAAAGTTTGTAATGATTTGTGCTGGCATGGTTTTGCAAAACAAATGGTAGCAGTTCTTCGAAGGGCAATCTAAAAACGCAATGGTAGTTGTGGACATTGCTCCTGCTTAATTGTCTGTGCTTTGTAAGTTCACATCAAAAGGAGGCTTGTCGGGACCTGACCTTTCAAAGTACAAGATCTGTTCTTTAATTTTACATCAATTGGATTCCAAAAGATCATCTTCGCAATCGGAGGAGAAATGCATGTTTGCAATGCTTGCTATCCAAGGGATGATACTTGTCATAGAAATCCAAGATGTATTCTTCAGCCTTGAATCCAAACTTCTGATACAGCAGCATAGCCGAATTACTTGCAGAGACATGGAGAGTCACATCCTTCCCCATGCAAGTCTGTAAAACAGTAGAAGAGTGAGTGTGTGTGGGGGTAAACAAGAGCCTGCATTCAAAATGAAAAACTGCAGTGTAGAATCATCTACTCCACCTGACAAGGGATAAAGTACCCAAGAGTGAGAACAGTATTTTAGGCAACAAATCACCCACTTCCACCACAGCCTCAACACAAGAGCCTTGAAAAACAGCTTTATGCATACTTCATCTGAGTTAAGGCAGACAAGCAGGAGCATCACCACACATCCATACAGGAATTCACCCCTTAAGAAACTTAAGCAAAGATGCATATTTCAAATGATTCTGGAGTAAAACAGATTCCATTAGCCCAGCATTAAAACACTGCTGATAGTTGGGTGACTTTATTTACACTCTAGAACTCTGAGAAACTGAACTGACAGGAGTGTGGGCACAATGATATGATGCCTAAATGTCCAAATTAGCTAAGGATAACTATGGGGCTGGATTCTCCGCACCCCAACGCCAAAATCGCGCTCGGCGACGGTGCGGAGAATCCAGTTTCCCGCATAAAATTGTGACGTGTTCAGCAATTCTCCGCCCCCCCGAAAAGCGACGTACTCTGGGAGTATGCTGCGTTAATTATCCACCACCGGAGGTCATTGCCAGAGGCTCGTCCAGCTATTCTCCGCTCCCGCCAAATTCCCGGCGGCATGGTCCACTCATGGTCCTGCTGTTCAGGATATTCGCGAGGCGGCTGCGGACTCGGTCCACGGCCGCCACAGTCGGGGCGGGTCAATCGGAGGGCAGGGGGGGGGCCTCATTCAGGACTGGGGTCTTTTTAAGTGGTCGGTCCAGGTCGGGCGCACGGCCGATCGGGGGCACTATTTCCGCGGTCTAGGTCAGTGGGCCGAATCCGCCATGGAGCACGGCGCGGCCGCTGGAAGCTGCCGCCGCGTGCATGTGCGGCCCCTGACCCGGAAGTGTGTGTGTGTGTGTGGGGGGGGGGTGCATATCTACAGCTGGAGCTGCGAGCTCCACGACAGCAGCCTGCTAGCCCCCTGCAAGGCAGTGAATCTGTGGCCTTTTGACGTCAGTTTTTCTGGTGTAAAAGACCACAGTTTTCACGACAGCGTGGGCACATAGTCACTGAAACGGAGAATTCAGCCCATGGAGTCTGATAAAGTGAGACACTCCAGGCCTAGGCATGTCCCATGGTTACTTAAAAAAAATATATAACTTGCATTACTATAAGTGACTGGGGGGTGAATTCTCTGCCTCTCTAGCCACATGTTCCTCAGCGGCACGGGCAGTGGGATTTTCCGTTCCAGCCACCAGCCAATGGGATTTCCCATTGTAGCCACCCCACGCTGCCGGGAAACCCATGGTATGCTGCTGGCAGAACAGAGAATCCCGCTGGCGGAGAATTCACCCCTGGCTGTCTCAACTTCTACCTTGAAGTGATGACAAGTTCCAATTGTCATCACTTCCAAATTTCCAATTTTAAACCTTTCTGACTGAGCAATAGATGCTAAACTTCAGGGGCCAGGGAGGGAATATTAATTGCCAACACAGACAATGGTATAGCTCCATTAACTATATGACAGCATTATACAGCTTATGTGATGTAACAGCCTAACCTGAATGAGGTGGTAAATCATGAAGGTTGCAATTCCAGCTCTCCTCCATTCCGGGTGAACCAGCAAGAAGGAAATATAAGCCTGATTGTACTTCACATCGGGAACCATGAAGCCAAAGCCAACAATAACTTTCTTGTAGAGGACGACAACACTAAAATCTGGGTACTGTAGGCTCTCCGACAAGTCGATGCCTGCGTGGGTTAAAAGCGAGATTACATCAGTAAATGTTTAAAAACTAGCTTCAGGGTATACAGAGCACACTCACATTTTGGGCAACAGTTATACAGCACAGTAACATTTTTAGTATTTCCAAAATATTAAAATTAGAAAATACAACATCCACTCATAGAAAATGCAAATAACAAAGAAATAATGTGTGAGATACCACCTTTGCCAGATCCCCTCAGTAAAATTATGTACAGGTCTTCCCTTCACTAGTAAATCATACAAGAACAATCTCCCTACAATGTGCCTTTAACTGGCTCCCATAGTTTAAACTTCAGAGCAGGTAATGACCATCCCAAATATAAATATATACAAATATCCCCTTTAAAGGATTACAGGGTGGATTTTGTTGGCAAAGAGGAAGCAAATCTTCCTCCCAAAATACTTGGTCTCTTTAAGGACTGTAGTCATCAGGACAAGTTAATTCAGAGTTCATTCCTCTAACTGAATTCATTAGAATTCAGCAAACACTCTTCCTAACTAGATTACAGAGCAAGGAGGATAGTTAGTACTTAAATTAGATTTAATTGTTTAATATTTAGTTTACTGTGCAATTGTTTCCTCTTCACTTTCTAATTCTCAGGTGTTCAATAAAAAATCTTTTTGCCAACAAGTAGGAATGTGATGTCAACAATCTGCTCTCCACTAGTGTCACAAGATGTGTGAAAGTTACACGGCAAATTCATGCTAACTCTGCTGCCCACAGCCGTACAAATTCTATTCAGTCATCATCCCCTGTGCTTGCTGACCTATACTGGCTCTTGGTTAAACAACATCTCTATTTTAAAATTCTTATCCTAATTTTTAAATCCCTCCCTGACCAAGTCTCTCCCAATCTCTAATCTCCTCAAGCCCCACAATTCTCCAAGAGAACTGCACTCCTCTAATTCCGGCTGCATAGAACCATAGAATTCCTACAATGCAGGAGGCCATTTGGCCCATTGACTGCACCAACTCTCTGAAAGAGCACCCAACCTAGATCCACTTCCCCCTCATAACCCACCGTAACCTCATCTAACCTACACCTCCTTGGTAAATAAGGGGTAATTTAACATAGCCAATCCACCTAACCTGCCGTCTTTGGACTGTGGGAGGAATCGGGACCACCTGGAGGAATCCCACAATTGACCATCTCTAATTTTAATGCTCCACCATTAATGCTGCCAAGGTCCTGAGCTCTGGATCTCCCTTGTTAATCCTCTGTAACTCTCTTTCCACACCTTAAAATTTACCTCTTCAACCAAGCTTTCTGGTCATCTGCTATATCTCCTTTTGCGGCTTGGTGTCAAATTTTGCTTTATAACACTCCCTATGAAGTGGCTGAAGCTGTTTTATGTTATAGGTGCTTTATAAACACAAGCTGTTGTTGACGTGTACAGAGGATAGCAGTGCATAGACTTACCTGAAAATTGGTCACCTCAACAGATAAACCTCACAGCGAACAACAGATACAAAGTAGACAGTTGAAAATAGCACAATTTTTCCCAAGATCCAGAATATGAGTAACTTTCTCAAGTCACTTTGTTGCTGTTACAATAGTAGGTAGAATAATTGTGATGCATGATAACTTACTACATTCTCAAGGTAATAATGGAAAAAAGTGAGGATGAGCCTGAATGTTGACTGTTATGGCAGTCGTGATTAAAGATACTACATATCAGTTAATAACACATCTTTCTGTCCATGATTACAATCTGTGCTAAGATTCATCAACATAACAACATAAACAATAGGAGCTGGAGCTGGCTATTCAGTCCAATAATTCGATAAGATTATGACTGGACTACACAAACTCCACTTTTCCACCTTATTGCCACCTCCCTTGTTTCCATTAGTGACAAAAACTATCAATCCTAGTTCTGAATGTACTCATTGACTGAACACCCACAGACAGCTCCTGGGGTAGAGAATCCCCAAAATCCACAATTTTGCAAAGAATGAAGACATTTCCACTTTTCTCAGTTCTTAATGACGGACCCCCTTATCCTGACTCCTAGTTCGATACTCTTCAGCCAGGGAAACCATGCCTCATTATCTACCCGTCAAGTCCTGTAAGAGTTTTATAAGTTTCAATTAAGTCATCCCTCATTCTGCTAACCTCCAGGGAGTTAATCTTTCTTCAGAGAACAACCTTCTCCTTATAGAAAACAATCTAGTGAACCTTTGTTGCACTCCCTTTAAAACAAATATATCCCTCCTTCGGTAAGGGCAGAACTTTATACAGTGTCCCAAACAAGATTCTTACATTCCAACCCCGCTTTACAATCAAGGTTGACATGCCATTTGCCTTTTTAGCTTTACACTTGGTTCCCGCATCTATGTCATTAATATTGCTGTAAATAACTGAGGACCAAGCACATTCTTATGGCACTTCAGTTACAACCTGAAAATGATTTGTTTATTCCTGCCCTCTGTTTTCTGTCCCCAGTCCCATGAATTCGTGAAGCTGGATAAGATTTCACTGTCTGGAGAGAAAATTGAAGTACCTGGCCAGAAGAATTCATGGCACATAGAGTTTATTGTAGGGATAAAATTAGGGCAGACGTAGCAGTAATCAACAGGGGCTTCAGCTTCTGCTTTCCAGGTAGGGTCACTCCGGTGTGGATAAGCCCGAATTTCAGACAGTAGTTGTAGTTTAGGTGGATTACATTCAAAATCCCGCCTAATGAAGCAAAACAAGAAGACAACTCAATTTGGGAAAAGACAACCATAATTGTTCTTCCATAAGTTTCAACTGGCAAAACCATGACAAATCTAAATAATTACATTGATAATTTACTGACAAGAAAAGTTATATTTAACCACCTAGATCATTGTAGTATTGAATGTGATGGTTTCACAGGTACAGGGAACTGTTTGTGTCTTTTCTTGTCAAAAAGCAGAAAAGGGCATTTAATCCGAAATTCAGTCCATTTTCAATGGGTCAGCTGAACCTATCTACCACAATCTTGAATCCAAATATCGTTTACCCCATTTATTCTGTCACTTCAGCTTAGAAACATAGAAACTTAATGCACAGGAGGAGTCCAGTCAACCGATCATTTCTTCTGGCTCTTTAAAAGAGCAGTCATGCTTGATTCAAAATCCCAGCTTTCTGTCCATAATCTTAAATTACTCACTCTGAACTAATTGTCTGCCTCTTATAGAACAATTGATGGATTGATACAGGTAGATCCCCAACACAGCAAAAAGAATTCTCCTTGTCTTGGCAATTATCATAAATCTGACTTCTGGTTATTGGCCAACTCACTAGAGGGACTTTTTTTCTTTATCTACTCTTATCAAAACCGATCATCTTGGCAACTTCTACTAGGTCACCTCTTAAGCTTCACTGTTCCTAATTTTTCTGACCTCTCATAACTGTAGTCTCCCATTCTGATAAAACTCCTCTTATCTTTTTGAAGGTCTTTACAACCTCTCGAAAGCACGGTAACATTGTGGATAGCACAATAGCTTCACAGCTCCAGGGTCCCAGGTTCCATTCAGGCTTGGGTCACTGTCTGTGCGGAGTCTGCACATCCTCCCCGTGTGTGCGTGGGTTTCCTCCGGGTGCTCCGGTTTCCTCCCACAGTCCAAAGATGTGCAGGTTAGGTGGATTGGCCGTGATAAATTGCCCTTAGTGTCCAAAATTGCCCTTAGTGTTGGGTGGGGTTACTGGGTTATGGGGATAGGGCGGAGGTGTTGACCTTGGGTAGGGTGCTCTTTCCAAGAGCCGGTGCAGACTCGATGGGCCGAATGGCCTCCTTCTGCACTGTAAATTCTATGATCCATGATAAGTATGGTATCCAGAATTGTTCACAATTTACCCCAGCTGAGGTCCAAACAATGATTTATAACATGAGCACAATCGTTTTGCTTTCACATTCCAAATTCATCCCCAGTTATTTAGTTAATTACTCTTTAGGGGAATATGCTCTGTGTGATTTCTTTTCTTACACCCAAATGTCTTGTATTTAATTCACAGCCTGGATCAACTGTTCTGATTTCCCCATAAGCTCCCTTTAAAACTGTTTACAGAATTTGGTTTCAGTGATGGCAAAACCATGTTCAGCTTTCTAGTTCCCCAAGTTCTGAAATTCCTCCCTAAATCTTTGTCTCTCTAGCTCTTTCACCTCCTTTAAGACCAAGAGATTGGTTGTGAAGAGGTTTTTTTTGAACGATAAGAGAGAAGTGGTGAGTTGCAATGGTTGATGGGTGCGTGGGAAGCACATAAGGCACAGTGCCTCGGTTTTTTGTTTGTGAGTTAGTGCCCTGCTCACAGCTGTCCTAATGCAAACTACTTTTGTGGGGACATTTTGAACTTTAAACATTGTTACTAAATTTCAATTGCTATGTATGCCGTTGTACATCTTTACAACCAGCTATTGAAATTACAAAACAACTTCATCACCAAAACAGTAACTCTTTAGTAACCCAGGAAACTAAATAAATGATTGTGGTTGCTCAGAGTTGAAATCCAATGATTTTATAACACCTTCATGCAGTGAAATGCAGATAATACACATAACTCACTGCATATTCAATCCTGACTTCCAATGTTACATTCCCATTCTTTGCACAACTACGCAAGCCCAATCCAAACCTGATTCTAATTAAGCTGTATTGTAAGTGAGATGGTGGGGGAGAAGGCAGAGAGGGGTGGGGGGGGGGGGCTGTCGTTGCAACGTTACGAGGTGAGAAATGACATGGTCAGAGGTGGAGAAGGGGCCATCTGGGATGGGCTAGGTATAGGGTGAAATTAAGGGTGTGGGAATTAGGGGGGGGGGGGGGAAGATGACGGATGGTGGAGGGGATTGGAGGCTGTAATGCGGAACGTCCGGGGACTGAATGGGTCGGTTAAGAGGTCGTGGGTGTTCACGCACCTCAGGAGCTTGAAAGCAGGGGTGGTCTTTCTGCAGGACACGCACCCCCATAGTGGAGGCAGACAGGGGATATTCGAGGGTGCCCACCACGGAGGGACTGGCGAGGAGGAAAGGTTGCAGGGACAGTTTGACAGGCTGACAATAGGGAGGGCGGTAGGGCAACTGCATGGGGCAAGAGGGATGCAATATGACTATGGGGAGAAGGCGAGCCTCATGCTGGCACATGAGCTGTGGAGGTAGGCTGTGTCCAGGGAAATATTTAAGGTACGGACTGGGGATGGGGTGTTGGTGCCGGGGAAGGTAAACGAGGCATTTAGTGAGTACTACCAGGGTCTGTACAAGGTGGACCCGGGAGAGAAGAGTGGGACATGGGGCGGTTTCTGGACGAGCTGGAATTTCCCCAGGTGGAGGAAGCAAAGAGGCAAGCGTTGGAGGAGCCCCTGGGGCTGAGGGAGGTGCTGGATAGTATCAGGGATATGAAGTCGGGAAATGACCCCGGGGCCAGATGGGTACCCGGCGGAATTTTATAAGGAATTTTCGATGGGCCTGGCACCACATCTGTTGGGGGCATTTAATGAAGCGCTGGAGAAGCCGGAGCTGCCGAGACGATGACGCAGACAGTAATCACGCTAATCCCGAAAAGGGGAAGGACCCAGTGGAATGTGGGTCGTATAGGCCCATATCACTATTGAACACAGGTGTGAAAGTATTGGCTAAGTTGTTGTCAGGGAGGATGGAGGAGTGTGTCCCGGGGGTGGTTGCAGAAGATCAAACAGGCTTCGTGGAGGGCAGACAGCTCGCGAGTAATATAAGACGGCTCTTGAATGTAGTGTTGAATCCATCGGGGGCTCTGGTACCGGAGGTGGTGGTGTTCATGGACACGGAGAAGGCATTTGATTGTTTGAAGTTTTCGGAAGGTTTGGGTTAGGGCCGAGATTTGTGGCATGGGTGCGGTTGCTGTATGTGGCGTCAAGAACGAGTGTGAGGACGAATAATTCGGGTTTGCAAAGCTTTGACTTACATATGGGTATGAAGGGGGTTGGATAGGGTGGACAGTGAGAGCCTTCTCCCGCGGATGGAAATGGCTGGCATGAGGGGACATAACTTTAAACTGAGGGGTAATAGATATAGGACAGAGGTCAGAGGTAGGTTCTTTACGCAAAGAGTAGTGAGGCCGTGGAATGCCCTACCTGCTACAGTAGTGAACTCGCCAACATTGAGGGCATTTAAAAGTTTATTGGATAAACATATGGATGATAATGGCATAGTGTAGGTTAGATGGCTTTTGTTTCGGTGCAACATCGTGGGCCGAAGGGCCTGTACTGCGCTGTATTGTTCTATGTTCTAAGCGGGGTGCCCGTGATTGTCGTTGCGGTTTGCGCTGGTCAGAGCAGTTGCCGATGGCTCTTGGGAGGTCAGCGGAGCGGCGGGGGATTACGAGAGGACAGAGGGAGCACGGGTGTTGCTCTATGCCAATGACCTCTTGTATGTTTCGGATCCATTTGCTGGGGAGGTTTGGAGGGTTCTCGGGTACAAACTGATATGTAGGGAAAAGCAAGGTTTTCCCGATGAAAGAGCTGGGACCGCAGGCTAATTTAGGGGGGATGCCATTCACGGTAGTGAGGGACAGGTTCAGGTATTTGGGGATTCGGGTAGCGAGGGAATGCACAGGGCTTCATAAGTGGAACTTAACAAAGCTGGTGAAGCAGGCCAGGGAGATCTTAGGAGGTGGGTTGACGTTTGTGGGGTGGGTCCAAGTGGTGAAAATTAATATTCTGTCCAGGTTCTTGTTTATTTTTCAGGCTCTCTCGATCTTTATGCCAAAGGCCCTTTTTCGGAAATCGGACACGATTATTTTGGACCTTGTATGGACGGGGAAGGTGCCGAGAGTGGGGCGGACCCTGCTACAGAAAGAGAGGCAGCAGGGGGGTTTGGCATTGCCAAACCTGCTTCATTATTACTGGGCGGTGAATGTGGGAAGGAGAAGGGGTAGAGGGGTTAAGATGGACGAGGAATCTTGTAGGGGGTCCAGTTTGAGGGCTATGGTGACAGCAGCATTGCCAATGGCTCCAAGAGTACACTCTGGTTTCTCTTCAGATCGTATAAATCTTTCGCCAAAGGCTCAAAGTAGGTATTCAGGGAGCCCGGTGGTGCAGTCCACGGTGAAGATTTGGAATCAGTTGAGGAGGCAGTTTAGGGTGGAAGGGATGTTGGTGCTAACGCCGCTGTGTGAGAATTGTGGGTTTGAGCCGGGGAGGATGGATAGGAGGTGGAGGGAAGTGGGGCTGGTCAAGGTGAGGGATCTGTATTTGGAGGAAGGGTTCACTAGTCTGGAGGAGCTAAGGGAGAGGGTAGAGCTGCCGAGGGGGAGTGAGTTCAGGTATCTGCACGTTAGGGACTTTGTGTGAAAGGTCTGAAGAGGGTTTCCTAGGTTGTTGGGATACACGCTGCTGGAGCGACTGCTGCTTCCGGATGTGGAAGGCGAAAGAAGAATTGGGGATACATATAAGTAGCTGGGGGAGCAGGGAGGTGAGCAGGCGGTGAATATCAAGGAGAAATGGGAAGCGGAGTTGGGAACGGAGATCAATTGGGGAGTATGGAGTGAGGCACAGCGTAGCGTAAACAGGACCTCCTCTTGTGCAAGGCTGAGCATGATACAGTTTAAGGTGGTGCACAGTGTGTATTTGATTCAGACGAGATCAATGTGGGTTCTTCCAGGGGGTAGCAGATGAATGTGAGAGGTGTAGTCGGGGACCAGAGAATCACACGCACATGTTTTGGGGTTGTGAAAAATTGGGAAGATTCTGGGCAGGAGTGTTCTCAGTCTTAGCCAGGATAGTGGGGGAGGAGGTGAACCTGGACCCTTTAGTGGCGATATTTGGGGTTTCAGAGAAACTGGAGCTCGTAGGGAAGAGGAAGGCGTCATGGCCTTCGTCTCTCTGATTGCACGGCGGTGAATTTTACTGGCATGGCGGTCAACATGCCCACCAGGGGTAGTGGCTTGGTTGGGCGACCTGTACGACTTCTTGCGGTTGGAGAAGATAAAGTATGAGTTAAGGGGCTCTGCAGAGGGGTTCAAGAAAAGGTGGGGGATGTTTGTGATCATGTTTGAGGAGCTGTTCATCGCCGGGGTGGGGGGGGGGTGAAAAGGGGGAAAAGTTGTAGTTGATTGCAGGGAAATATGTTTCATGGGGTGTTTATTTACTGTTACCTGTTTGGATATATGTTTGTAATAAAATACTTTTTTTTTTAAAATTAAGCTGTAATGTGTTCATTCACTCCATCAGCCTACAATTTTAAAAAGGCTTTAAGATAAACTTAAGTTGCAGGCCTGTTTGTGCGTCTCCATAATAAAACAGCCGAGTCATTGTATTATGCAGAGGAAATCCATACCTGATATATGGTTTGAGGACTCGTGATGTGTATGGGCTGATGATGCTTTGACTCATTAACATGTCTCCCGAACCAGTCAGTCGGTGCACAAACTTTGTCTTTTGTTGCTGATATCCTTTCATGTGCGACAAGGACATCTGCAAAGAGAGAACAGTGACAAAAATAAACCCAAATAAACTTCTGTCAAACATTAGCCGCCCACAGTCCTCACCAGCTCTAGCACTGACCTGGAAGGTTCCTGGTCTACATGGAATTAACTGACCTCAGTCAGACTGTTGGTGGGGCCCTTGCAGGCTGCTAGTCAAAAGATAGGAGAGGGGAGGATGGCCATTGTTTTTCAGCCCAATCTCAACAGATCCACACCCACTTATTGGAAATACATTCATAGCTACCATAAGAGTCATAAGAGGTTTATAGCATGAAAACAAGCACTTCGGCCCAACTTGTCCATGCCACCCAGTTTTTACCACTAAGTTAGTCCCACATTTGGCCCATATCCCTCTATACCCATCTTACCCATATAACTGTCTAAATGCTTTTGAAAAGACAAAATTGTACCCGCCTCTACTACTGCCTCTAGCAGCTCGTTCCAGACACGCACCACTCTCTGTGTGAAAAGATTGCCCCTCTGGACCCTTTTGTATCTCTCCCCCCTCACCTTAAACCTAAACCCACTAGTTTTAGACTTACCCTACCTTTGGAAAAAGATGTTGACGATTTACCTCATCTATGCCCCTCATTATTTTATAGACCTCATCCATGAAGACCAGACGGGGTTTGTGAAGGGGGGGGACAGTTGAACGCGAATGTGCGGAGGCTTTTGAATGTTATCATGATGCCGGCGAGGGAGGGGGAGGCGGAGATAGTGGTGGCGATGGACGCTGAGAAAGCCTTCGATAGGGTAGAGTGGGGGTACCTGTGGGAGGTGCTGAAGAGGTTCGGGTTTGTCAGGTGGGTTAGGCTGTTGTATAGGTCCCGATGGAGAGTGTGGCCACAAATAGGAGGAGGTCCGAGTACTTTTGGTTGCACCGAGGGACGAGACAGGGGTGGCCCCTGTCCCCCCTGCTCTTCGCACTGGCGATTGAACCCTTGGCTATGGCACTGAGAGAGTCGAGGAACTGGAGGGGGTTGGTGCGGGGTGGGGAGGAGCATAGGGTGTCGCTTTATGCGGACGACCTGCTGCTGTACGTGGCAGACCCGGTGAGCGGAATGCCAGAGGTAATGAGGATCCTTAGGGAATTCAGGGACTTTTCGGGGTACAAGCTCAATATGGGGAAGAGCGAGCTGTTCGTAGTTCAGCTAGGAGAGGGGGATTGGCGAGCTCCCACTAAAAAGGGCGGAGAGGAGCTTCAGATATTTGGGGGTCCAGGTGGCCAGGAGCTGGGGGCCCTGCATAGGCTTAACTTTACAAGGCTGGTGGAGCACATGGAGGAGGAGTTCAAGAGGTGGGACGCGTTGCCGCTGTCCTTGGCGGGTAGGGTGCAGTCAATCAAAATGCCGGTGCTCCCAAGGTTTTTGTTCCTGTTCCAGTGCCTCCCCGTGTTTATCCCGAAGGCTTTTGTCAGGCGGGTTAACAGGAGTATAATGGGGTTTGTGTGGGTGCGAGGGACTCCGAGGGTGAGAAGGGTGTTCCTGGATTGGAGTAGAGATTGGGGGGGGACTGGCGCTGCCCAACTTGTGGGTACTACTGGGCCGCCAATGCGACGATGGTGCGCAAGTGGGTGATGGAGGGGGAGGGGGCTGCATGGAAGAGGCTGGAGACGGCGTCCTGTGTGGGTATGGGGGCGCTGGCAACGGCACCGCTGCCACTCCCTCCAAGGAGGAAGACCACGAGCCCGGTGGTGGTGGCGGCCCTCAAAATTTGGGGGCAGTGGAGGCGGCGTAGGGGGGGGAAGTTGGGGCCTCGGAGTGAACCTCATTACTGGGGAACCACCGGTTCGCCCCAGGAAGAACAGGTGGAGGGTTTTCGGGTGGCACAGGGCAGGGGTATGAAAGTTGGGGGACCCATTTGTGGACGGGAAGTTCGCGAGCTGGAGGAGAAGTACGGGCTCCCCCCCCCGGGGAACACCTTCAGGTACTTACAGGTAAGGGCGTTTGCCAGACGGCAGGTGGTGGAATTCCCGCGGCTACTACTACACACAGTACAGGACAGGGTGCTCTCGGGGGAGGGGGGGGGGGGGGGAAGTGGGGAAGATCTCGGAATCTTACCTGGTGATGCAAGAGGAGGAGGAGGCCTCAGTGGTGGAGTTGAAAGGTAAGTGTGAGGAGGAGTTGGGAGAGGAGATCGAAGAGGGGACGTGGGCAGATGCCCTAGGGAGGGTGAACTCTTCCTCTTCGTGCGCGAGGCTCAGCCTCATACAGTTTAAGGTGCTGCACAGGGCCCACATGACCGGGACAAGGATGAGCCGGTTCTTTGGGGGTGAGGACAGGCGTGTTAGGTGCTCAGGGAGCCCAGCAAATCACACCCATATGTTCTGGGAATGCCCAGCGCTGGAGGAATTTTGGAAGGGCGTAGCGAGGACGGTGTCGAGGGTGGTAGGATCCAGGGTCAAACCGGGCTGGGGGCTCGCAATATTTGGGGTGGCAGAGGAGCCGGGAGTGCAGGAGGCGAAGGAGGCCGGTATTCTGGTCTTTGCGTCCCTGGGAGCCCGGCGAAGGATTCTCCTTCAGTGGAAAGATGCAAGGCCCCTAAGCGTGGAATCCTCGATCAGCGATATGGCAGGGTTCATTAAATTGGAGAGGGTGAAATTCGCCTTGAGAGGGTCGGTACAAGGGTTCTTTAGGCGGTGGCAACCGTTCTTAGACTTTCTGGCAGAACGATAGACATTGGTCAATGGCAGCAGCAGCTCGGGGGGGGGGGGGGGTTTACTTTATTTTTGTTTATGTTGCTTACACTGGAGGGTCTGAGGGGGTGTATACTCCTGTTGTGTTAAGGTGTTAATGTTAATTTATTATTTGTGTACACTGGGGGGGGGGGGGGGGCGGAGAGGGGTTTGGGGGGGTTGCTTTTTTAGATTGTGTTTTGTACTTAACCCTGTTGGGTTCTTTTTTTCTTTCTCATTTTGTTCTTGATATTTTATGAAAATCTTTAATAAAAATTATTTCAAAAAATTAATAAATTATTTTTATAGACCTCTATAAGATCACCCCTAAGGCTCTTACGCTCCAGGGAAAATAGTCCCAGTCTATCCAGCCTCTCCCTATAACTCAAACCATCAAGTCCTGGTAGCATCCTAGTAAATCTTTTCTGCACTCTTTCAAGTTTAAAAATATCCTTTCTATAATAGGGTGATCAGAACTGTACACAGTATTCCAAGTGTGGCCTTACTAATGGAATGTTCTGGTTCCGACAGCGGTGGGCATCGTTACAGGTAGGAATGGAAAATTTGGAGTATGGCCAAAAGTCAAAAAAGCCAGATTTTTCCATCCTGCCATGGGCAGGACTGGAAATCCCCACCCAAAGAGTTAGGAAAGATTTAAGCTCTGCTGAAAAGTCTCAATGTCCAGGCTCACAGGGACTGTCACTTGCAAGAGCTAGCAGAGGTCAACTGGCATCTCACAAAAACATATCCCAGCCAAATATCAGCACTCTCTGAATGGAAGAGGAGGGGAGGTAAGTGACGGGTTAGAGGGGTGAGGCAGCAGGAAACATACTCGAGTAATTTGATGACTAAAGGTTCAGTCATAAACTCATTGGCGAATGGCGGATGATCCAAGTCCAAGTAGATTACAGAGGATGAAAGAGAACTCTAATGTATAGTTAACAAAGAACTTTGGCAAATCATTCCCATTTACTCCGCCCCATTGTATCACTGGTACAAAACAAAGTATGACATCAGTCTGTACGTTTATGTTAAAAGAAGCTATACTCAATATACAAAGATCCCCCAAAAAAGCATTCATATTCAAATAAAATATTCTTTGTAGGAAACACAATTACATCACAAATCTCTCTGATAGAGTGACAGTGTTCCCACTCAAAATGTGAGGTGAAAAGTGGTGTGCCTGAGATGTAGTGATATCAGGCTGCCTATGAAAGAGCAATCCATTTAGTCCCGTTCTCTCCCCATTACCCGATTACTTAATAATGTTATGAAATTAGATCAGTAAGTGATTATATCACAGACATTAAGCCTATGGCCTCTGAGCCTTGGCAAGTTTCCTCCTTTGAGCCAAAGCTGATCTAAATTCTCTAATTTAATGTAATGCTGTTTGAATTGCGTAGATCAGGAAATTTGGAAAGGGCCGCTGTTAAAACTAAGACCTCATTGGCCAATAAACACAAAAATCAATTTAAGTCATCAATCTGGGATATAT
Organism: Scyliorhinus torazame; assembly: GCF_047496885.1. NCBI lineage: Eukaryota > Metazoa > Chordata > Chondrichthyes > Carcharhiniformes > Scyliorhinidae > Scyliorhinus > Scyliorhinus torazame. The sequence goes on from NC_092707.1 coordinate 243,331,067, forward strand.
GCAATTGAATGGGAACATAGGTTTAACCTGCATGTGTGTCCTCTAAGATACATATCAATCTAACTCTGGGTACAAAAATTTGGATGACTAATCAGATTCAATCACCTCCCCTCAAAATTGCTGCAGAGATTATGGCTATAGTTCCAGGAGTCACAAGCAAGAAAGTGCAACTTATCTCTTGACACCTCAGCCAAGTAATCTGGATAAACTTGAAGTACAGAGAAGAAAAAGAGGGAATAAAATGATTATGTAAATGTGTTTCTCATGTCATCAAAAGTTCTCACTGCTGATACTGATAAACAGCCTTCCTTTATCACACATTCCCAACACTTGACAATATTGTAAGGGAAGAGATTTTCTCCAAGCATCTTGTTGCTATCCTCACTCACCTGGTACCGGTCCAGGATCCGAAAGTCTTGACTGGTGGTCCGAAAGGTCCCAACACCCACGGGCATCCGGACGCGGTCACTTTCCTTGCTTCCACACCCCCCGCCAACCAACGACACTGCAGCTTCAACTGCCTGATCCAGGTCAAAGAGGGGCAAACCACGTTCCCTCTTGGCCTGTCTCACGAGCAGTTTGCGGCGCAATCGTTTGGCCTCTACACTCAAGGCGACTGCGTGGGGGCAAGATTCCAGTCTTCGGAGTAGAAGTCTCTCATCATACAGACTTAGCGCAATACACTTAGGAGCAGGCGCTTGCACATCCCTCTCTGCCTGGATTTTCTTCCTCTCTTGAACATTAATTTGAGAGAGCTCAATGGCATCCTCAGGCTCTTCAGTATCAGCTTCCATTTTCTCAGCTCTCTCCTCCTCCTCCTCCGCATCACACTTGATTTGTTCAGCTGCCTTCACTTTCTTTCTACTTATGATCATGGTGCCAGTGGTCACACTAGGAGGTGGCAAATACTCTATTCCAGGATCAATAACACCATCCACATCTCCCTCTTCATCATCTGAGCAGGAGGAAATGAAAAACATTCACTTCCAATGTAAGTTGTCTTTTTCTCTTGATCTTGCTTTACATTTGCACAATACTGCAGTTATTAACTCTTCAATTTTAAAAAATGAGATAAAAAGAAAAACAATGCACATCTGAAATCTCAAACAAAAACAGAGAATGCTAGAAAGTCACAGGTCACCTGCATCTCCAACACATTTGCAACTACCATCTTGACTTTACTGTTTCTCGTGGCCCCCTTGGTTTCATATTTAGACAAGGTAATTTATGGCAACTGCCTTGTACCTCTTAATACTCTCACCCCCTGCCCTCTTCCAAGCCCCACTCCCTTTTGTGCCAACCCAAGAAAAAACTCTTCCTCGTGTCATTCATAATAGGATTTTCAAACTTCCAACTGCTTATCAGTTGGTCCCTCCAATTGCCATCATACTTAAGTAGTCGTGGATTTGCTCATCCACTCCCTCACCTCCACTTGATGCCCTTTTCCACAGCAACATCTTTACTTGCCTGGTCATTTGTCTGGGTACGGTGATCAAAGGAGGCAACCATGCAACCAATGTTTACATTCCAAACAATGCAGTAAGTAACAAAGTCATAGTACAGAAGTCTGCACTACCCTGTCTTTTCGCCAATACCATTGGTTAGATGACATACTATCAGTGGTCAGCCCAACAAAACAGATCAATGTGTAAAAACGCAGTTGCTATGTCACTGACTGTGCACACAGAATCTGCAATAGTGGTCCTGGAAGTGGAATCATTGTTGAAGTTCCAGAAAGATACCCAATATTTACCATTTGGGTGCCTAATATAAAATGCGATTTTAATGGAAAATGCTGGGGACAATCACTAAGTATTCATATACAATGCCACAGAAATCATTTTTGCAATAAAATCAAACTATGAGGTTAAAATTAGTGATCAAATTAGTGGCCAGCAAGAACTTGTCATCTTTAACACAAGCACTTACCACTCTGTTTCCCAAAATAAATAATGAAAACGGATTCTTCTCCACTATAGGCCCTGTGTAAAAGCACATTCCTAGATATACAGGTTCACCCATCACCCCCGTGATCGCTAACCTACATTGTCCTGCAATGCCTCAATTTTAAAATTGTCATCCTCGTTTTCAAATTCCTCCCAGTGCCTCGTTTCTCCCCAACTCACCTTTTCCAACAACACTCAAGAGGTATCTGTGCTCCTCTAATCCTGGTCCCTTTCACACCTTCGATTTTCACTGCACCACCGACGCCACGCCTTCAACTCTCTAGGCCCCAAGCACTGGAATAACCTACATAAACTCAACCATCTTCTCTCTCCTTCTTAAAACTAGTTCTTTGACCAAACTTATAGACCCCTGTCTCAGCGTTATCTTACATACCTCAATGTCAATTTTGTCTGATAATGCTCCCATGAAGCACGTTGGGACATTTTGCTATATTTATGTAAAAACAAATTGTTAAAATTCAACTTCAAGATTCATTTTGTGTACTGGGCCTCAATCTTTTGAGCATGTTATCTTCTAAAGATGCTACCCACCATATTTCTTCCCTTTGAAAGCTCCCTACCCTGCCCTGCCCACAGCAAGGAATGAAGGTGATGTGGCAACTTTCAGTTTTCAAACAATGCCAGTCCAACCAAGCAAGGGCAGTATGGTGGATACGCCATCTGTGTGCTGCCTGGTATCTCTCCTTTCTTCACCTTTCATGAACTACAACAGATATCAATGCTGCATCCAGTCACTTTGTGCCAGGCTTTGTATGGTCCCTTATATTTATTCTACAAAGGGCTGCACTATTAACCAGCCAACCACACAGGTAGATTTTTGATCAAAAGAAAAATACTACAAATTTTGTTTTAACTGCCTAATCAAAAAATTGAGGTGGTATTTGTCGAACTTGTGCTGAGCTTCATTGGATCACTGTAGAAGGCTGAGGATAGAGAGCTCAGTGGAAGTGAGGTGGAATTTTAAAGTGCCTTATTGAAAGATGGTGCTGTTCTTATTTTTCCTTATTTTGTGAAAAACATTATCTGATAACAGTGGCAATTAACTGCTCTGCAGAGACTGCGGGCAGCCTTTTGTTACCTGTTTATTGTCACAACGCATACTGCATCCCCAGCCAGTGAATGTTGTGAAACATTGCCTGGTAACAAGGGCCCAAATCAACCTTTCTAAAACAGGTAAAGAACCAGCACCAGGTAATTGAAGGGAAAAAAGAACACGTGAAATTATTCCAACAAATGAAACTGAAAAAAGTCACACAGATTGGAACAGCGAACCTGTGAATAATCAGTAAATAACATTGACACCAAAATGGAATAGAAAAATACACTTGTAAAGAGATTCCTCAATAAACATCACTAAAATAGAATACCTGGGACCTCACGGTGCTTACCTACATTCTAACTGCAACAGCACCTTCCAAATCCGCTGCCTCTAATAGAAAAGGACAAGGGCAACAGTCACACAAGAACCACAAGTCCCCTTCTAAGTCGAACATTATCCTGACTTGGAAATATTTTGTGGTTCCTTCACTGTTGCTGGATCAAAATCCTGGAACTCCCTCCCAAATAACAGCACTATGGGTGTAAATATTCCACATCAACTGCAGCAGTTGAAGAAGGCAGCTCACTACCACCTTCTCAAGGGCAATTCAAGTTGAGCAATAAATGCTAGCCTTACCAGTGACACCCAGGTCCTGTGAATGAATACAAAAAATTACATTTCAAAAGTGCTTCATTGGTTGTAGAAGTGCTTTCTCACATTCTGATGTGTTGGTAAAAGGCACTACATAAATGAAAAAGTTCCTTCATTTTAAAAGTTCTTCAATCTCCAACTTCGATATCTCAGCATTTAGCAGATTTCTTTTGACATTGCTGTATTTTTATAATATTTTCTGTTTGAAGTTAAAAGGACAGTTTAACCACAGCTGTCTTTACTCATTTCACTCTCTGTATTTATTTACTGAAAGATTTACTTTGATACACTTCCCCTTCCCCTTATGGGGAATTTGAAAAATCTGACAATCCAGCCTCACGGTTTGTCACTCTGATAATAATTTGTAGTGGAAGACGACTCCAGAAATAAGTAGCCCCACTGTCTATTTTAAAAACTACATTAAAATATTTTTTTTACTATTCTTCAAATCAAAGCTGTGAGCCACATTATTAAGCCTCCTTGCTTCCGGACTATTCCATGGAGGAAGCTCCATCTTTTCCAGATTACAATGGGAGCCACAATTTTGCATTTTACTAGAAGCCAAAAATGAAGCTGCCAGATCAATCCCAGAAAACACACCATTCAAACACCAAACATAGAAATTTAATCAGCTTGGCACTGAGAGGACAATTTGTACAAATTATGCTCCTCTGAAGCTTTTTGTTCAAATGAAACATAGCAAAAAAGCTCTTCTTGCTTTAAAACGCTAAATCAAAGATGCACATTTTGATAGAAGCTTTCACTACCTCAGGACATCTCAAAGAGCTTCACAGCCAACAAAGTATTATGAAATGTAGACTCTGTTGTAATGTAAGACCATAAGACGTAGGAGCAGAAGTAGGCTGCTCGGCCCACCGAGTCTGCTCCGCCATTCAATGAGAATATGGCTGATCTGGTATAACCCTCAACTTCACTTTCCTGCCTTATCCCCATAAACCTTGATTCCCTTACCCCTGTAGGGAAATGCAGTAGCGGAATTGTGTACAGCAATTGAATTATGACCAGATAATCTATTTAAGTGATGTTGATTGTGAAATGCATATTAATCAGGACACCTGGGAAAAGTCCTCTGCTCTTCTGGGATCATTTAACATTTTTTTGAGAGGACAGATGGACGTTGCTTTGAAAATCTCAACTGAAACACGACATATCAAATTATGCAAGACTCCTTAGGATAAACTTTCCTGTCAACAACCTATAACCAAGTAAAGTCATTATAATCCACCACAGCCAAATGATTTCTTACCGTGAAACAGTGCTTGGGGGGGCATGACATCAGGAATAAGATCTGCCTCTGACAAGAGACTAGGAGTGGCAGAATGAGACAGTGGGGTCCCAGGAGCAGAAAAGTCCAGTGATGGGGATGGGGAGGGGCTGGTAAGTGGAGTCCGATCTGAAGAACTCAGAGAAGAAAAGTCGATCACTTCCCCTTTCTCCAGGATCAGTTCTGACCTGCGAGTCCGGCTGGAGAACTTAACTGGGGTCGAGGACGTGCTCCTGTCGATGAAGGTCGCAGCTTCCTTTTGAGCACGCCTAATGTCCTTAGCTTCCTGAGTGCGGGAGCGTTTCTCCTTCAACTCCATGGCTGTTTCCACAGGGTTGCGACTCACTCGTTTCCGAAGCCCTTCCACTGTAATAATTGGATCCAAGGGCGGTTTGACAGCTGAAAAGTGAAGTGAATCAACACATTATTTCATCTAGATGTCAACTAATGTTAAGTTAGCTTCCCATACAATTGAAAGAAATAAAAACCAAAGTTTCATCCACAAATATCAGGTAAAGAACAAGAAAGCACAAATGGTGAAGTAGATCCAAACTCAATATACAAAATAATTTCAAATGGAGTATTAATACAGAGAAAAGGTGTCAAAAGGGCAAACTTCACTAAATTAATATTTAGAAATTGGCAAATTTGCTAACTCCTGGTGATGAGACTGATAGGGAACACAAATGAAAACATTTCCAAATATAGAGGAGGGGGTCTTGTGTGAGGTGCTCCGGAGAGTGAATGCCTCCCCCTCATGTGTGAGGTTATGGCTGATACAGCTGAAGGTGGTATATAGAGCGCACCTCACGAGGGCGAGGATGAGCCGATTTTTTGAAGGAGTAGAAGATGTGGGTGAGCGTTGCGGGGGGGGGGGGGGGGGGGGGGGAGGGTGCTAATCATGTTCATATGTTTTGGTCCTGTCCAAAGCTAGGGGAGTACTGGAAGGAGGTTTTAGGGTAATTTCCAAGGTGGTGCCGCGTGAAACTGGACCCGGGTCCCCGGGAGGCCATATTCCGGGTGTCGGACCAGCCAGGGTTAGAAACGGCTGCGGAGGCAGATATCATAGCCTTCGCCTCGTTGATCTCCCGAAGGCGGATCCTGCTGGGATGGAGAGCAGCCTCTCCACCCTGTGCCCTGGCGTGGCGGGGGGACCTGTTGGAATACTTGACCCTTGAGAAGGTTAAGTTCGAACTGAGGGGAAGCTCGGAGGGGTTCTACAAGTCATGGGCACTATTTATTATGCACTTTAAAGAACTGGATAACATCAAACATTAGTTGGGGGGGGGGGGGGGGGGGGGAAAGAGGGGGGCTGTGTATATTAAGGATGACTATGGGTAATCTCGGATTTCTTTTTGTCATTTGTTTATGTAAACATGCGGGTTGATGTTTTGGGGTTGGTGGGAGGATGGAATTGTTGTTATTGTTATGGGGATTGACATAGCTTGCTGATTATTGTTTATTGTTGGTGGGTGTAAATTCGGGAGAAAATGTGCAAAAGGAGAATAAACATTTTTAAAAAAAAATCATTTCCAAAAAAGAAATGAAGTTTTTATGAGCAAGGGAAAGTTTAGCGCGTTTAGCCAGGTGTTTCCCAACGCTCAGAGCGCCGAGAAGTCCCACGCTATCGAACGGGACTCTGTCCCCATTTGGGTAGATTCAGGGCCTCAGGCCAACACCCCGACGAGGTCTCACTTCGTCCAGTTAGCTCCATTCACCGGAACTCCGCAGTGGAGAAGGAGATCGGGACGCCATTTAAGAATGGCATATCGATCTCGCACGCCCTCCCCACTCTCACGACCTGCGAATCCGCCAAAACCCCAACTCTCCTATAAGGGGGTCCTCAGGCCCTCCGGACCTGCAACAGGCCAATTTCCTGTTGTGAGAAAAAATGCCAACTTGGCACCCTGCCAGCTTGCAGTACCACCTGGCCACCTTGGCAGTGCCACACTGGCACACCATTGGCACTGCCAGAATGCCAGACTGTGTCAAGGTGTCAGGCTGGCAGTACCAAGGTGCACGAGTGGCACAGCAGTGTCAGAGTACCATCCTACCCGGAGGTCAAGCATCTGGGCCTCTGATCCCCTGGGAGGCCCAGAGTGCCATTCCGTCTAGTCCCCATTTATGGAGACCAGCACTGAACTGTGCTCATCCAAGGAGAGGCGTTTTAATCCCAACACCTTGGTGAGATCATGGGAGAGCACACTAGAATGAGACTAGCTGTCTCACTCTAATATGCAGATTTGCTAAAAAAAAAAGTGATCCGCCCACAATGGGCGGGATTCACATTGCGATGTTTTGCAAGATCGTATTAGATCTCGCGAGGCGTGACAAGAGGGATCTCCCGGCAGCTACCGGCCGCGTCACGCACCTTTCGGGCGCAACGCGGCCTGTAGATTGCGCCCTAGAAATGTGCAAGACAAATTATGAACCCAAAGAAAAGAATGGAGTGTGGTAATGAAAAGCCAGTAAGGTACAAACCAAAATTTCTATCAATTAAATGCATTTAATACTCAGCTAAAAAGTGTGATGTACAAAGACAAGAAAACAAAAGCTGCTATTAGATCAGCTGACAAGATAGTAGAAAAGAAGACTGCAGACAATTATGGAAGTAATAAGAAATACTTTGTCAAAGACTTATTTGGCCAATGAGGATGTCTAAGGATAGGTTAAAGGCTCATTAGGTATGAATCATAGAATCCCTACAGCACCGAACCTTCAAAAGAACACCCTACCCATGTCCACCCCCCCGCTATCCCTGTAACCCAACTTGCACATCCTTGGACACTAAGGGGCAATGTAGCATGGCCAATCCACCTAATCTGCACATTACTGGACTGCAAGAGGAAACCGGAGCACCCGGAGGAAACCCACGGGGAGAACATACAAACTCCACACAGTCACCCAAGGCTGGAATTGAACCCGGGTCCCTTGCGCTGTGAGGCAGCGTTGAGGCCCATTGAGCCACCATGCGGTAGAAATATTCGATGAGCAGTTTGCATTGGTCTAGACACTAAGATCATGTTTAACTGTTAGAATTTAATGATTTTATTAATCAAACTAGAAATATTAACATGGATGAAAACATTGTTTTAGATAAAGTACCTGAAAACAGATGAGTAGCTAGGTCAGATAGCAGCCACCCAAAGGTTCTCAGCAAGATGGGTAGACTATGCGAGCCTCCAGCTAGCATTTTAATGAGTCACTGTTCTTTGGATCAGTTCTTGTACATTAGGAATGTAGCACTATCTTTAAAAAAGTTGACATGATGGACCAGAGTAATCGCAGGCCTGTTAATCTGGCATCCGTAATTTGGAGAAACACTGGAGGGAATCATTGGGATGTAATGTATAAATTATCTTATTTACAGAGGGTTTGATTAGAAATACCCATCATGGCTTTGTAAAAACGTCATGTCTTATAAATTTGATCAAATTTTTTTAAAGAAGTGCATGAGGGAAGTCTAATTAGACTTCCAAAAGGTTTTTGATAAGGCACCACATGATAATTCTGTACAAGATCAAAGCCTCCTCATATACACTGAGCTGGATTGAGCACTGTTTGGGAGGACATGGGCAGAAAGTAGTTATAGATTTGAATCTGTTTGGAAACTTGCTACCAGTGGCATTCCAGAGGGATGTGTGTTGGGGGCACCACCTGCATATTTTCTGATGACAATATAATTTATCCGGACATCAAGTCTTCACGTCTGCTGCAATGTTTTGGGAGATTAAGGCCGCGATTTAATGGGATAAAAAACAAAGTCCCGTTTGGGCACGTTTAGCTGGGTGTTTCCCTGCACTTGCAGCACCAAGAAGGACCCCGCTATTAAATGGCCCTCTGCTTTTTCAGGCCTCGGCGAGGAACGCCCTGCCGAGACTGCACTTAAGTCTAATTTCCTGCACTGGCGAGCTCAAATGGTGCCCCGATCTCTCAACCCCCACCACGGCATCCGGCCCCCCTCCCCCCAGCACTCAATTTCCTAGCTTACCAATTATGGGGTTCTCGAGCCACCCGCATCCCATCTCATAAGGGCAGGGCACCCCCAAGTCCGATCCCCGACACAGGCAACCTGGCACCTTGGCACCGCCAGCCTGACACACTGTCATGGGCCTCCTGGCAGTGCCAGGCTGGTAGCCAGGAGTACCACTCTACCAGAGCCCGACCACCCGGGGGCCTCCAATCGCCTAGGAGAACCCACCCAAGTGCCATTACACCTGGCCCAAGTTTGTGGAAACCAGTTCTAAACGGTGTCATGGTCGGGTCTCCGAGGTGAGGCCATTTCATCACGTGCCTTGGGTAACTCCAGTGTTGTCACATTCAAGTGTGACTAACTACTCACTTGAATATGCAGATCGCAACACCTCGCGAGATCTCGCAAGGTGTAACGAGTGTTGTGAATCCCCGCAAGATTTAATGGCCTCGTCATGTCACCGGGTCGGGCTCGACGAGGCCGGTAAATTGCACCCTGAGCTCATGATTGGTAAATTATTTAATAATTTTATTTGGAATTGTGTAGTTCTATGAATGTGGGCAGGCCTAATGTTCAACATTATACCCAGAAGACTATAAGATATAGGAGCAGAAGTAGGTCATTCGGCCCATTGAGTCTGCTCCAGCATTCAATTAAATCTTCATATCGTCATCAACTCGTTTCCTGCTTTATAATAATAATCTTTATTATCACAAGTAGGCTTACATTAACACTGCAATGAAGGTACTGTGAAAAGCTCCTAGTCACCACATTCCAGCACCTGTTCAGGTACACAGAAGGAGAATTCAGAATGTCCAAATTACCTAACAACACGTCTTTCGGGACTTGTGGAGGAAACCGGAACACCCGGAGGAAACTCACGCACACACAGGGAGAACGTGCAGATCCAAGCCGGGAATCGAACCTAGGACCCTGGCGCTGTGAAGCAACAGTGCTAACCCACTGCCGCCATAACCCTTCATTCCCATAAAAAAATGGGGAAATAAAGAGATCTGGGCATTCGAGCGCATACATCTCATATGTTCCATAAGCAACGCCATGAAGTGGTGGCAATAGCAAACAGGATGTTGGGATGCATTCATTAGGCAATTGATTGCTAGACAAGACATACTATTTTACTTTGCTCCTATATATTAATTTAATTTGCTTTTATATACTATTTTACTGTTGTACAAGATCTTGGCCAGAAAACTAGCTCCAGTTTTGGTCTTCTCACATAGTGGGTGATATTGAGGCTTTGGAAAGGATGCAGAGGTGTGCTATTAGACTAATTTCCAGTTTAAAGTACCTCAGTTAACCAATTCAGGTAAAAGAGTTAAAATGCTACTGTGACGAATGTAGAAATTTCAGCCATATTGTGTTATAGTTATTTGGTGCAGTAAGCATTAAAATCCTGGGTTAGTGTGTGTTTGATTGCTGCAATTATGTTTTATAATAAACCCTAGTTTGAAAGTTGGGAGCTAGGGGAGCAATTAAACCATCATTAAAAAGCTTGGGCTAATGGAATTTAATTCTGATTAAGGGGATTCCCTGTGCAGTTAATTAGATTTCAGCATGGCAAGATGCTGGGTGGAGCCAAGGCATTAGGCATTTTACAGCAAGGTCAGTTCTGAACTGCATGAAGTTGTGTCCAGAAGTGAAGCAGATTTGCTCTCACTGCAGTTCAGTTAAAAGAGTTTAATAGTCTTTAAAGCAGTGCAGACTTGACTGAGGACTAGGGGGGAGCTGAAACAAGCTGAGAAGCATCTTCTGAAGACATACAGTCAGAGTTTCTGCATGGGTCTGGCAGGAGTCAATTCATTACTTTAAAGCAGTGCAAAAATATCTGTCCTGCTCAAAGGACATCTCTGTAAAGCAAGTGTTTCTATGTACCATTGGTAGTTAAAGTGGATTGAGAGCAGAGATGTTTTTTTCATGTTTAAGTGGGATAAAGATAGCAATTAAGGGTATTGTATTCGCTGTAGTATTTTTTAAAAGGTAATTGTAAGTTATTTCTGGTGCGATGTTAAATATATTTCAATACTGTGTCATGGGAATGTCACTTTAAGAAATGTTTGTCTTCTCAAGTGGCTGCAGTGATGTCATTGTGGGTGGAACTGGGCTCTGGCTCTGCTTTTTACTTTCGTTTTGACCGGGAAGCTGTTTTCGGCTCGGAGTTTTACTTTCGTTTTCAATGGAGAGCTGCATTCAAACCAAGGTGGTGTATTTTGGTCTCTCTCTGCATGCCAAAGAATGTCTCCAGATCACTTGATGTAATACCCGTTTCGGTAAGGAAAGCAAACCTGCTGACTTTGTTAAAAAGTGTCTTTGACTTATGGAAAGTTACTAAGGGTTACCTATAGAGTACTGTATCTTTGGGGGGGGGGGGGGGAAAGAGTATCAGTGTTGGTAGTTGATAAGATGTTTACTGTGTGTTTATAAAATGTTAACTGGATTCATAGAATAAACACTGTTTTTGTTTAAAAATAAGTTAGATCTCGGTTGCATCACACCTGTAAAGTGGGCCCTTGTGCTCCCCATAACCAAAATCTATTAAAGGATGTGGGTCAGGTGAACTCCATGATATACTTTGGTGTTCTCTAAACCCTGGCCCATTATAACTGTGTTACTAATAAAGTTTATTTTAATATACCATATCCCTATCTCTTTGTGTAATCAATCCTGGAGTGAGGTATCCTTTCCTCACAGTTTTATAAAATTAAAATAAAATATTGGGGTTTCTTTTTTGTTATATAAACATTTTATTGAGGTATGTATGGTTTTATAACAACAACAGAAGAAACAATGTACATACAAATATAAACATAGTTCAAAAGCCGTCTTCCTCCCTCACATGTCCCACCTTTTCTAACCCCCTACTCTAAGCTAAACTAAACCCCCACCCCCCACTTCTGCTGACGGTTAATTTTCCCCAAAGAAGTCGGCGAACGACTGCCACCTCCGGACGAACCCTAACATTGACCCTCTCATGGCGAACTTGATTTTCTCCAAATAGAGAAAGCTAGCTATGTCAGCTAGCCAGGTCTCCGACTTTGGGGGCTTTGGGTCCCTCCAAGCTAATAATATCCATCTCCTGGTTCCCAGAGAGGCAAAGGCCAGAACGTCTGCCTCTTTCTCCTCCTGGATTCCCGGGTCTTCCGACACCCTGAAAATCGCAATCTTTGGACTCAGTGCCACCCTCGTCTTTAACACCTTGGACATGACATCCACAACCCCTGCCAGAATTTTCCAAGCTTCGGGCATGCCCAGAACATATGGACATGGTTCGCTGGTCCTCCTGCACACCTCGCGCACTTATCTTCTACCCCAAAGAACCTGCTCATCCGGGCCACTGTCATGTGGGCCCAGTGAATGACCTTAAACTGTATCAGCCTGAGCTTGGCACATGTTGTGGAAGCGTTGACTCTACTCAATGCATCACCCAGAGACCGTCCTCCATCTCTCCTCCTAACTCCTCTTCCCATTTGTGTTTCAGCTTCTCAGTCTGCGTTTCCTCTGACCCCATGAGTTCCTTGTAAATGTCCGAAACCCTCCTCCCACCAAACATTCTGGAAACTACCCTGTCCTGTACCCACTTGGCGATAGGAGCGGGAAGGTTGAGATCTGCCTGTGTAGGAAGTCCCACGCCTGCATGTACCTAAACTCATTCCCTCCCGTCAATTCAAATTTCTCATCCAACTCCCTCAGGCTGGGAAAGCTCCACTCTATAAACATATCTCCCATCCTCTCGATTCCTGCTCTCTGCCATCTCCGGAACCCTCCACCTTGCCTCCCTGGGGCAAACCGGTGATTATTGCAGATTGGAGACCAGACCGATGCTCCCTCTGCTCCCACATGTCTCCTCCATTATCCCCAGACTCTCAGGGCTGCTACCACCATGGGGCTGGTGGAGTACCGTACCGGCGGGAACGGCAGAGGCGCCGTTACCAATGCCCACAAACTAGTGCCCTTGCATGATGCCACCTCTACCGGCCCCCACATCAACCCCCTCCCACTTCCTAATCATGACTATATTCGCCGCCCAATAATAGGGAACTGTTACCAATGCCCACAAACTAGTGCCCTTGCATGATGCCACCTCGACCGGCTCCCACACCAACCCCCCCCCCCCCCCCCCCCCACCCCCCCCCCCCCCCCCCCCCCACCACCACCCACTTCCTAATCATGACTATATTCGCCACCCAATAATAATTACTAAAGTTCAGCAGCGCCAGCCTGCCCCCTCCCCGGCTGCGCTCCAGCATCCCTTTTTCACTCGTGGGGTCTTACCCGCCCATACAGAGATCATCTTATTGACCCGTTTAAAGAAGGACCGTGAAATAAAGATGGGGAGGCACTGAAACACAAACAGGAATCTCGGAGGGACCGTCATTTTCACTGTCTGTACCCTCCCAGCCAGTGACAACAGGAGCACGTCCCACCTTCGGAAATCTTCCTTCATTTGGTCTACTAGTCGGGCCAGATTTAACTTGTGTAGCCGTTCCCATTCCCGCGCCACCTGGATGCCAGGTACCTAAAGCTTCCCCCTACCACTCTGAACGGCAACTCCCCCAAACGCCTCTCCTGCCCCCTTGCCTGGATCGTGAACATCTCACTTTTCCCTACGTTCAATTTATAACCCGAAAAACATCCAAATTTCCCAGAATCCTCATAATTTCTTCCATCCCTTCTAGTGGGTCCGAAACATATAGGAGCAGGTCGTCTGCGTATAGCGAGACTGTGTTCCACCCACCCCCCGTCCCCCCACCCCAACCAGCCCCTTGGGGCTCTCAACGCAATTGCCAGCGGCTCTATGGCTAACGCACACAGTGGGGAGAGGGGGCATCCCTGCCTCGTCCCCCGGTGCAGCCTAAAATAGCCCGATATCAACCCGTTAGTCCGTACACTCGCCACGAGAGCCTGATACAGCAGTCTGACCCAGTCGATGAAGCCCCATCCAAATCCAAACTGCCCCAGCACCTCCCACAGATATTCCCATTCCACTTAATCAAATGCCTTCTCTGCATCCATTGCGACCACTACCTCCACATCCCTACCCTCTGGGGGCATCATGATCACATTCAGCAACCTTCTTACATTGGCCGCCAACTGCCTACCCTTAACAAATCCCGTCTGGTCCTCCCCAATCACGTCCGGAACGCATTCTTCAATCCTAGAGGACAAGATTTTGGCCAACAATTTGGCCTCCAAATTTAGTAGGGAGATCGGTCTGTAGGGCCCACATAGCTCCGGGTCCTTATCCCGCTTCAGGATAAATGAGATAGTGGCCTGTGACATAGTCGGGAGAAGCCCCCCTCTCTCCCTTGCCTCATTAAATGTCCTCATCAGCAGCAACCCCAGCATCCCAGAGAACTTTTTATAAAACTCCACTGGGTACCTGTCCGGTCCCGGGGCTTTACCCAATTGCATGGCCTCGAGTCCATCTGCTATTTCTTCCAACCCGATCGGGGCCCCATCCCTTCAACCAACCCTTCGTCCACCTTCGGGAACCTCAGCCACCCTCAGAATTGCCTCATCCCCTCCGACCCAGCTGGGGGTTCCAACTCATCCAGCCTGCTGTAAAACTCCTTGAACGCCTTATTAACCCCTGCTGAATCTCCGACCAGGTTCCCCTTACTTTCCGAATCTCCCTGGCTGCCTCCCTCTTTCTGAGCTGCTGCGCAAGCATTCTGCTGGCATTCTCGTCATATTCATAAATCGCCCCCTTGCCTTCCTCAGCTGCTCCACTGTCTTCCCTGAAGTTAACAAGCCAAACTCCACCTGTAGCCTCCGTCGTTCCCTTAAAAGCCCTGCCTCTGGGGTCTCCGCATAACCCCTGTCGACCTGTAGAATTTCCCATATCAGTCGGTCCGTCGCTGCTCTGTCTACCTTCTCCCTGGGAGGGCCCGTATCGAGATCCGCTCCCCTCTAACCACCGCCTTCAGCGCCTCTCAGACCACTGCAGCCGAGACGTCCCTGTGTCATTAACTTCCAGATAGTTCTGGATACATGTCCTCAGCCGCCCACACACCACCTCATCCGCTAAAAGTCCAACATCCAGTCTCCAGTGCGGGTGTTGGCCTCCCTCCTTGCTTACCTAGGTCAACCCAGTGCGGGGCATGATCTGAGATCGTGATCGCTGAATACCCCGTGTCCACTACCCCAGTTAGTAAAGCCCTGTTCAGGATTTAAAAAGTCAATCCGTCCCTTCCCCCCTCACCCCCAATCTGCTCCATAAACCCCTTTAGCTCCTTCGCCATTGCTGGCACCCTGCCTGTTCTGGAGCTCAACCGGTCTAGCCCTGGGTCAATGACTGTGTTGAAGTGTGTGTTGTCGTCCCCCACCCCCCCTCCCTCCCTCCATGACCAACTTATGCGGATCCAGGTCCGGGATCTTACTCAACATCCTCCTTATGAACTCCGCATCATCCCAATTTGGCACGTACACATTCACTAGCACCATCGGCAGCCCTTCCAGCTTCCCACTAACCATAATGTAACGACCTCCCACATCCGCAACTATTCTTCCCGCCTCGAATGACACTCGCTTGTTATTCAGGATTGCGACCCCTCTCATCTTAGAGTTCAGGCCAGAGTGGAAAACCTTTCCGACCCATCCCTTCCATAATCTAATCTGGTCAGTTACTCTAAGATGCGTCTCCTGTAACATTGCCACGTCTGCCTTCAGTCCCCTTAAATGCGCGAGCACGCGTGCCCTCTTAAATTGCATGAGAACACCCCCCCCCCCCCCCCACCACTCCCCCCACTCCGCCAATCAGCCATCACCTTTCTTGGGCCAGTCTCCAGCCCGCGCCCCACGCATCCGCAGGCCCGCCCCCAACCTCCTTTTTGTCCCACAGCAAAAGTCCCTCCCCATCAGCAGAACATGTCCCCCACCCGCTTCAACAGGCATAACATCTGCCCACCCCCCCCACTGCGTTTCCGTGAGCTTGCCCGCCCAGCTAGCTTGGTGGCCCCCACCCATGGCAGCAGACATTTTCCCACCCATTGTTCCCTCACCCCCGCTCGGATACACATATGCAACAAAAAAAAAAAAGCAATCCCAACCCAATTGCCCGAAAGAAACACAAAGAAAATCAAAGAGAAGATCCAACATCTAAAATTCACACCTCCATCCCCCATCAGTGCAAATGCAAACTTTAACTCTCACAGATCTGCAGCATGCCCCAAATCAATACAGAAGGCATTACAGATAACGTCCAAAAACAAAAACTTTTTAAACATGAACACTGCAGCAGAGTTCAGTCCAAACACCTCGGTCCGCTACCAGCCCTTTCCTTCTAGCGAAGTCCATCGCTTCCTCGGGCGACTTGAAGTAGAAATGTTGCTCCTCATGAGTGACCCAAAGACAGGCCGAATACAGCAGTCTAAACTTAACCTTCTTCTTGAAAAGGGTCGACTTTATCTGGTTGAACCCCGCTCTTCTCCTGGCCACGTCCGCACTCAGATCCTGGTATTTACGCAGGATGCTGTTATCCCATTGACAACTCCGTGTCTGCCTGGCCCACCGTAAAATACACTCCTTGTCCAGGTACCTGTGGAATCTCACCACCATTGCCCTTTGGGGGTTCCCCACAAGCTGCTTCCTCGCGAGTGCTCTGTGAGCCCTGTCCACCTCCAATGGTCGGGAGAACGTCTCATCCCCCATTAGCTTCTTGAACATGCCAGCTATGTACACCACTGCATCCGTTCCTTCGGATCCCTTCGGGAGACCAACGATTCTCAAATTCTGCAGGCGGCACCTATTCTCTAGGTTCTCCACCTTCTCCTGAAGCCTTTTCTCCCCACCTCCAACTCCACTGTTGTTTGGTGTTCCTCCTGCTCAGTCAGTGCCTTCTCCACTTTCTGAATCGCTCGATCCTGAGAATCCAGTCACGCAATCGATTCCTTAATCGGGTCCAAGCATTCCTGTTTCTGCTTGGCGAAGCCCTCCTGTATGAACTGCATCAGCTGCTCCGTCGACCGCTGGGTCGTCGAGCCAAGACCCCGGACGTCCGCCATGCTTTCTCCCGCTGCAGCTTCAGCCCAAGCCTTCTCTGTTCGCCTATTTCTTCCTTTGCGAGCATTTCTGGTCCGCCTCTCCATGCATTGATGTAGGATTCCTCTTCACAATTACGTCCACCATCAATTTTCCGAATCAAAGGTCCGATCCGAGCGGGAGCCACCAAATGTGTGACCTACTCCTTCATAGCCACCACCGGAAGTGAATATTGGGGTTTCTGTCCAGTATCCTAGCCACTGTTGGGGTCTGGTCTGGGAATGTAATAAAGTGTAGACGTATCAGAGATCTGATTGAGATTTCTACGGCGATGGAGGAAATTGATTGAATTGGAGTCGACAGTTTGTTCAATTAAATAGGTTGAAGACTGGGGCTCAGGCGTTTTAGAATCCTAGATGTCCATGGACGCATGCGACCACAAAACGTGCTTTGGATTAAGCTGCTGCTGTTGTTGCACAAATACGTACACTGCATACAGCTTAGTACAACAAAGAACAGTTGTTCATAGCTGAGACTGAATACCTTTTTCTTTTTAATTTAGAGTGCCCCATTTTTTTTTTTCCAATTAAGGGGCAATTTAGCATGGCCAATCCACCTATCCTGCACATCTTTGGATTGTGGGGTGAAACCCACGCAGACACGGGGAGAATGTGCAAACTCCACACGGACAGTGACCCAGGGTCGGAATTCGAACCCAGGTCCTCAGCGCCATAGTCACAGTGCTACCCACTGTGCCATGTGCCACCCCGAGACTGAATACCTAATGGTATATTTTGCTTTTCATTGACTGGGTGGCCAACCATCACCAGATAGAAGGGGGTTTTCCTTTGGTTTTTTAGTAGTGTGGGGCAGATATGCTTTAGATATCAGGATGTGCTGGTTCATATAATGGACACCAATTCAGTGAATTTCTTCAAGTAAGATTTGGAGTTGTTTTGAGTTGGGGTAGAGATCACATCGTAAAATAGGGTTCAAGGGCAGACTGACCTCCTGGGCTAGTTTTGCCCTCTCATATGGGCCGTAGAGGAAGTATAAAGGCTTTTTAAATTAGTTTTTTTAATGCCTCTCCCAGATAGGGAGTGTGATAGAGAGGCTGGATGGACCAAAGAGTATCTTTTGCTATCTGTCATTGTTTGTTTATTTGTATCATTGTTACATTCTCCATTTACATTATAGGTTCAGAGATATTAGTAATCTTAAAAATACAATTGCAGGATTTAGGTCATGTAATGCTTTAAAGGAATGCTCAGCATAGGATGCAAGAAAAGCCTATCCTTTGAATATTGCTCAAGGTATTTAATTTTTACTTCTGACCAGAGACTTCTAAATAGCTAAAGCCCCTTCTAATCCAGTAATGATTAACCTCTTTAATCATTGGAAGGTGAAATCTGACACCTGAGTTTTGAGTTTCAGCTACAATCAACTGTCCTCTGCTGTACAGTAAGAAGTCTTACAACACCAGGTTAAAGTCCAACAGGTTTGTTTGAAATCACTAGCTTTTGGAGCACTGCTCACTCCTCAGGTGAACAACATGCTGTACAACACTGCACACAATGGGTTCGAGCAGTAGCAGCTTAATCCACCTGCAAGTTCTGTTTTTGGTCACAAGTTTCCTTACACATCGATCTTACACAGTTCACTTTTACTTTTTCAATGGCAGGAGTGTTTCCTGATTTACTGTTGGGAGGGCCTGGGGGACACAGACGCATCTTACACAGCACACGAAGGAGCAGATTTGAGAAAATTGCTAGAGGGAAAGGTATGTTGTGAGGAATGATCATTAGAGGGAAGATCGAGTGGAAAGGATTGCTGTGGAAACAAGGGAAATAGGATCAATGTGACAGAAAACAGAAACATGGAAGATTAACGGAAACAAAAGGACAAATTAACCAAGAATGAAATCGGGAAAGAGGGGGAAGAGTGACAGATTAAATGTACCTTGCATATATGCAGGACGATAGTATTATGAAAAACAAAAAGTAAAGGGAGACACAGAGAAATGCAAAAGAAAGGGAGAGTAACAGTGGCATAGGAAGTGTATTAGATTAACATAGAAAGGGAGAACAACACAGTAAAGAGTGATGGAGAGAAAGGGGAGAGTTACTCGCAGAATGAGGGGCAGACAATAGGAAAGAAAGGATGGCAGTAAAGACACATGAAGAGAATAACATATACATGGGAGGAGTAACAGAAGTACAGTAAGAAAAGGAGAACAACAACAAGATAGAAACACAGAGGGGACCACAAGAATCAGAGTAACAGGCAGACACCATAACGACCAGGATTGATTAGCTTACGATCCAAACCTCAGTAAAATAATGAATAGAATTCAGAATCCCTGCCTAATGCATGACGTTCGGTCCTATAGAAGTGAATCACTAAACAGAATTGGGAAAAGTACCAGGCCATATGACTTACATGTAAAATTCCGCATTATTTTTATACAAGTGGATTCATGCACACCCTAGAGTAAGACACACACCTTCAGTACTTGACTAACACTGCCTATCAAGGTGGGAGAAAGAAAATCAACTCAACTCTCCAAACCTTCTTGAGCTAGCTCCGAGGAAGGAGTTTAGAGTTCCACTATGCCCAGCAAGTGAAATAATGTGTAGATGTGTAAAGGGCGGCACGGTAGCACAGTGGTTAGCACTGTTGCTTCACAGTGCCAGGGACTCCAGTTCGATTCCCAGCTTGGGTCATCGTCTGTGCGGAGTCTGCACGTTCTCCCAGTGTCTGTGTGGATTTCCTCCGGGTGCTCCCGTTTCCTCCCACAAGTCCCGAATGACATGCTGTTAGGTGAATTGGGCATTCAGAATTCTCCCTCTGTGTGCCCGATCAGGAACCAGAATATGGCGACTAGAGGATTTTCACAGTAACTTCATTGCAGTGTTAATGTAAGCCTACTTGTGACAATAGTAAAGATTGTTGTTATTCTGATAGCAGCTCCCATTAGTCTAGACTAATAGTCCAGGTAAATAATGTTAAAAAATAAAAATAATTACAAATTTCATAAACAACATTTCAGGACAAATCCTAAGGACAACAATTGAAGAATGTGCTAACAGATGGCAAAAGACAAAGCTCCAACAGTTGCGGACAGGTCTACTGTGTGGAATGCAGTGTGAATGCTGTTGCTTTGAATGGCAACAATCAAAATAACTCGTTTTAGTAGAACCTCTGCTTAAAGTCCTACCTTTGACAGCAGTGTTTACACCAGCAGGCTTTTGTTTCTGTATTTCTGCCAGCAGGAACAACTGAAGCACTCTTCCCTACCCCATTCAAATCAGCCAACCAGTATTCAATTATTAAATTATACAGACCTCTGGACAAAGTACTACTGCCAGATAGTAATAAAGCTACCCCCTAACAGCAACACAAGATAAAACAGGCTCATTGATTACTTCTAAGTCACCACTGTTTGCTTATTAAAAAATCATATTAAGAGCCTTGCTGATGTGATAAAATATTAACTAAATACTAGCTAACAAATATTACAACTTCAAATGGTCAGCTAAGTAGGGCTCATTTTATTGCTTTAATTTTGTAGCCAATTATAGGTATGGGGTAATTTTTACTTTGAGCAATACTGTAAATCAGATGATATTGGATCAGCTGCCTGTTATATACCTCTCCTGATTTTCATTTCTATTAATGTCAGTGCTCACCCAGTGGGACAATAAAAGGCCAACGTAGTTGACCGCAGCACAGGTGGTTTGAAAAGAATAAATTGGGTACTGTTGCTGCTCCCAGTTATCCGCCGATGCCTAGTGAGTACAGAAATCAAGTGGACATAGTGTTTGGTTTCTGCTGTGATGTCCCCCATAAAAATTTAGCCAATTAACAAGTCACATAGATGAACAATAAATTGGGTGAGATCAAGCATTTCTGTGGAACCACAACTAGAGAGCAGCCATTAGCTTAGAATATAGATACGGACCCTTTTCAGACACATACAGAGATGTGTATATAGTACACACACTACAACCAAGATATGCAAGATCAACCCAAAGTTACTCCTTCGCAGGCAGTCTGGCAATTTTGTATAGACTGGTGAGGCAAGTGGACCAAATGAGGTCCCAGGGGAGGAAGGATAGAATGATCAGGGTACTGTTGAGTGAACAAACACACTCCTACTGCTCCTGGCCCCAGAGGAATATTTAAAAATTGATGATGGCCGCTTTTAGTCTTCGGCAGTTCCGCACTTCCAAATTTCAGAGGGATTCTGGAATAGAATACACCCAAAAGTGAAGGCCCAAGGCCCGTTTTAGGCGGCTGCCACAGATAACTGAAAAATGGCCTGGCCCAGTATCAGGTTGGGCGTCTTTCGTCCTTTGGCGCGTGGAACAATGATCCCTGAAATTGCTGCCTTATTGCGCCTGTTTTACGACAACAGAATGAACTCAACACGGTCCAATTTCCAGGCCAGCATTTTCAGGGGTGAAAGAAAAAGACTCGGTAGAATAAAAACTAACTGAAAAGTAGGCACCTTTTCTGCACAGCTTAAACAGTTTTTGTTATAGCAATATACAGGTAAATGGGGAAAAAGGAAACTTACCCAAATTTCTGACACATCAAAGCAAGTTGCAAGGTTCTAGACTACAATTCACATGTTCTCACACTTTTTACTGGCCCCAAACAGGTGTTTATAATGACATGTCCCATCTTTACAGGCCTGATCATTATAGAAGTTTGTTTTTAAAAAAAATGTTGGTTCTAAACTTGTCATTAAAAAACAGAACAAGTTTATTCCAAAGGCCTTTTTTAAGGGCACAGGTTTGGGGGCATTGGTAACAGCTCCTCTGCCGTTCTCGCCGGACCGGTACTCCACAAGCCCGGTGGTCATGACGGCCCTGAGAGTTTGGGAGCAGTGGCGGAAGCATATGGGAGTAGAGGGAGCGTCAGTGTGGGCTCCAATTTGTGGTAATCACCAGTTTGTCCCGGGGAGGCTAGATGGGGGGTTTCAGGGATTGAGAGGCTGGGGGTTCTATTTATTGATGGAAGCTTTCTCTGTTTGGAGGATCTGGAAGAGGAATTTGAATTGCTGGGAGGGAATGGGTTTCGATATCTGCAGAAAAGGGACTTTGTGCGAAAGCAGATTTTGACCTTTCCGTTTCTACTGCTGCAGGGGATACAGGACAAGGTAGTCACTAGAACAGGGGTGGGGGAGGGGAAGGTATCAGAAATTTATAAAGAACTTATGGAGTGGGAGGTGAGCTGGGAAAGGAGTTAGAGGCGGGCCTGTGGGAGGATGCCCTGAGCAAAGTTAATACATCCTCATCATGTGCCAGGCTCAGCCTTATACAATTCAAGGTGGTTCACCGGGCACACATGACAGTGGCCCAGATGAGCAGGTTTTCGGAGGTAGAGGACAGGTGTGTGAGCGTGCAAGAGGGCCCGCAAATCATGCCCACATGTTTTGGGCATGTCCGAAGCTTAGGGGATTCTGGCAGGGATTTGCGGATGTCATGTCCATGGTACTAAAAATAAGGATGGCACCAAGTCCAGAGGTGGCGATTTTTGGAGTGTCGGAAGCCCCGGAGTCCAGGGGGCGAGAGAGGCTGACGTTTTGGCCTTTGCCTCCTTGGTAGCCCAGAGACAGATATTACTAGCGTGGAGGGACTCAAAGGGGTATGGGTTAGCGGCATGGCCGGGTTTCTCAGACTTGAGAAAATTAAGTTCGCCTTGAGAGGATCAACATTATGGTTCGTTCGGAGGTGGCAGCCGTTTATCGACTTCTTCGGAGAAAACTAAACTGTCAGCAGATTCAATAAGTGGGGTGGGGGAAGTCAGGCTATTTTTGTCTAGATTAGGCAGGAACAGTGGGAGATGGAGGGGTGTGTTACGCACTGAATTATGTTTACATTTGTATTTGTATCTTTTATTGTTATAAAACCATAAATGCCTTACTAAAACGTTTGTAAAAAAAAAAACAGAACAAGTGTAAGTTGATAGGAATTCAGGACCAGCACATTCCTGTAAGAATGAAGGATAAGTATGGCAAGTTTTGGGAACCTTGGATAACGAGAGATATGAGGGGAGTCAAAAAGAAAAAGGAAGCATTTGTCAAGGCTAGGAGGCTGGGTACACACAAAGCAATTGTGGAATACAGGAAAGTAGAAAGAAAGTTAAGCAAGGAGTCAGGAGGGCTAAAAGGGTCACGAAAAGTCATTGGCCAGCAGGATTAAGGAAAATCCCAAGGCTTTTTATACATATATAAAGAGCAAGAGGGTAGCCAGGGAGAGGGTTGGTCCACTCAAGGACAGGGCAGGCCAGTGAGCCTTACATCAGTGGTAGGGAAATTATCGGAGAGGATTCTTCAAGACAGCATTCACTCTCACTTGGAAATGAGTGGACGTATTAAGAGAGAGGCAACATGGTTTTGTGAAGGAGAGATTGTGTTTCACTAACTTGATCAAGTTTTTCGAGGAAATGACAAAGATGATTGATGAGGGTAGGGCAGTGGCTGTTGTTTACATGGACTTCAGTAAAGCCTTTGATAAGGTTCCTCATGGCAGACTGGTACAGAAGGTGCAGTCGCATGGGATGAGTGGCGAGCTGACAAGATGGATACAGAACTGGCTCAGTCATAGAAGTCAGAAGATAGCAATGGAAGGGTGCTTTTCTGAATTGAGGGCTGTGACTAGTGGTATTCCTCAGGGATCAGTGCTGCGACCTTTGCTGTTTGTAATATATATATATATAAAAATGATTTGGAGGAAAATGTAACTGGTTTGATTAGTAAGTTTGCGGATGACACAAAGGTTGGTGGAATTGCGGATAGCGATGGGGACCGGCAGAGTATACAGAGGATATAGACTGGTTGGAAACTTGGGCGGAGAGATGGTAGATGGGAGTTTAATCCAGACAAATGGGAGGTTATGCATTTTGGAAGGTCTAACACAGATGGGAAATATACAGTAAACGGCAGAACCCTCAAGTTTATTGATGGGCAGAGGGATCTGGGTGTACAGGTACACAGGTCACTGAAAGTGTCAACGCAGGTGGAGAAGGTAGTCAAGAAGGCATATGGCATGCTTGCCTTCATCAGCCGGGGCATCGAGTTTAAAAATTGGCAAGTCATGTTGCAGCTGCATAGAACCTTAGTTAGGCCACACTTGGAGTATAGTGTTCAATTGTGGTCGCCACACTACCAGAAGGATGTGGAGGCTTTGGAGAGAGCACAGAAAAGATTTACCAGGATGTTGCCTGGTATGGAGGGCATTAACTATGAGGAGAGTTTGGAGAAACCTGGTTTGTTCTCATTGGAACGATGGAGATTGAGGGGGGGGTTTAAAGAGGGTGGATAGTCAGAAGCTTTTTCCCAGGCTGGAACAGTTAATTACTAGGGGGCATAGGTTTAAGGTGCGTGGGGCAAAGTTTAAAGGAGATGTACGAGGCAGGCTTTTTTTTTTTTATATACACAGAGGGTGGTGGGAACTTGGAACTCGCTGCCGGGCGAGGTAGTGGAAGAAGATACTATAGTGACTTTTAAGGGGCGTCTTGACAAATAGGATGGGAATAGAACGATATGGTCCTCAGAAGGGTAGAGGATTTTAGTTCAGATGGGCAGCAAGGTTGGTGCAGGCTTGGAGGGCCGAAAGGCCGATTGCTGGGCAGTCATTTTCTTTGTTCTTTGCATATCTAATGAATTGCACTGTGCACCCTAAATGTTAAGGGAGTTTTAACTTGAACAATCACAGCTGCCTGCGCTGCTTCTTGTTCTGATCCCAGCTTCGGATTGCAGTTGGGAAATTACATTGGGGGTAGACACTTATCACATCTTATGACAGCATGAATGGAAACCTTGTTCATTCATGAGATCCCTGGTGTGGAACTTTATAATGTATCAAAGAGTAAACTGGGACTGTACTCATTGGAGTTTAGAAGGATGCGGGGGGATCTTATTGAAACATATAAAATTATGAAGGGAATAGATAGGATAGATGCGGGCAGGTTGTTTCCATTGGTCGGGGAAAGCAGAACTAGGGGGCATAGCCTCAAAATAAGGGGAAGTAGATTTAGGACAGAGTTTAGGAGGAACTTCTTCACCCAAAGGGTTGTGAATCTCTGGAATTCCTTGCCCAGTGAAGCAGTTGAGGCTCCTTCTTTAAACGTTTTTAAGAAAAAGATAGATACCTTTCTAAAGAATAAAGGGATTCGGGGATATGGTGTACGGGCCGGAGAGTGGAGCTGAGTCCACAAAGATCAGCCATGATCTCATTAAATGGCGGAGCAGGCTCTAGGGGCCAGATGGCCTACTCCTGTTCCTAGTTCTTATGTCATACTGAAGCGGTCTATAACACTCAGTTCTGAAGTTTAACATTATGGAGTCAAATATCCACTGCTTTCTGACCAACTATGATCTCATTCATCAGTTTACTATTAATTTTAATGTCTACAATGTGGCTGTAAGCGTTTCTATGCACCTAGTGAAACGTTAGAGGTACATCTTGATTTCCCCTCCCTTAAAATCTAAACAAACATCTTGTACAAACCCACCTCTTGCTTTCAGCGTGGAACTTGAAGGCCTCTCTCCTTCTGGCCTCATGACAGGAGGTTTGTTGTGGACGAGCTTCCACCAGCCTGGCTCGCCAAACTGCTGAGCTCCCGAACGGAAATGCATGGGGCTGCCCACAGACAGGCAGCCTGCCACAGTGCTCCACCAGGTCGAGGTCTTTTTCCTAAAACACAATGAGTGCAAATATGTTTAAAATGAAAGAAAGACTTGCATTGTTAAAATGCCTTTCATGATCTTTACAGCCAATCAAGTACTTTTTGAAGTGTAGTCACTGTCATAATGTAGGAAAATGCAACATTCAATTTGTACTCAGCAAGTTTCCACAAACAGCAGTGTGATAATGCTCAGATCATCTGTTTTTTTTAATCCAATCCTTAAAGTTACAAAGCCAATGTGCAGGGTAGACAGGCAAACCCTTAATCCATCTCATTGCTTGCTCCAAAAATCAAATCAAATTTAAATTGAAGCCATTCATGGTCTCCACAAGGGAGACATGCAAGATCAAAGCTGACAAGAAAAGGCATTGCATCTCATCTTGGCCTTGATCTGATGCTTGATCTTAGCGAAAAGACCAGGAAGTGATCATATCATCTATTTTAATGATATTAGAATCCATAGAATCCCAACAGTTCAGAAGGAGGCCATTTGGCCCATCTAGTCTGCACCGAACGTCCAAAAGAGCACCATACCCAGGCCCAGTCCCCCACCCTATCCCTGTAACCCCACCTAACATTTGGACACCAAGGGGCAATTTAGCACGGTCAATCCACCAAACCTGCACATCTTTGGACTGTGGGAGCACGCGGAGGAAACCCACGCAGACACGGGAGAACGTGCAAAATCCACACTGACAGTGACCCAAGGCCGGAATTGAACTCAGGTCCCTGACGGTACAAGCCATCACCATCTTCACTCTCTCAGAAAAGGATCTCCAAGCTATGCTTGACACCTTCGCGCAAGAATACCGAAGAATCTATCGCAGCCTCAACCTCAAGAAGGCTCAAGTCCTTTACCAACCCACCCCAAGGCAAGATTCAGTCCCTCCAACCATCAAGATCAATGGGGAAAAGATGCAGTGGTTAGCACTGCTGCCTCATGACGAGGGGACCAGGGTTCGATCCTGGCCCCAGCTCACTGTCCGTGTGGAGTTTGCACATTCTCCCAGTGTCTGCGTGGGTCTCACCCCCACAACCCAAAGATGTGCAGGGTAGATGAATTGCCACGCTAAATTGCCCCTTAATTGGGAAAAAGAATTGGGTACTCTGAATTTATAAAAATAATTTTTTTTAAGATCAATGGAGAAACCCTGCCAAACGTAGAACATTTCCCCTATCTCCTCTCATCTGTGATGAATGTTGGAATTTCATATATATTATATCGTATGTATTTGGTGCAGTAAGGGTTAAAAGCCTGGGTTAGTATGCGACTGCTGCAGTCATGTTTTTGAAAATCCTGGTTTGAAAGGCAGCTAGGCTTTTTGGAGAGAAAGCATCGTAAAGGTAAGATCATAATTCATTTCAGCCAGGGATATTGTTTGCTGAAGTTAGTCTAATGAAGTTTTCTTTATATTAAGAGGGTTCCCTGAGGAGCAGATAATGAGAGACAGTGTGTTCAGCTTAGTAAGATGAGAGGAGCTAGGGTTGTACCAAGACTCTAGCATGCAGGCAGCCTTTAGTTTTGGCTGGAAGGCGAGCTGAGAAGCAATTTCTAAAGAACACTGCCAGAGATTCTCTGGGTGTCAGGTGTCTCTCTTTCAAGCAGTCTCAAAAGATCTCTCTCTCACAAAGTGATTTAACCAAGACATTTCTTTACAGCAAGTATTCCTGGGTTGGCTAAACATATCCAACAGTGGATTGTGAACTGAGATGGGTTTTTTTTGAGTGGAGATAATGATAGCAGTTGGGATTGTTTGTTTCACTGTATTGTCAAGCACTGTTTAACCGGTAATTAAAGCTATTGTCTTCACAATGTGTTATGGTTAGTAATCCTGTATTAGGTTTGTTTTAATATACCATATCCCTATTTGTGCATGGAATCATTCCTGGAGCAAAGTTTCATTTCATTTCAAGTATCCTTTCCTCTGTCTTACAAATTAAAATTGGTGATAAATATTGGCCAGACACTGACTCAAAATAGTCTTCTCTTCTAAATAGTATCACAGAATCTTGAACATTAGCCCGAGAAGACAGGAGTGAACTTGATTTAACATCGCGTCAGAAAAACACACCACTCTCAGCAATGCACTAACATGTCAGTTTGAATTATGTGCTTGAACCTAAAACCTCTTGACTCAGAGGCGAGAGTGCTACCACTCAGCCCATGGCTGACACTGTGATACACAATTAACATTACTGTCCAAAGCTAATTTGACATGTTACATTATTGTAGCTACTGTTTCCTCAACCATCACACACATACTCCTTACAAAAATATTACAAATATAAAACACTGAACTTTTGCTTTTTTAAAAAACCTTCGTTTCTAAATGTTCCTCCCAACTTTTCTCCATTTCCTAAAGTTTCTGATCTTTCCTGCATTCTCTTTCAACTAGAAACCCATAACCATTCAGGCTGTGAATGTTTCAAAGGTGGCCATCAATACCATCCTATAACTGCAATAGGATAGGTGGGTCTAGAAATTTTCTTTGCCAAAGTTGAGTGGGCCATAGTAAAAAATGGCAGATTTCGGTTGAAATTGGTTGGTCAGCACAATTATACTGCTTCATAAACCAATGAATGCACTAGACAAAAACCAGACCAACTCTGTAATCAACTCAAATGTTGCACACTGCATGAGAATTATAATTTTTCAGGCACTGTGTGGTGCTTTCATTTTACCTGTTTCCCAATAAGAAGGCCCAATGTTTGTCAATAAAAGCACAAATATCTTCCTTCCAGCGGAAGTAGCCTTGGCGACCAGTTCCTTCCAATGACAAATTGTACATGGCCAACATCACAACCTGAGAAAGGCAGAAAGCACAGGCTTAAATCATCCCCCATAGGAAGCTACGAAAAAAGGGAACACTTCAATTTATATCACACTTTTCACAAACACAGGATGTCTCAAAGCACTTTAGTCAATCACAGAATAATACAACACTGAAGGTGGTCATTCATTTTCCCTGGACTTTTTGCAGAGCAATCCAGTTAGTCTCATTCCCCTTCCCAATAACCTGGCACTTTTTTCTCCTTCAAGTGTTTCCAATTCCCTTTTGAGAGATCTGTTATTGAAGTCAGAAGACCTAGCTAAGATATTAAATGAGTACTTTGTGTCAGTGTCTACCAAGGAAAAGGACTTTGTCAAAGATAGGGAAAATTAGTCTGCTGGAATACTGGATGAGCTAAAAATGGATAAAGAAGCAATATTAAAAAGTAAATAAGTCACCCAGTCCAGATAGCACGTATCCTAGGTTGCTGAGGGATGCAAACGTAGAAATTATAGAGGGGCTGATCACAATCTTTCAATTCTCCTTAGATACAGGGGTAGTGCATTTCATTCATTTTTAGTAGGATTTTCTCTAACAATCCTTTTAGAGTCCATTTCTATAGCTCTATTTATTCGCTTAATCAATGTACTCCATTACTTTGTTCCCCAGTACAAAAATGTGGGGATGTCCACTGCATACCTCCTGCCAATTTTGAATCTATCCTTCTTTTATAGGCTTTATATTTTTTAGGTTGACACTCAGATGCGATACTGAAGGAGTATAGCACTGTCAGAGGTACTGTCTTGCAGATGAATCATCAAACTGAAACCCTATCTGCCTTCTTAAGTGGATATAAAAGTTTGTGTGTTCTGGCCAATATTTCACCTTCAGTCAACATCGCGAAACAGATTATCGGGTTCTTATCACATTGGTGTTTGGGGAGGTTTGCTGTGTGCAAATTGGCTGCTGCATTTCCTACATGACAACAGTAACAATATTTCAAATAGTACAGTACTTCATTCATGCTTTGGGGTGCAATGGTCAAGGAAGGTGTTATTTAAATGTAAGTTTTGTTTATCTTTAATGCTTTGGGCTTCAATCTTGCTCACAAGCTAAAATGTGGTACTATATCAAAATGCCTTTTGTAGGTTCATACACATA
This sequence comes from Scyliorhinus torazame, assembly GCF_047496885.1. Taxonomy (NCBI): domain Eukaryota; kingdom Metazoa; phylum Chordata; class Chondrichthyes; order Carcharhiniformes; family Scyliorhinidae; genus Scyliorhinus; species Scyliorhinus torazame. The sequence goes on from NC_092707.1 coordinate 243,360,609, forward strand.
ATACCAACTGTACTGCCCTGATCAAAAAACTCAATCAAGTTTGTCAAACACAATTTTCCTTCAAGAAATCCATGCTAATCCAAGTGGCTGTTAATTTTCTCCAGATTTTGGTATCTAAAAGCTTTCCTACGATTGATATTAAACCATTTCTATATGCATATGGCTGAAGAAGCAGTTTATCTAGATCATGGCTGATCCTCTACTTCATCGCCATCTTCCCACACTATCCCTGTATCCATTGATGTCATTTGAATCTAGAAATCTATCGACCTCTGCTTTGAACATACAAGTTCTCATTTAATACCTCACTCATGCCCTATCACTCCACCAGTAGATCTCCAGCTTTGTCCCTAATCAGCCCCACCACTTCTCCAACAAACCTTTTACAGCAAATATGCTTACTGAAGACCTTAGGATTCCCTTTTTATTGATCCAGAAATCCATTCTTATACTATCTCTTTGCCTGTCTTATTTTGTTTTTCACTTCTTTATTTCTTATATTCAGCATAATTCCCAATCATACACCTTCTTCCTGTGTTTCATTCTACTCCTAGACTCCCTTGTCAACCAGGAAGCTCTGGCTTTCGTTGTCCTTCCTATTCCCACGTGGATCTGCAATGAGACTGCGCCTCAACCATATCCCCTTTGAAGGCCACCCATTGCTCCATTACATTTTTGCCTGCCCATCATTAACTCCAATTTACCCAGGTCAGATTCCTCAATGCTCCAGTTTGCTCTTTATTCTGGGGGAGCAATTCTCCCTCCACGTTGCACCCAGCACACCTCCCACTACTCCGGGTGAATCGCAGGAGAGTCGCTAAACAGGGTCAGCGTTGGGAACTGTGGGTCGGGAGCATCGAGATCGATTCAGCCCTGATGTGATCTGGTTCATGCCCTCGCTGGGCGTGAACCAGGTGCACATATTTAAAACTTATTTAAGTACGCACAGCCCATTCGAGGCCGGAGTCTCCCGGCTCCCGGGATTTACTGACCCCACCAGCACAGCGTGAGGTCGGCGTGAATCAGTTTTGGTTTTCAAAAACGGAAGCCAGATGTGATACCACACCGAGGTCCTCCGCAGAGGACATTGCAGTCCCCGGTTGGTCGGGGACACACTGCAGGGGTGCCAGGTTGGCAATGTTTTGATGTCGGGGCAATGCCAGAGTTCTGGGGCACTGCCACGGACAGAACCTGAGGGAGGCAATGGACATAATAATAATAATAATAATAGGAAAGGTGGTAAAAGAGGGCCTGAAGCGACTCCATAGCTCACTTTGGGGGGGGGGGGGGGGGGGGGGGAGATGGAGGAAATGCGACGAGGATAGGTAGGGGTGGGAGGGGGAGAGTGCCCATCGAGGGTCAAGGGTTGGGCATGGTGCCCATATCACCCCACAATTGCTGCTCAAAATTATTTATAAGGCGCGATTCTCCGTCCTTGTTACATTCTCGCTTCAGTGAAACGAGGCCAGTGAATAGCGGGGGAGGCCAAAATTGGGAAGCAGGCCAGGCGGCAAACAGTTTGCGGTAGGCGAAATCGGGATCTCGCCGTAGAGTGGCGAGAAACCAATTATCTCCACATAGGCCCAATTTCCAGACAATTAACGGGAGCCACTCCATATCCAATGGTATCCTGTCATTCAGCGACCTCCCCAGCAAGTGGTCATGCTGGCGTCGATTAGTATTCCTTTTGAAAAATGTGAACCTACGGAAGGGCTTCTGTGGGGAGCCAAGTAGCCATCTTTGCTCACAGGCAAAGAGCCTGGGCTTGTTGCCCCTGTGCTCGGAGGTGGGGGGGGATGGGGGAGGCGCTATGGGAGGGGGGCAACCACACATGGCACCATGCCAACCCCTGGATCATGTGTGCCCATTCCAGGGGCAACCCTTGTCCCTGCCCGTCTGCTCCAACAACCACGTACAACCCCTGCCGGCTGCTGAGGCCTCTGGCTGCGCGGCTGAAGGCTGTTGCTAATAGGGAATTGGCAATTGTGCTTAAGTGAGCACTTCTCACAATCCAAGTGGATTCCCGTAGGTGGGCGGGCCATGTAGCATGTGGGAGTTATTGCCTAGCATCACAATCATACATTGATGCCTGGACACTGCGCAAGGCAACATCACACATGCAGCAGCCAAGATCCGAACACCCAGGGGATGGGACCAGCTCCAGGGACATATCCACGGCCGGAGGGTGGGTGGGTGCCACAGGGAGGGGGACGATGCCTGGAGAAATGGGCCACAGGTTCGGAGGTCAGCCCGCATTGCGGAAGAAAGTGACAAAGGCTTTGTAATGGTTGTTTAATGTGTAATACATTTCCCCACTCTTCTTTTGTTAAATAAGTTTGGAGTACCCAATTATTTTTTTTTCAATTAAAGGGCAATTTAGCGTGGCCAATTCACCTACCCTGCAAAGATGGATTGTGGGGGTGAAACCCACGCAGACATGGGGAGAATGTGCAAACTCCACACGGACAGTGACCCGGGGCCGGGATCGAACCCGGATCCTCGGCTCCGTGAGCCAGCTGTGCTAACCACTGCACTACTGTGCCGACTGTGAGTATCCTGTTTTAATGGGAGTCTGAAAATAAAACACTCAGCAGAATGCAGCTCTTTGGGCAAATAGGTCCATTTGAGATATTGCCAGATCCTGAGTAATGTAGAATCAGAAAAGATGGACAGTTACAAGATGTGTGAACAATGGAGAGAACATGGCAAGATCCCTGGGACAGAATCCACAAGGGTGAGCGAAATGCAGAAACAAAACTCCATTCACATTGTAGACTAGGAGGCGGTCCATGAAGCTCAGTGCATTGGAGAGGCTGAGGGTCAATCGCAAGAAACCTTAATTGGCAGGCAGAGTCAAATGTTTAGAAAGAAACGTGTGGAGAAAAACAATCAAGACAAAATAACTCTGCCCCCCCAAAATGCCCCAAGTGACTTGCAGCGAGGTGTCTGAAGTATGGGAAAATCAAGAAGCTAAATTTGAGTGACAGGATCCCAATGTCAGGATCAGGGGAGAGTCTACAGGGGGTTCCCTGGCAGTGATCGCTGCACTGGTGACCTTCAATCGGGCAGAAAGGTTTGAGAGTTTTAAAAGCGCAACTCTCAAAAAAAGGTCCAGAAGCAACAAAAACCTCAAGAAAGAGACAACAGAAGACCTCGAAGAGGCAATGGACGACCTCGAAGAGGCAATGGACAACCTCGAAGAGGCAATGGACAACCTCGAAGAGGCAATGGACAACCTCGAAGAGGCAATGGACAACCTCGAAGAGGCAATGGGCAACCTCGAAGAGGCAATGGACGACCTCGAAGAGGCAATGGACGACCTCGAAGAGGCAATGGACGACCTCAGGGGAGGCTATGAAGACCTCAAAGGAGGCTATGAAGACCTCAAAGGAGGCTATGAAGACCTCAAAGGAGGCTATGAAGACCTCAAAGGAGGCTATGAAGACCTCAAAGAGGCAATGGAAGACCTCAGAGGAGGCAATGAAGACCACGAAGAAGAGGCATCAGAAGACCTCAAGGAACAGGCAACAAAAGACCTCAGAGGAGGCAACGACAACATCAAGGAAGAGGCAACGGAAGACCTCAGAGGAGGCAACAATGATCTCGGGAAAGTAGGCAATAGAAATTCCCATGTTGTCAGGGTCCAGGGCCTTTGTTATATCCAGTGCTTACAACCATTTCCAAATATCATGTGGAGTGAATCGAATTGGCTGAAGATTGGCATCTGTGATGCTGGAGACCTCAGGAGGAGGTTGAGATGAATCATTCAATCAGCACTTCTGGCTGAAGATTGTTGCAATTGCTTCAGCCTCATCTTTTGTACTGACATCTGTGCTCTGCCATCATTAAGAATAAGATAACTGGACTTCCGGCGACGTGCTGAGTGAACTTATATCAGGTGGCTCTCCTCCAGACCATAACGAAATAGGCATTTTTAGGCGGATTTTGCCTGAAAATTCGAAAGCAACTCACCCTTTACTGAGAAAAGAAAGGAATAGAACCAGAATGCCAGCTAATAGGAAGCTCGAGGGGTCGAAGGGATGACAGAAGCGATGGAAAAGGCCACAAGCAGCAGGCGGACAAGCCGGCGGACCCATGAGGCGAGGGGCCCCTGCCACCTAAGAGAGAGGGAGGTCGACGAGCCGAGCATCAGCCTCCCCCACCACCACCTGGAGACGGATGGAAAGCATTCCTCATGAAGGAACTGACCGCAATGAAAGAGGTGATAAAGGCGGTCAAGGTGGCAGTGATGGAGGCGATGGTCACCATGCAAAAAGCAATCGATGAATTGGGAAGAAGGTGGAAGCGCATGAATTGGAGAAAGCATCGATGGACCAGAGTGACAGGATCGTCACCCTGGAGGCAGAAGTCAAAAGGTTGGTGGTGGCCCAAGGGAGCTTAAAAGGGAAAGTTGAGGACCACGAGAACAGGTTCCGACGAGAGAACATTTGAATGAGATATGGGGGACCTTCTACGAATATGGAGAGAAGGCTAGCTGTACTGGCTCACAAGCTGAAAAAGCAGGCAGCCACGAGGGAGATAGTGCAGGAGAAGGGCAGCAGAGGCAGACAGGTAGCCGAATCAAAAAAAGGTCAACCAAGCATGTGAGGCCTTCTACCAGGCCTGTACACCTACGAGCCTCTTGATGGGACGTGGAGATTAAACGGTTCCTCGATGGAATGGACATGCCAGTCGTGGAGAGCTGGAAGCACCAAAGGACTGGAGATATCATGGAGAGTATCAACTCCATACAGGCGGGGAAGGCGCCGGGACCCGACAGGTTCTTGGCGGACTTCTACAAAAAAGTTGCACCAGCCATGGCCCGACACCTATGGGAAATGTTCGTGGAGGGGCACTCTGCCTCCAACGCTAACGCAGGCCGCGATATCACTGACACCCAAAAAAGACAAAGACCCGACAGAATGCGGATCATATAGACCCATTTTGCTGCTCAATGTGGACGTGAAGATATTCGCAAAAGTCCTGGCTATGAGACTGGAAAACTGGGTATCGGAGGTGGTCGCAGAGTACCAGAGGGGCTTTGTCAAGGGTCGACAGCTAAATGCAAAAATCAGGCAGCTGCGAAATGTAATAATTATCCGATCCAGGGAGAGAACAGCAGAGGTGATCATCTCCCTGGATGCAGAAAAGGCCTTCGACAAGAGTCGAATGGAAGTACCTCATGGAGGTACTGAAGCGGTTTGGGCTCGGGCCAGGGTTCACCTCATGGGTGAAACTTTTGTACAATGCCCCCAAGGCAAGTGTTCGGACCAAGACCACTAGCTCTGAATACTTCCAGCTGCACAGAGGCACAAGCAGGGATGCCCACTGTCCCCGTTCTCGTTCGCCCTGGCATTCGAACTCCTGCCGATTGCCCCATGGGACGCAAACGAGAGGAAGCAGACAGCTCAGAGTTTCACTCTATGCGGATTAACTGCTCCTCTACATCTCGGGCCCACAGAACAGCCTGAAAGTAATCATGAAGCTCCTGGAAGAGTTTGGGGCCTTCTCAGGCTACAATTTCACGTGGGCAAGAGCTAGACATTCCCAGTGAACCCGAGCGGGGAGGGGACAGAGCTGGGAAGTCTACCATTCAAACTGGCCCAAAGCAAATTCCACTACCTGGGGATCCAGATAGCCCAAGACTGGACACGGATTCACAAGTGGAATCTGACCATTCTGGCTGAGGAAGTTGAAAAGGACCTCCTGCTTTCCCTGGCGGGGAGAGTGCAGACTGTAGTAACCTAGCAACTAACCTAGCATCTCGCAACTAAGGGCACCTGGGTGAAACTTTGATTAATATCTTGGTCGAAGTATCTGAGATTTAGCAAATACAAGACGATCAAGATGAACTTGCTGCCGAGGTTCCTCTTCCTGTTCAGATCCATACCGATCTTCATCCCCAAGCGAAAGGTGGTGCCAGGAAAAAAACAGATCCAATGGTTGGGGGAAGAGGCGGGATTCAGACGGAGGGAATGTATATAAAATTTGTGATGTACCTTCAATCCACAGAGAGGCAGCGAGAGCGAGTGATCATAAGGCTTTATTAGTCATGAACTTGCCTAGCCAGAGTCAGTGGTACAGATGAATGCCGCCCACAAGAGGCCGGCCTATATATGCCCCAGTGTGGGCGGAGCCAGAGGTGGAGCCATACCGGGATTACAGTACAGTACCTGGAAGCAGTTCATATCACCACTTCCAGGTCGTAGGTCACAGGTAATGGTATCATGCATGTATTATGGTGAATACATTCACCACATTCCCCTCCTGTTAGCAAAAATCAAGTCCAGCGTGTGTGACGTGGGGTCATTACATATTCAGTCTATCTGGAGGCCGAATGGTTCTCCTAGACCTCCTCAGCTCTGGCAGTGCGGCAGGCACGGTCGTCACAGGTGGTGACTCCAGGGGCATTGTGTCTGGATCTTGAGCCTCAGTCCGGGGTGTCGGAGACGGTTGGGGTGCGGGGGTAGATGGGGGGGGGTGATGGGTGGCGGCAGTGTTGGCGCGAGACACTACAGGAGACCCAGGGGGGGCGTATGGGGCGCTGTGAGTGGCAGCGGGGAGGGGGGGGGGGGGAGGAATGTAGGCGGGGGAGGAGCGTTGGCGGGGTAACCAGCTGGCGCCAGGTCCCATTGGGAGACCGCATCTTGCCGTCCGTCCTGGTGCGCGATGTAAGCGTACTGGGGGTTAGCGTGGAGTAGCTGGACCTTCTCGACCAGAGGGTCGGTCTTATGGCTCCTCATTTGCCTCCGGAGAAGAACTGGTCCCGGAGTTTTCAGCCAAGATGGAAGAGAGACCACGGAGATGGACTTCCTGGGGAAGGTAAACAAACGATCGTGAGGGATCTCATTCGTGGCTGTGCAGAGGAGCGATCTGATGGAGTGGAGGGCGTCAGGGAGGACCTCCTGCCAGCGGGGAATTGGGAGTCTTCTAGACCCAAGGGCCAGAAGAACGACCTTCCATACCGCCTCGTTCTCCTCTCCACCTGCCCGTTTCCCTGCGGGTTACAGCTCGTAGTCCTGCTCGAGGCGATGCCTTTGTTGAGCAGGCACTGACGCAGCTCATCGCTCATGAACGATGTGCCCTGGTCACGGTGGACGTAGGCAGGGAAACCGAACAGCGTGAAGATGCTGTGCAGTGCCTTTATTACTATGGCTGAAGTCACGTCGGGGCAGGGGACGGCGAAGGGGAAGTGGAAGTACTCATCGATGACGGTGAGAAAGTATATATTCCGGTTGGTGGAGGGGATGGGCCCTTTGAAGTCGATGCTTAGGTGCTCAAAAGGGCTGGGAGGCCTTTACCAGGTGGGCCTTGTCTGGCCGGTAGTAGTGCGGTTTGCACTCTGCGCAGACTTGGCAGTCCCTGGGAATGGCCTTGACCTCCTCGGAGGAGAAGGGCAGATTGCGGGCCTTTAATGAAGTGGGTAAGTCGGGTGACCCCCGGGTGGCAGAGGTCATTGTGGATAGCCCGAAGTCGGTCATCTTGCACGCTGGCGTATGTGCCGTGGAACAGGGCATCTGTGGGCTCGTTGAGCTTCCCAGGACGATACTTGATATCGTAGTTGTAGGTGGAGAGTTCGATCCTCCACCTCAGGATTTTGTCATTTTTTATTTTGCCTCGTTGTGCGGTGTCAAACATGAAGGCTACCGATCGTTGGTCGGTGACGAAGGTGAACCTCCTACCAGCTAGGTAGTGCCTCCAGTGCCGCACGGCTTCCACTATGGCTTGTGCTTCCTTCTCTTCTTCCTTGCTGTACAAAACTTTGGTAAGGCCACATTTGGAGTACTGTGTACAGTTCTGGTCGCCTCATTTTAGGAAGGATGTGGAAGCTCTGGAAAAGGTGCAAAGAAGATTTACCAGGATGTTGCCTGGAATGGAGAGTAGGTCTTACGAGGAAAGGTTGAGGGTGCTAGGCCTTTTCTCATTAGAGCGGAGAAGGATGAGGGGCGACTTGATAGAGGTTTATAAGATGATCAGGGGAATAGATAGACAGTCAGAGACTTTTTCCCCAGGTGGAACACACCATTACAAGGGGACATAAATTTAAGGTGAAAGGTGGAAGATATAGGAGGGATATCAGAGGTAGGTTCTTTACCCAGAGAGTAGTGGGGGCATGGAATGCACTGCCTGTGGAAGTAGTTGAGTCGGAAACATTAGGGACCTTCAAGCAGCTGTTGGATAGGTACATGGATTACGGGAAAATGATATAGTGTAGATTTATTTGTTCTTAAGGGCAGCACGGTAGCATTGTGGATAGCACAATTGCTTCACAGATCCATGGTCCCAGGTTCGATTCCGGCTTGGGTCATTGTCTGTGCGGAGTCTGCACGTCCTCCCCGTGTCTGCGTGGGTTTCCTCCGGGTGCTCCGGTTTCCTCCCACAGTCCAAAGATGTGTGGGTTAGGTGAATTGGCCAATGATAAATTGCCCTTAATGTCCAAATTGCCCTTAGTGTTGGGTGGAGGTGTTGAGTTTGGGTAGGGTGCTCTTTCCAAGAGCTGGTGCAGACTCAAAGGGCCGAATGGCCTCCTTCTGCACTGTAAATTCAATGATAATCTATGATTAATCTAGGACAAAGGTTCGGCACAACATCGTGGGCCGAAGGGCCTGTTCTGTGCTGTATTTTCTATGTTCTATGTTCTCAACCGAGGGGTGTCGAATTTCGGAAGCGTGGACGGTCCTAGAGAAAAATGCTACTGGCCTGCCCGCCTGGTTGAGTGTGGCAGCCAGTGCGACGTCTTGACGCATCGCTCTCTACCTGAAAAGGGATGGACTCATCCACCACGTGCATTGCGGCCTTGGTGATATCGGCCTTGATGCGGCTGAAGGCCGAGCGGGCCTCATCCATCAGGGGGAAACTGGTGGTTTGAATCAGTGAGCGGGCTTTGTCCGCATAGTTGGGGACCCACTGGGCGTAGTAGGAGAACAGCCCCAGGCATCGTTTCAGGGCCTTGAGGCTGTGGGGAGGGGGGAGTTCCGTGAGGGGGCGCATGCAGTCGGGGTCGGGCCCTAGGACTCCGTTCTCCACGGGCAGCACGGTAGCACAAGTGATTAGCACTGTGGCTTCACAGCGCCAGGGTCCCAGGTTCGATTCCCCGCTGGGTCACTGTCTGTGCGGAGTTTGCACGTTCTCCCCGTGTCCGCGTGGGTTTCCTCCGGGTGCTCCGGTTTCCTCCCACAGTCCAAAGACGTGCAGGTTAGGTGGATTGGCCATGCTGAAATTGCCCTTAGTGTCCATAAGGGTTGGGAGGGGTTATTGGGTTGCGGGGATAAGGTGGAAGTGAGGGATTAATGTGGGTCGGTGCAGACTCGATGGGCCGAATGGCCTCCTTCTGCACTGTATGTTCTATGTTCTATGTTCTATGACGTAGCCGAGGATGGCCAGTCGGGTAGTACGTAAGACACACTTTTCTTTGTTGTATGCAAGGTTGCGGGATTGGGCGGCTTGGAGGAACCTCTGCATGTTGGCGTCATGGTCCTGCTGGTCATGGCCGCAGATAGTCACCTTGTCCAAGTACGGGTATGTCGTCCGCAAACCGTACTGGTCCATCATTCGGTCCATCGTTCTCTGAAAGACCAAGACCCCATTAGTGACGTCGAAAGTGACTCTGAGGAAGTGGAAGAGTCGGCCGGCTGCTTCAAAGGCAGTGTAGTGGCGCTCTTCCGGCCGGATTGGGAGCTGGTGGTAGGCAAACCTCAGATCGACCGTGGAGAACACACGGTACTGTGTGATCTGGTTGACCATCTCCACTATGCGGGGGAGGGGATACGCATCCAGTTGCGTGAACCGGTTAATTGTCTGGCTGTAGTCCACAACAATCCGGTTCTTTTCCCCGGTCTGGACGACCACCACTTGCGCTCTCCAGGGGCTATTACTGGCCTCTATGAGCCCCTCACTCAACAGTCGCTGTACCGCCTGCTCCTGGTGGTAATGGGCTTACAGTCCGGAGTGCGGTTCGCAAAGAGTGATGGTGGTGGTGGGGGGCGGGGGGAAGAGACCTTGAGGATTGCGAGGCTGCATACTGTGAGGGAGGGAGGGAGGGGGGGGGGGGGGGGGGGGCGCGCAAGGGTCCGCCGAACTGCAAGGTCAGGCTTCGGTGATTACATTGAAAATCCAATCCGAGCAGGGGGGGGGGGGGGCGCAGAGGTGGGGGAGGACGTAGAGCTTGAAACGGGTATACTCTGCGCCCTGTATCACAAAGTTGGCGATACAGTACCCCCGGGTCTGGACCGAATGAGACCCGGAGGCAAGGGAGATTGTTTGTGAGGCGGGGTAGGGGTGGAGGGAACACCTCGTGTCGGGGTGGACAAAGCTCTCCGTGCTCCCGGAGTCGAAGAGGCAGGGGGTCTCATGCCCGTTGACCCGGACAACCACCATGGAGTTCCTCAGTGGTTTCAGCTGCGACTGGTTGAGGGTCACCGCGCCCAGCTGTGGGTAGCCTGCGTGGTCGCTGGAGTCGCAAGATGGCAGCCCCCACGTGTCGCACGGGGTTGAAGATAGCGACCAAGATGGCAGCCCCCACAATTTGCACGATGTCGGTGACACGTCAGGGGAGGGCGTTCCGGGCAGGCACACAGCCACATTGCGAGGTCTGTGGGGCTGAGAGTCCATGGGTCGGGCCTGGTGAGTTTCGATTTCTGGGCCTTAGATTGGCCCAGACAGACTCTTGCATAGTGCCCCTTTTCCCGCAGTCGCTGGGCCCAGGCCCACAGGGAACGCGTTGAGGTTCTGGTAGGCCATCTCGAGAGGTAGCTAGCTTTACCGTGTCCCGCAGGTCGGAGGGCCCATTTTCCAGCAGGCGCTGCCTGATATAGTTCGAGTGGACCCCCGCTACGCAAGTGTTCCGGATCTGTGAGTTCATATGCTCCTCCGCCGTCACATCTCGGTAGCTGCAGTTTCTTGCGAGTAGGGTCAGGGTATCCAGATACTAGTCTAACGATTCTCCGGCGCGTTGACGGCAAGTAGTGAGGAGATGCCTAGCGAACACCTCGTTCACGGGCTTCACGAATTGCGCCTTGAGGATTGCGACCGCTTCCTCATACATGGCTGCTTTCTCAATCATTACCGAGATTCGATGGCTCACCCGAGAGTGGAGGAGTCGCGGTTTGAGGGTCTCCGAGGGGGCTGTTGCTGAGGAGTCGATGTAGGCCTCGAAGCATCGAAGCCAATGTTCAAATATTTCCTTGGCTTCGGACGCGCGGGCGTTGAGTTCGAGCCTGTCTGGCTTTAGAGCGGCTTCCATGGTGCTGTCTATGACTAATAAATTGATGTACCTTCAATCCACAGAGAGGCAGCGAAAGCGAGTGAACATAAGGCTTTATTAGTCATGAACTTGCCTAGCCAGAGTCAGTAGTACAGATGAATGCCGCCCACAAGAGGCCGGCCTATATATGCACCGGTGTGGGCGGAGCCAGAGCCATACCGGGGTTACAGTACAGTACCTGGAAGCAGTTCATATCACCACTTCCAGGTCATAGGTCACAGTTTATGGTATCATGCATGCATTATGGCGAATACATTCACCACAATTTGTAAATAAGAAACGTAATACCGTGTAAACATCAGGTGCACAACATGTTAAACTGTTACACCGTAAAAATTTGAAAATGCCAATAAAAACACTTTTTTTAAAAAGGATTTGATAACTCTGCAGTCTCCTTCGCCTTTTAGTTGTTTGATTGTCTACCATTATTCATGACTGGATGTGGCAAGACTGCAGAACAATCGGATCTGGTTGGGGGATTGCTTAGCTCCGTCTATTCCATGCTGCTTCTGCTGCTTGGCATGCAAGTAGTTCTGTGTTGTAGGCTCTCCAGGTTGATGCATAATGCTTAATAGATGCCTGGTGATTCATCTGGCATGTACTCCTGCACTATTCATTGAACGAGGATTAATTCCTTGGCTTGAAGCTAATGGAAGAGTGAGGGATATGCTAGATCATGATTGTGGTTGAACATAATTGTGCAGCTGTTGATTCCCAAAGCACTTCATGGGTGCCCAATTATAATATATAATAATCTCTCATTGTCACAAGTAGGCTTACATTAACACTGCAATGAAGTTATTGTGAAAAGCCCCTAGTCGCCACACTCTGGCGCCTGTTCTGGTACACAGAGGGAGAATTCAAAATGTCCAAATTACCTAACAGCACGTCTTTCGGGACTTGTGGGAGGAAACCGGAGCACCCGGAGGAAACCCACGCAGACACAGGGAGAATGTGCAGATTCCACACAGACAGTGACCCAAGCCGGGAATCGAACCTGGGACTCTGGAGCTGTGAAGCAACAGTGCTACCCACTGTTCTACCGTGTCGCCCATTTTCAGCTGTTCGATCTGTTCAGATCCTATTCCATTTAGCATGATGGTAATGCCTCAACACAATGGAAGGTATGCTCAGTTTAAAGATGGGACTTTGTCTTCACAAGGACTGTGCTAGTGGTCACTCGTATCTATATTATCAAGGACAGAAGCATCTGCGACAGACAGATTGGTGAGGCCACGGTCAAATAGGTTTTCTCCTCTTATTGGTTCCTTCTCCACCTGCCACAGGCCCAGTCTGTTGTTAGTCCTTCAGGATTCAGCCAGCTTGGTCAGTCGTGGTTCCACCCTTGGTGATGAACATTGAAGATCTCGCCCAGAGTATATTCTGTGTCCTTTCCACCCTCATGCTTCTTTCAAATGTCCCATTACTACACTGGAATGTCAGCATCAATGTGTTAAATTTTCTGAAGTGGGACTTGAACAATCACCTTCTGAAGGGGATCAGGGGTTATGGGGAGAAGGCAGGAGAATGGGGATGAGAAAATATCAGCCATGATTGAATGGCGGAGCAGACTCGATGGGCCGAGGGGCCTAATTCTGCTCTTATGTCTTATGGGATTTAAGGAAAAAATAAAATTTGAAATCAGAGGCTAACTATCAGCTGGTCCAAGGCTACTTCTCAAATTGAGGAACTATTTCTCCTGCACTTGCCTTGTTGAATCACAAACTCGGTTTTGATCACATTATGCCATCTTTTGCAAAGAATTGAGAGCTGTTGGCAAATTAATTTGACTTTATGAAGAGAAGCCATCATTTGAGCATGATTGAAATTACACACAAGGGCGGTTAATTTTTTTAAGCAGCTGTGGAAACCTGTACATTGATTGTTCGGAAGAGAGAAACAGGCATGAAGGTACATTTGATACTTGGCAAGTAAATTTAGGGAAAATTGCATTCACAAAGAGAAAATCGGCTACATTTCTGACTCCAAGAATGACAAGTTTACAAGTTTCTGTTCCTCTATTCAATAGCGAATAATTTGTTTTCTCATTAAACAATGAAATTCTTCGAGGAAAACTGCCCAAATTTTCATTGTTCACCTTCAAGACCCTGAGTTTAAATCCAGCGCATGAAAATTAATGCTTGCTGCATGTAGCACAGTGGTTAGCACTTTTGCTTCACAACATCAAGGTCCTAGGTTCGATTCCCAGCTTGGGTCACGGTCTCTCGGAGTCTGCAGGTTCTCCCAGTGTCTGTGTGGGTTTCCTCCGGGTGCTCCGGTTTCCTCCCAAAAGTCTCGAAAGACGTGCTGTTAGGTAATTTGGACATTCTGAATTCTCCCTCAGTGTACCCGAACAGACGCTGGAGCGTGGCGGCTAGGGGCTTTTCATGGTAACTTCACTGCAGTGTTAATACTAGTGACAATAAAGATTATTATAATATTGTGAATTGAGATAGGACATTCTCAATAACAGTTCTTCATGGGCATGGACTCGCACACATCATATTTGTCCTCTCACTTTGATTAATGGCACTCTAAATCCTTGGGTACAGTGAAAAAGCAGTCCGAGATGGTTTCACATCATTGCAGTTCTCACCCTCCCCACCCCTCCACAGATGGTGAAGTAATGTTCCCATCACTCTGAGGTATCGTCCCGTCCCTTGTGTTCAAGGGTGTCATACCATCATGCTACAATTTCGCAAATGTCAGTATTCTGTCCATTTAATACTTTACAATTTTTAAAAAATTCATTAAATGAAGATAAGATTTGTACTTCAACTTCCTTTACCTGTCTTAGCTTCATTTTCTTCAATATCCCTACCAAAAATCTGAATCTTGAAGGATCACATGGTTCCAGTATCCACAGCCTTTGACTTTTGTGAGGGCAAGAGTCCGTGAAAAGTTATAATCTGATTTCCTTCCACGGTGGCTAGCTCTAATTTTACGATTATGCCCATTATTACTGATCCCCCCCCCCCCCCAACCAGAGGAAATAGCTTCTCTGTATCTGTCCAATTGAATACCTTCATTATTTTAAGCATCTGTGTCACATAGAATCCCTACAGTGCAAAAGGAGGCCATTCAGCACATTGAGTCTGCATCAACCATCTGAAAGAGCACCCTACCTAGGAGCAATACCCCGTACCCCACCAAGCCTGTACATCAATGGACACCAAGGGGCAATTTAGCATGTCCAATCCACCTAACCTGCACATCTTTGGATTGTGGGAGGAATCTGGAGCACCTGATGGAAACCCACACAGGCACATGGAGAAAGTACAAACTCCACAGAGACAGTCACCCAAGGTTAGAATTGAATCCCGCTCTGTGTCATGGTGAGGCAGCAGTGCTAATCACTGTGCTACCGTACCGTCCTCGCAAATAGATCAACACTCATTTTTGCATTCAAGGCAATACATGTTTATGTAGCCTGCCTCGTCGTTTAACCCTCTTTTAAGTTATTTTGACCCTCTTACTGGCATTCCCTTGCCACCTTTTTCTGTAAATGAAGCATTAGTGAGTCCCTGCTTAGTCCATCCTCTCAGTTAGCCAGGCTGTGAACAGAGACCCCAAGGTACATGGAACACTAAGTCTAGTGAAAGGATTATATAGTGAGTAGCCCACATCATGATGCACATTATTCACAAATAATAATCTAATAAAATCACAACTAGTGTGGAACATCAGACAAAGAAATAGGAACAGGGCACAATTTTAGACATAAACATGCAAATTAACAGGTGATTTGATTGAGAGGATACAACCTATGCCCATGGGTATATTTTGTATTTGTATATAAAATGCATTAAAAACATGGCTTCAACGATAATACATACTTGTTGCCATGTAAGCTTCAGTCTCTCAAAGTGTTCCTTCCCATCTTCTGCACAGTCTGAACAACTGAATCGGAAGAAGTTATCACCCCGCAAGTAACTGGGATGCTCTCCTCTCAATTGAGCTGGAGTGAGAGAGTGGAAGAAAGTACAGTTAGGTTGAAAGAGAGAGAAAGGAAGGACCTGATTTACAATAGAAACTGGAAAGAAATGCAATCATTTTCATACGGTAACAAATATTCAAGTCAATAGGTTATAAAGCATGTAGGATATGCAGTGACAAGCTCGAAGATGTGAATTTCCACAAGTGAAGCCAACAAGACATTTTCACAAGTTGATTTCATGCCTCATTCCTGACCAGAATTAAGGCGCGATTGTTTTGAACTGATCTGCATGATGATCAAAACCCGTTATTTTTATTTGCTGCTGCCTCGGGGGGTGGGGGAAGGGACCTTTCCATGCAAAAGTTCCAGTCAGGCTATGCAAGCATAAATATTCATAAGTCATTGAACCTGTTGAGACGGTTCTTAAATTCAGTTAGATCATGGCAGATCTGTACCTCAACTCCATTTGCCAATTTAAGCTTAAAATCCCTTGATATCTTTAATTGACTCCTCTTGGGAGAAGAGAGTCCCAAATTTATACTATTCTTTGTGTGAAAATTCTTTCCTGATTTCACTCCTGAATGGTCTTGCCCAATTTTAAAATCATGTCCCTTTGTTACAGGGGTCCCAATGAAATTTAAGATACTCTCTGGATTTTCATATTTTTCTGAAAGGCATTTGCAAGACCACCACTATCCCTACTTACATTACCGAGATTATCAAATTACATGTGCTATAAAACAGCAAAATAATACTGGATAAAAGAAAATTACTGCGGATGCTGGAATCTGAAACCAAAGAGAAAATGCTGGAAGGGTCATCTGAACTCCAAACGTTAGCTCTTTGCTCTCCCTTCAGGTGCTGCCAGACCTGCTGAGATTTTCCAGCATTTCCTCTTTGGGAGCAAAATAATACGGTTTTGTTTCCTGAAAATGCTATTAAGCCAAGGAATAAAAGCAGTGACTGATACAAACATTAGTAAGACTGCATTTTTAATCCTTGCATTATTTTTGTGCCCTTTTCCATTGACTGTGTACAAGTATAAACATTAGGCAGGCACAATATTTGGTAGACTTTACTTGCTCTGCGGCACAAGGATAGTATTGTCAGAAGGAACTTGCAATTTAAGCACTTTTCACAATTTCAGGATGTCCAAAAGTGCCTCACAGCTGATGAAGTGCATTCAGTGTTGTAAGGCTAGCCAATGGCTAGGTAGTTGCCCTGCCTACAGCAGGTGCCACAAACAGCAATGTGAGAATCACAGATTATCTGCTTTAATGAACCGTTACAACCTTCTCTCATCCAAGTCTCTGACTGCATCTCTGCTTTACCAATTCATAACTTTCTGCATCCCACTATAAGCAGCAGAGCATTCAGCCACCTTGGCCCGTCTGAAGACTTTCTTCTTCAACCCTTTGACCTTAACATTTCGCCCCAGCATTAGACGTGTCTTTTTTACAGAATTATCTCCCCTCCTACTGCTGTTTGTATGTCTGTCTGACCTCCTATTACGAAGTGCTTTGGGACATCACAGTTTGTTGAAGGTGTTGTACAATTACCTGCTAAAATGGGTACAAGTGAGACCTGGGGGAGTTTGTGCACAGATTTTGAAGGTGGCAGAACACGTGAACAAAAGTACATAGGCGGCACAGTGGCAATTCCACAGTGGCAGCGATCCGGGTTCAATTCCAGTCTTGGGTGACTTAGTTTGCACTTTCGCCCTGTGTCTGCGTGGGTTTCCTCCGGGTACTCTGGTTTACTCCCACAGTCCAAAAATGTGCAGGTTAGGTAGATTGGCCACGCTAAATTGTCCCTTAGTGTCCAAAGATGTGCAGGTTAAGGATGGGGGGGGGGGCCCTAAATAGGGTCCTCTTTCAGAGGGTCGGTGCAGACTTGGTGTACCAAAGAACCTGCTTCTGGATTCTATAGAGTACAAAAGCCAGGAAATAATGATAAACATGTATGAACATTAGTTCATCCCTTCTTGCAGTACTGCGTCAAATAACAATCATCCTCTGTGAAGGCTTTGGAGTAAAATAATTTGAAGTAAATAAAGTGAAACTTTTGATGGGCTGATGGGTCGATAACCAGAAGACACTATTCAGAGTAAACCTTTGTGATGGGTAGTTAGGATTGTAGCCACCTAAAATGGCTGATTCCCGATTAATTTGGCCAAAACCCAATATAAAATGGCTAACCGAAAAGGCTGATGGGAAAATCAGCCAACAGGACACAAACGGACAGCTGCAGACAGAATAGCGTACTCGGCTCTGGGGAAGTCGGCCCAGATCGATACCTGCGACCATTAGCAGCACATCAACACAGACATCTGCAGTTTAATCGGCTATCCCCGGGAACAATTGCAACATATTAGCAATTGAATGCCGGGCCAGACCTCTCGGCGCCTGCAGTGGTCGAAACAAAGTGAACGACCACCCCCTGATCGAGGAATCGTCCCATTATTGGAGCATATCGAACCCAGTGATTGGGAACAAGTCCAATCACTTGGGACTCAGGGTCAAGGGCCGCCCCAACAGGCGGGAAGCCCCTGGGCCTTATAAATTGAGGGACCAAGTTCAGATCTCTCTCTCTCTCTCCCTTCTTCTCCTGCTCGCAACCTTCGCAAGAACATCGACCAGAAACTGTAAGTTTGACTCCAGCGATCGCTACCCGATAGAGACTCCTAGCCATCGACCCGTATCAGCCTTTTGAATCCCGCAGGCCAGACCCAATTCGATAAACCATTCGTTTCTCTGACCTGGTGGGCCATCACCAAAGTTAAGTATTGGCCAGTAGTGGTAGGTAGTGATATAGAAAGTAGGATTATTGTGCAAGTATTTATTGCTGTACATAATAAATGACCGTTGATTTCAATCTTACTAAGCGGTGTGCTGACTTATTAATCATAACTCGAGCTTGAACCACATGGCGGTATCCGAAAGATACCTGGCGACTCGTGAGCAAAGGTGACATAATCAGAGCTAATAAAACGAAGGCTAATAAGAGCAACAGGATGTATAACACACTACCTGCCTCGGTGGTGGACATAAGTTCAAAAGTGGCCTTCAGAATGAAACTGGATGAATATTTGAAGGGGAAATTAATTTTTTTTTAAAGTTAGAGTACCCAATTCATTTCTTCCAATTAAAGGGCAATTTAGCTGGCCAATCCACCTACTCTGCATATCTTTGGGTTGTGGGGCGAAACCCACGCAGACACAGGGAGAATGTGCAAATACCACACGGACAGTGACCCAGAGCCGGGATCGAACCTGGGACCTCAATGCCGTGAGACAGCAGAGCTAACCCACTGCGCCATTTTGCTGCCCTGAAGGAGAAATTAATTGCAGGGATATGGGGAGAAAGCAGGGGAGTAGGATTAACAGGATTGTTTTGTGAAAGAGGCAGTGCAGATTCCATATGCTGCATAATCTCCTTTTTAGCTCATTATGCTTTATGATTATTATTCATTTCTTGACCTATTGAATGCAGATGATGCCAGGGATCTGCGAATTGAGCATGTAATTCAGGCTATGGTAGTGTTGCACTGTCAAAGATGTGATTTTAAGATGAAACATTAAACAAGAGATTCTTGACTGCCTCTCATAGAACATAAAACATAGAACATTACAGCGCAGTACAGGTCCTCGATGTGCGCAGATCTGTGAAACCACTCTAAAGCCCATCTACACTATTCCCTTATCGTCCATATGTCTATCCAATGACCATTTGAATGTCCTTAGTGTTGGCGAGTCCACTATTGTTGCAGGCAGGGCATTCCACGCCCTTACTACTCTCTGAGTAAAGAACCTACCTCTGACATCTGTCCTATATCTATCTCCCCTCAATTTAAAGCTATGTCCCCTCGTGCTAGACATCACCATCCGAGGAAAAAGGCGCTCACTGTCCACCCTATCCAATCCTCTGATCATCTTGTATGCCTCAATTAAGTCACCTCTTAACCTTCTTCTCTCTAACGAAAACAGCCTCAAGTCCCTCAGCCTTTCCTCATAAGATCTTCCCTCCATACCAGGCAACATTCTGGTAAATTTCCTCTGCACCCTTTCCAATGCTTCCACATCCTTCCTATAATGCGGCGACCAGAATTGCACGCAATACTCCAAATGCGGCCGCACCAGAGTTTTGTACAGCTACAACATGACCTCGTGGCTCTGAAACTCAATCCCTCTACCAATAAAAGCTAACACACCGTATGCCTTCTTAACAACCCTCTCAACCTGGGTGGCAACTTTCAGGGATCTATGTACATGGACACCGAGATCTCTCTGCTCATCCACACTGCCAAGAATCTTACCATTAGCCCAGTACTCTGTCTTCCTGTTATTCCTTCCAAAATGAATCACCTCACACTTTTCTGCATTAAACTCCATTTGCCACCTCTCAGCCCAGCGCTGCAGCTTATCTATGTCCCTCTGTAACTTGTAACATCCGTCCGCACTGTCCACAACTCCACCGACTTTAGTGTCATCTGCAAATTTACTCACCCATCCTTCTACGCCCTCCTCCAGGTCATTTATAAAAATGACAAACAGCAGTGGCCCCAAAACAGATCCTTGTGGTACACCACTAGAAACTGGACTCCAGTCTGAACATTTCCCATCAACCACCACCCTTTCTCTTCTTCCAGCTAGCCAATTTCTGATTGAAACTGCTAAATCACCCTGAATCCCATGCCTCCGTATTTTCTGCAGTAGCCTACCGTGGGGAACCTTATCAAACGCTTTACTGAAATCCATAGACACCACATCAACTGCTTTACCCTCATCCACCTGTTTGGTCACCTCAAAGAACTCAATAAGGTTTGTGAGGCACGACCTACTCTTCACAAAACCGTGTTGACTATCTCTAATCAAATTATTCCTTTCCAGATGATTATCCATCCTATCTCTTATAAACCTTTCCAAGATTTTGCCCACAACAGAAGTAAGGCTCACTGGTCTATAGTTACCGGGGTTGTCTCTACTCCCCTTCTTGAACAAGGGGACAACATTTGCTCTCCGCCAGTCTTCTGGCACTATTCCTGTAGACAAAGATGATTTACAGATCAAAGCCAAAGGCTCAGCAATCTCCTCCCTAGCTTCCCAGAGAATCCTAGGATAAATCCCATCCGGCCCAGGGGACTTATCTGTTTTCACACTTTCCAGAATTGCTAACACCTCCTCCTTATGAATCTCAAGCCCTTCTAGTCTAGTAGCCTGAATCTCAGTATTCTCCTCGACAATATTGTCTTTTTCCTGTGTGAATACTGACAAAAAATATTCATTTAGCACCTCTCCTATCTCCTCGGACTCCAAGCACAACTTCCCACTACTATCCTTGACTGGCCCTACTCTTATCCTCGTCATTCGTTTATTCCTGACATATCTATAGAAAGCTTTAGGGTTATCCTTGATCCTACCTGCCAAAGACTTCTCGTGTCCCCTCCTGGCTCTTCTTAGCCATCTCTTTAGGTCCTTCCTAGCTAACCTGTAACTCTCGAGCGCCCTAACTGAACCTTCATGTCTCATCTTTACATGAGCCTCCTTCTTCCTCTTGACAAGTGTTTTGACTGCTTTAGTAAACCACGGTTCCCTTGCTCGACCACTTCCTCCCTGCCTGACAGGTACATACTTATCAAGGACACGCAGTAGCTGTTCCTTGAACAAGCTCCACATTTCCATTGTGCCCATCCCCTGCAGTTTTCCTCTCCATCCGATGCATCCTAAGTCTTGCCTCATCGCATCATAATTGCCTTTCCCCCAGATATAACTCTTGCCCTGCGTATATACCTATCCCTTTCCATCACTAAAGAAAACGTAATCGAATTGTGGTCACTATCACCAAAGTGCTCACCTACCTCCAAATCTAACACCTGTCCTGGTTCATTACCCAGGACTAAATCCAATATGGCCTCGCCTCGGCCTATCTACATACTGTGTCAGGAAACCCTCCTGCACACATTGGACAAAAACGGACCCATCTAAAGTACTCGAACTATAGCGTTTCCAGTCAATATTTGGAAAGTTAAAGTCCCCCATAACAACTACCCTGTTGCTTTCGCTCCGATCCAGAATCATCTTTGCAATCCTTTCCTCTACATCTCTGGAACTTTTCGGAGGCCTATAGATCCCTAACAGGGTGACCTCTCCTTTCCTGCTTCTGACCTCAGCCCACACTACCTCAGTAGACGAGCCCTCATCAAACATCCTTTCTGCCACCGTAATACTGTCCTTGACTAACAATGCCTCGCCTCCCCCTCTTTTACCACCTTCACTGCACTTACTGAAATATCTGAACCCCGGCACCTGTAACAACCATTCCTGTCCCTGCTCTATCCATGTCTCCGAAATGGCCGCAACATCGAAGTCCCATGTACCAACCCATGCCGCAAGTTCACCCATCTTATTCCGGATGCTCCTGGCATTGAAGAAGTCACACTTGATACCACCTTCCTGCCTGCCGGTTTACTCCTGCAATTTTGAAACCTTACTTATGACCTCACTACTCTCAACCTCCTGTATACTGGAGCTACAATTCAGATTCCCAAGCCCCTGCTGAACTAGTTTAAACCCTCCCGAAGAGCATTAGCAAATTTCCCCCCCAGGATATTGGTACCCCTCTGGTCCAGGTGTAGACCATCCATTTTGTAGAGGTCCCACCGACCCCAGAATGAGCCCCAATTATCCAGAAATCTGAAACCCTCCCTCCTGCACCATCCCTGTAGCCACGTGTTCAACTCCTCTCTCTCCCTATTCCTCGTCTCGCTATCACGTGGCACGGGTTAACAACCCAGAGATAATAACTCTGTCCTACATCTAAGTTTCTCAAGTGGATGCAAAAGATCTCTTGCTTTATTTTATGTACAGGAAAGTTCTCCCCACTGTCCTGTTTGATGACCTTTATAAATACAGATTATTTGGTCATTTATCTCATTTTGTTGGATCCCACTGGCAATAAATTGGTTTATGCGTTTCCTACATTACAATAATAGCTACATTTCACAAGTATTTCATTGGCTTTAAAGTCCTTTGAGACATCCCAAGGTTCTGAAAGACATCATATAAATGCAAGTCGTTCTTTCATTTTCATTTTATTTCAGTGTTGTCCTAAAGTCTATTTAGGGTAAGGATTGCATATCACAGTTAGAGAACGTCACATTTAGCCAGCATGTGACATTATTGCAATCTTTTCTGAAACATGACACTCTGAATTTAGTCTCAAACTGATCACACCACCACCATTGCCAGTGACACATCTGCAAGCAACAAGACTTGGCCATAGTGTTAAGACATACTAAATATTAACTCCAAACACAAGTCCAATTTAGAACCGCAAAATCTATAAATAGGATGCTGAACGTTGCTCACATAGAGGTGTCCACACATCATAACATCAAGTAACACAGAGAAGGCCACTGGGGCCCTCAGAACTGTGTCAGCTCTTTGAAAGAACGATCCAATTAAAACTACTCCATTGCCCCATAGCTCTGCAAACCTTTTCCCTTCAAGTAATCCCCTTTTCAAAGTTACTATTAAATCTGCTCTCTGGCAGCACATTCCAAATCATAGCAACTTGCTGTGGAAAAGAAAATCCTCATCTGTTCCCTTTATCCATTATCTTAAATTAGTGTCCTTTGGTTACTGACCCTTCTGCCAGTGGAAAGAGTTCCCTGTCCCCCATCTACTCTGCCAAAGTCCCTCACTAATTTGAAGACTTTTATTAAATATCCTCTTAACCTTCACTGCCGCAACTTTCACTGCCTCACCACTGAACTATAAACGTGCATTTGGTGAAACAGCCTGCATTTTTCTTGGGTGTAAATAGGAGCCATCACAAACATTAATAATAATAATAATAATAATAATCTCATTGTCACAAGCAGACTTACATTAACACTGCAATGAAGTTACTGTGAAAAGTCACCACATACCGGCACCTGTACAGGTACACGGAGGGAGAATTCAGAATATCCAATTCACCTAACAACATGTCTTTCGGGACTTGTGGGAGGAAACCGGAGCACCCGGAGGAAACCCACGCAGACACGGGGAGAACTTGCAGACTCCACAGAGTCACGGGGAGAACTTGCAGACTCCACACAGACAGTGACCCAAGCCGGGAATCGAACCTGGGACCCTGGAGCTGTGAAGCAACAATGCTAACCACTGTTACCGTGCCACCCAGAAAAATGAAAAGCAAAGATGGACACTTACAAATCGCCTATTAGACCATTTCTCAAGCCCCAACATGCAACACCAACAAGGACATTGACAACATATTACCTCTCTCAGGGCTATGCCGGTGACTCCAAACTTATTTGTTTTACTGCACGGCTAAGTTCATACTCAGCATTATAAGGTCCTGCTACAAGATATCCCAAAAAATTGCAGCGTAGATTTTTCAAACTGCCTTGCTTTAAGATTTACCTGACTTCTGAGTTACTAAGAATATATTACATATTATTATATCATATTGACCACACAAACAGCCCATTCAGCACAACAGATTGATGCCAGTGCTTATGCTCAACATGAGCCTCTTCTCATCCTTCATCTAACTATCAGTATATCCTTCAATTCCTTCCTACATCATGATTTTGTACTTTCCCCTTAAACGTATCTGTGCTATTCACTTCAACTACTCCTTGTGGTAGCAAGATCCGCTCAGGGCAAAGAAATTCCCTTGAATTCTTTACCAAATTGATTGGTGATCGTCTCATATTTATGATCCCTCGTTCTGGTTTTGTCAGAAACTGGAACTATCTTCACTAAATCTACCCTGCCAAACCTTTCTGTAATCCGGTCACCCCAGTCTCCTCTTTTCTGGGGAAATCTTGCAAGTTATAACCTCTCAGTTCTGGGACGAATCTGGTAAATCTATTTTAATAATAAAATGCAATGTGGTTTTCCCAAAGTTCTATACAAGTTTAACAAAGCTATACTGGTTTTCAATTGTAATGTGCATCACTACTTTCAGAGATTTCCGTATCCGTACCTCCAGATCCCTTTGCTCTTTTATCCCATTTAGGCACTTACTTCCAAGGAGTATGGGACCTTCTTATTCTTCCTACCAAAATATCACTTGACAATACCATTGGCTCATTGGCGAATTAAATCCCTAACTTACAAGTTTGTCTTCTGCGTTTTGTCCTGTATTCTTAACATTCAAACAAAAGTGAACTGAACTTGTCTCAGTCACAGATGTCTGCACCCCTTATAACAGCACCTCGTACCAGTGCAATCTGCAGTGTGCCTGCAAAGTCATGGGTTATGTCCCAGCCGGTGTTGCTCTTTTAGTGACCTATTCTTTCAAAATCTGTGATTTGATGGCTCGTGGACCCAAGTGATGTCATCACTAGGGA
Source organism: Scyliorhinus torazame (assembly GCF_047496885.1). NCBI lineage: Eukaryota > Metazoa > Chordata > Chondrichthyes > Carcharhiniformes > Scyliorhinidae > Scyliorhinus > Scyliorhinus torazame. The sequence goes on from NC_092707.1 coordinate 243,385,169, forward strand.
ATGGAAAATGTCTCCACTCTAGTGTCTGCATCAAGTACTTCGATATGTGGTACAGCATGGACAAATGCAGAGTAGAAGAGCTTGCATTCATCTAGCTATAAGTTAGATGATTCATGACTTCAGGTTATCCCAAAGCACTTCACAGCCAATTAAATACTTTTAAAGTCACTGTTGTAATGCAAGAGACACCGCAGTCAACTTGCACACAGAAAAGTTGCGTCAATAGTGCTGAAATAAATGGCTAGATAACCTGTTTTAGCGATGTTGGTTGAGGGATAAATATAGGCCAGTACAACCTCAGAAACCTCCCTGTTCACCTTCAAACCAGTATCAATTGGATCTTTTACATCCATTGGAGAGGGCAGATGAGACATCCGTTCAACAGTTAGTAAGCAAAGGCAGCAATTTTCTTAATTCTAACACTAATATGATCACTAACCAAGCTCTTTTATGTTTACTTACAGGTCTGGAGATACTCCAACATCCGTGGACCGACCTACATGCTGCCCCGCTGTTACCAGACTCCTGATTGCCCCCCCCCCCAGGCTTGCAAACCCCTCCTCCAGGTATAGATCCTTTGCCCTAAAGGGCAGCTCAGTGGTGTAGTGGTTAGCACTGCTGCCTCATGGCGCCGAGGACCCGGGTTCAATCCCGACCCCGAACCACTGTCCATGTGGAGTTTGCACATTCTCCCTGCGTCTGCGTTGATCTCACCCCCACAGCCCAAAAAGGTTGGAGAATTGGCCACACTAAACTGCCCCTTAATTGGAAAAGAGTTGGGTAGTCTAAATTTTAAAAAATAGATCCCTTGCCCTCACCAGCCCCACCTTCTATACCAGGCATTGTCAAACTCGGGGGCGCGACCCGCAGATGGGTCGCGGGCAGGTGTCGGGTGGGTCGCGGAGCCATCCGACGTGGTGCTCCCGATCGTGCAAATCTGCGCACAACAGCCACAGCAGCCGACTGTTAAAAACGCCGGCTGCAAGCGGCCTTCAAAATGGCCACGAACATGTAAACAAAATGCGGCCGCACTGCGCATGTGTGCCAGATCATCGGCGCGTGTGCGCAAAACTATGCGCATGCTCACCGATGATCGGGCAAGCACGCGCAGTGCGGGCGCTTTTTTTTTTTTTTTTAAAACAGTCGCAGGTTTTTGAATTACAAGTTCGTGGAGGTTTTATTCATTTGATTCATTTATTTTATTCATTTAATTTTTTTCATTTATTTTATTCATTCTATTTTTTTTACAAGTTCGGGGAGGTTTTATTCATTTATTTTATTCATTTAATTTTTATTTTTTTCATTTATTTTATTCAGTCTATTTTTTTTTACAAGTTCGGCGGGGGGGGGTTTATTTGATAAAATTTTACCGGAAAAAAATTCAGAACATTGGACAGGTGGAGACTCCATACTTTCCGACACTGGAAGGCTTCACCTTCATCCAACAGGTTCCATTGGAGGAGCGTGTACGTGGGCCAAAGGGTCCCAAAACATTTCCTCCATTTCTGTCAGCAGCAAACAAGGCCAGAGAAAATGGTGGGTCACGCAGGTCAGCCGGCGGGGGTCGACGGTCGGCTGGCGCGGGTCGTGAAGGTCGGCCAGGTTGGGTCCCGAAGATTGGGCAGTCGGTAAAAATGGGTCTCCGGAAAAAAAGTTTGAAGAACACGGTTCTATCCATGCCATTTTTCTCCCCCGGCTTAAACCCATGGTTCCCACGTAGTGGTGTTAGCACCAACATCTCCTCCATCATAAAGTGTCTCCTCAACTACACCCTAACCGTGAACTGTACCACCGGGCTCTCCATGTATCTCCACGGTGCAGTAGCGCCGCCATCACCATGGCCATCAGGCCGGACCCCTACAGGGCCCCTCCTCCATCCTAACTCATTCTAACCCCTCTCCTTCCGACCACTGCCTCACCTTCTCCACCCAATAATAGTGCAACAGATTTGGTAACGCCAACGCCCCTTTCTGCCTCTGTAGCAGTGCCCTTCACCCTAGGTCCCTTCCCTTCACATACAAACTCCGAAATCGCTGCATCCAGTTTCCGGAAAGAGGCCTTCGGAATGAAGATCGGGAGAGTTTGGAGTAAAAACAGGAACCTTGGCAGAATGTTCATTTTTACCACCTGGACTCTCTCCACCAGTGTCAAGTGTAATGTATCCATTTCCTAAAGTCCTCCCTAACCTCCTCCACCAAATTTGTTAGGGTCATTTGAGCATCAGCGCCCAATCCCCCGTCACCTGAACCCCCAAATACCTAAACCTGTCCCTGCCAACCCTAAATAGCAACACCCCCAAAGTGGCTCGCCGACCCGCCGCATTTACCAGAAATCCCCACTCTATCCGACACTCAGCTTATAGCCCATGAAGGCCCCGAACCTCTCTAGTATGCCCATAAATCTCCCCATACTCTCCAGTGGGTCTGATAAAAACAGCAGCAGGTCGTCTGCATACAACGACACCCGGTATTCCCTACGCCCTTCATAATCCCCTGACGCTCTACTGACCCCCTAAGGGCCATTGCGAATGGCTCAATCGCGAGTTTGAACAACAGCGGTGACAGCGGACATCCCTGCCTCGTTCCCCTGTACTGCCCGAAGCTCTGTGAACTCATCTCGTTTGTTCATACGCTCGCCAACGGGGCCCTGTACAGCAGGTGCACCCACGCCACACACTTCAGCCCAAACCCAAACCTTCCCAGAGCCTCAAACAGGTAACGCCACTCCACCCGGTCAAAAGCCTTCTCTGCGTCCATAAAGGCCACTACTTCTGGTACCGGTCCCTTCGATGGGGTCATGATCACATTCAATATCTGTTTAATGTTACTGGAAAGCTGCCTGCCCTTCATAAAACCCATTTGGTCCTCTGCAACCACCCCAGAATGCATCCTTCCATTCTCCCGCTACTAACTTAGCCAACACTTTCACATCCGTGTTTAACAATGATTATAGGCCTAAGCGGGTCCTCCGCCTTCTTCGGGATTAGCATGATCAACGCCTGAGTCAGTGTCTCCCCACAACTCTCCCTTCGCCAGCGCCACGCGGAACATCCCCAATAGATATGGTGCCAGCTCCATCGCAAACTCCTTATAGAATTCTGCCGGGTAACCGTCAGGCGCCGGGGTCTTCCCCGACTTCATCTCTTTTATGCCATCCATCACCTCTCAGCCCTTATAGCTACTCCATAATAATAATAATAATAATAGCTTCTTGTCACACCTGCCTCCTCTTGTCATCCAGCCATAGGAATTCCAGCTTGTCCATAAACCACCCCATGTCCCCTTCCTCATCACGCGGATCGGCCGTGTACAACTTCTCATAATACTCCCCGAATGCCTCATTTATCGTCCCCAGTTCCGACACTACTTCCCCCTTCCCTGTCCGTACTCTCAGGATTTCCCTAGACGCGGCCTGTCTCCGTACTTAATAGGCTCGCATACGGCTAGATTTCTCTCCATATTCATTCTGCACCCCCCGCCCCCCGTACCTGCCCCACTGCCCTCCCTGTCAAACTGCCCTGTAACCTCCATCTCTGTCGACCCCTCTTTGGTGGGGGCCCTCAAATATTTCTTGTCCACCTCGACCATCTCATTCAGCATCATCCAAATGCCTCCCTCCATCTCCTATCTCTGTGCGCCTTGAACAAGGTAACCTCCCCCGAACGAACCACCGCTTCAATGCCTCCCAAAATGTGGCCGCCGATACCCCCCCATTGTCTCTGATCACCGACAGCATCTTATCACAGAACCCTTTGTCCACTAGAAGCCTCGAGTCTAGCCTCCATCCCGGCCTCTGCCCCTGTCTCGTGCCAAATCTAACCTCCAATCAGAGTGGCGCATGGTCAGAGATCTTGATTCCAACATACTCCACCCCCACAACCACCAACACTTCTCAACTCACCACAAAGAAGTCAATTCTGGAACCTTGTACATGTGCACGAAGGAGGAAGACTCCCTCTCTTCAGGGTTCCTAAACCTCCATGGATCCACCATTCCAATCCTTCCATAAACTCCCCCCAGCTCCTTCGCCATCCTCAACCTTCCCATTGACTTAGGGCTCGACCTGTCCACCCTCGGCTCCAGAACGCAATTAAAATCATCCCCCATAATCAACTAATACGTGTCCAAGTCTGGAATCGCTCCCAGCAACCCCATCATAAACCCTAAGTCGGCCCAATTCGGCACATAAACATTCACCAGCAACACCACCGTCCCCTGCAACACCCCGTTCACTATCAGATATCTCCCCCTTGGATCCTGCACTTCCTCGGCCCGACAAACTCCGTCCTTTTGGTCAGCAGGATGGCCACCCCCCGTGACTTTGAATCGAACCCAGAGTGAAATACCTGGCCCACCCATCCCTTTCTCAACCCGACCTGATCCTGCACCCAGAGGTGTGTCTCCTGCAGAAAGACAACCCCCACCTTCAAGCTCCTCAAGTGCGCAAAGATCTGGGACCTCTTCACCTCTACGGTCAGTCAAACATCACTGCACTGTTAATGTATGCCTACTTGTGATTTGTCTCCTTTAATTTCACCTTAAACAAGGCCCATCCAAGATGGCTCCCTTCTCCATCCATGACAATTGTGGATAGCACAATTGCTTCACAGCTCCAGGGTCCCAGGTTCGATTCCCCGGTGGGTCACTGTCTGTGCGGAGTCTGCACATCCTCCCAGTGTGTGCGTGGGTTTCCTCCGGGTACTCCGGTTTCCTCCCACAGTCCAAACATGTGCAGGTTAGGTGGATTGGCTGTGATAAATTGTCCTTAGTGTCCAAAATTGCCCTTAGTGTTGGGTGGGGTTGCTGGGTTGTGGGGATAGGGTGGAGGTGTTGACCTTGGGTAGGGTGCTCTTTCCAAGAGCCGGTGCAGACTCGATGGGCCGAATGGCCTCCTTCTGCACTGTAAATTCTATGATAATCTATGACGACCCGGTTCCTACTCCAAGCATATCACATCACCACCCATCCCCCCCGCCCCCTCCTCACTTCTGTTCGCCATTGCCGGGTAGATGCCAGTCTTGTAGCTCCACTGGGATAGCTTGGCTAGGCATGCAGCAAGTCTTGGAGCACAAGTCTTTAGTACTATTGCTGGAATATTTCAGGGTTTCTAGCCTTTGCAGTATCCAGGGCCTTCAGCCATTTCTTAATATCACATGGACGGAATTGGCTGAAGACTCATCTGTGATGTTGGGGGCCTCTGAAGGAGGCAGAAATGGATCATCCACTCGGCACTCCTGGCTGAAGATTGTTGCGAATGCTTCTGCCTTTTCGTTTGCAGTGATGTACTTGGCTCCTCCATCATTGAGGACGGCAATAGTTGTGGAGCTTCCTCCACGGAGTTGTTTAATTGTTCACCATCATTCACAGCTGGATGTGGCAGGACTGCAGCGCTTAGATCTGATCCATTGGTTGTGGAAAGGTTTAGCTGTCTATTACTTGCTGCTTATGCTGTTTGGCACACAAGTAAGCCGGTGTTGTAGCCTCGCCAGGTTATCTATTTTTCAGGTATGCCTCGCATTGCTCCTGGCATGCCCTTCTGCACTCTTCATCGAACCAGGAACGATCCCCTGCCTTGGTGGTAATGGTAGAGTGGGAGATATAACAGGCCATGAGGTTACAGATTGTGGTGGAGTAAAATTCTGCTGCTGATGGCCCATAGAGCCTCATGGATGCCCAGTCGAGTTGTTAGATCAGTTCAAAGTCTATCCAATTTAGCACAGTGGTAGTGCCACACAACACGATGGAGGGTACCCTGACTGTGAAGACAGGACATTTTCCACAAGGATTATGTGGTGGTCACTCCTACCAATACTGTTATGGGCAGATACATTTGCAGCAGGCAAGTTGGTGAGGAGGAGGTCAACTATGCTTTTTCCCTTCTGTTGGTTCCCTCGCCACCTGCTGCAGACCCACTCTAGCAGCTATGTCGTTTAGGACCAGGCCAGCTTGATCTGTGGTGGTAGTATAGAGTTACTCTAGGTGATGGACATTTAAGTCCAAGTACATGATAATAATGATGGTATTAGGTCAATAATAAGAAATGATCTTTCCTCAGAAAATCAGGAAGTAGAATTAATGAGGGTGGAAATTAGGAATTGCAAGGGTAAGAAAATGTCGATGGGGGTAGTTTATAAGCCCCTAAAATAGTTATAACATTGAACTGTGCATTAAACAATAAATTATCAGAGCTTGTAATAAAGGCAACCTAATACTTGTGGGGACTTTAATCACATATAGACTGGACCAATCAAATTGACACTGGTGGTCTGGAAGATTAGTTTATCGAATGCTTTTTTGACCCGTTTCCTGGAGCAATCTACATGTCCTCAGTGGATCCCTACAAATATCTGAATGCACCCAAGTTCTCCTCGCACATCTTCTCTACTGAGTAATACTACACTCCTGTATGCTTCGCCCGATGCCGGTGTCTATGTAATTACATTGTGTATTTTATGTTTGCCCTATGTATTTGCTTTCCATGCACAGAATGATCTGTGAGCTGTACGCAGAACAATACTTTTCACTGTATCTCAGTTCACGTGACAATAAACAAATCCAAATTGAGTTGATCCTCAGGAATGCCACCAAAGCCCACAGATCTCAGCCTGTCCTGCAGCTTGCTGCATTAATCAGTGATTACTTCCCTGGAGAGCATCAGTCTACACTAATGCTGTCACTAGGATATCTGCAGGTAGTGGAGGTGAGCCCAGCACAAAATATCCTGCAGATAGGCCATTCCTCAAACCGCAAACTGTTGTTCATCTCCTACTCACTTTGTTTCGGAGTGCCCATCTGGAGGTTGGCCCTCTTGCGGCAGAGGACTGCAGGTGCCTGGTTCTCCCTCCCTATATGCCACTCTGCCTCTTCACAGGGAGCCACTACAACTGATTGGATCAGTCCCCTGACTCTCTCGCTCTCTTTTGCTATCTTCGCAATCCAGCTGGGACCATCCCCTTGCTGCTCCCTCGGGAGAAAGTGCCACCCCCCTCTTTGTCCCTTGCAGAATGCAAACCTCTACCCACTGATGTCAGTACCCTTACTCAGCCCTCACTGGTTGGTGATGGCACCTTTAAAGGTTTCCCGCTGCTGGCCGACACTGGTCTTTGTTCCCCACTCTCCCCCTTCCAGGCATGTTGCCTTTTGGAATGGCTGACAGAGGCAGCACTGAATCTTCATTTCACCACTGCCACCGTTAACCGGTCTGTAGGTCCGTTAATCCTGTGCACTGCTCATAAAATACAAGCTGCACCGTAAAATTACAGTTGATTGTATTTAAATTCAGGCGGATTACCTTCTAAACAGGTTAAATTAATGACCCGTTGCATCGCAGTGTGACCTTCATCCATCTTTCCTGCTGCTTGTAAGATTCGGAAACAAAGTCACAATGTTGACCTTCCCTACAAGTATATCCTGCCCACATTTCTCAGATGCCTCATCCCAGTCTCCCATCCAACTCTACAGGCCTGGTAAAATTACAGCCCGAGTCTGTAATTATCCTCATGCTATATTCATAACATTATGTACAACATGTATTAAGAACAGTGAATAATTACACGAAAATTTTGATAAAGAGCAGAATCTATCCAAATCTTCTCCTTAATAGAAAATAAGGCTGACCTCCACGTGCTGTGCATTTATACACACTCCCATTCCTATCCCTGGTTAGATAACTGGAGGAAGTGCATTAAATTAATAGGATACAGGACAAATTTTCAAACTTGTAGGAACCTTTTATTTTAGGCTTATGCAAAATCTAAGCTACTTTGGTAGTCAGTTATGGTGGCAGCCAATGGTGTCTTGAGTCACACCACTTACGACCAAGGCTGCAATCTAGTACACGGTAATTTTTTCAGAATAAAGCAGCCCATTGACAAATGGCACTTCCATTAGCCTTATCTTCTGTATCTTGATACAAATTTTGGATCATGTGATTCAATTGTCAAAATAAAATTGTGCGCGCATAAAATGTATTAGCTTAAGCAAATGCCTTCCATTTTCCACTGAACAGCTCGATCAGTAATTTGCACATCGGATCAACCAATTTCCACTGTAACTTCTAGAAAGATTGGGGAACTTCACTTGAGATTCTGCTCCCCTTATATCTTAACCACAAAAAGTATTACTCTTACGAATATTTCAGGAATAACATACGTACTTGAAGGTATCCACTTCTGACATTTGTCACAGTATAAGGACATCTCTTCAGTCCAGGACCCTTCCCCTTCATCACCCAGCTCACTGTTCAAAGAATCCCCACTCTGATCGTGGGACAGGTCCACCGAGGCCTGGTCTTCTGACTCAACGATCAGTAGAGTTTCTCCTTCAACCTCTCCTTCCTCCAAGCCTTCCGAAGCAGTCATTCTTGCACATTCATCCTCCATTTGGCGAGCAGTTAAGCTTTTTGTCTCCTCGCTTCCTTCCATACTCCCAAACCTCTGGCAATGGTTACACTTAAGGGATCAACAGTTAGGATAGCTTAACAGTTATCCAAAGAGCAGCTTTATTCATTTTAAATTAAAATTATTCTATCAAGTCTTTTCTACAATTGTGGAGGGTGAAAATATCCATCATCTATTAAGTATCCAAAGCCATGTTCAAAAAAAGGCTACTGTTTTGCAGATTGTTGAGAGTTCCCGGAGGCCAAGGTGCTTCTCTGTAGTCGATCTGCTTCCAGTTTCTTTGTCAGAATAATCTGTTCCCCCAAGTTTTGAAGATTCTCCTTTTTGCGCTCCTGTCGTTCAAGATCTCTGAAAACTCCTTCTCGTAACCTCTGTGGAAAGAAAAAAAGACGTAGCTTCATTCAAACACTTGCCTGGTGACCATTACAAAAAAGTTATGTTAATTTGCTGAAATTTCAAAGCAGCTTTACTGAAGCACATCCCAATCATGTAAGTGACTGATGGTTCAAACTGGGAAGCCCAGAAATGCAATTTCTCCCTTGAATCCTTTGATGCTGGCCAAGTCAGTTTAACCAATTGATAAGCTATTGAATGCAAGACTTGACACCACAAATTATGCTTCATGCCAACCTATGTACAGTTTATCAAAAGCTGATCCAAAAGAATAGCATCTCAATCCACATCACATTTCTTCACCCAGTGATGAGCCTGTGAAATTCATTACCACAGGAAACAGTTAAGACATTGAATATATTCAAGAAGCAGCTAGTTATAGCACTTGGGGCAAATGGTATCAAAGGTTATGGAGAGAAAGCAGGATTAGGCTATTGAGGCTATCAGCCACGATCGTGATAAACAGCGGAGCAGGCTCGAAGGGCCAAAAGGCCTCCTCCTGCTCTTATCTTCGATGTATTTTGTCTTAAATCTGGGATTCATGATGCAAATATTAAATATTCCGCAAGTATCCATTCAAAATATTAAAGAGGATACCGCATCAGCAGCCAGGTTACTATGATACACTTTCCAGAAACGCAGCAACCAGCGTACACTTTCCAGAAACGCAATAACCAGTGTACAAGATCAGTTGAATTGCTAAACTAAAATACCAGTGCGGGTAGTTCACTGGGCCACACCTGAATTGTTCATGTTAGAAAAGAACCAACTACCCAGCTGTATCTTTTCAGTGGCAATCAGGGCACTGTTTTGTATTTAATTATATGCATGCAAGGCTTCATTCACCCAATAATGGAAGCAGAAAACAGAATTTGGTGTTACCCTCTTGTACTGGATGATGAGCAGATACCAATATTAACCTGGTCTATTGTATTAACTCAGCATCTGGATCCTAGTCACTTTTTGCATGCTCTTAACTTGTTTATTTCCGGGTTGCATGGTGACGGTTGTTAGCATTGCTCCTACGGCGCCGAGATCAATCCTGGCCCGGAGCCACTGTCTGTGTGGTGTTTGCACATTCCCCCATGTCTGCATGGGTTTCACCCCCACAACCCAAAGATGTGCAGGTTAGGTGGATTGGCCACGCTAAATTGCCCCTGAATTGGAGGGGGAGAGTCAGGGAAGGGGGAAGAATCGGGGGAGGGGAAGAATCGGGGGAGGGGAAGAATCGGGGGAGGGGAAGAATCGGGGGAGGGGAAGAATCGGGGGAGGGGAAGAATCGGGGGAGGGGAAGAATCGGGGGAGGGGAAGAATCGGGGGAGGGGAAGAATCGGGGGAGGGGAAGAATCGGGGGAGGGGAAGAATCGGGGGAGGGGAAGAATCGGGGGAGGGGAAGAATCGGGGGAGGGGAAGAATCGGGGGAGGGGAAGAATCGGGGGAGGGGAAGAATCGGGGGAGGGGAAGAATCGGGGGAGGGGAAGAATCGGGGGAGGGGAAGAATCGGGGGAGGGGAAGAATCGGGGGAGGGGAAGAATCGGGGGAGGGGAAGAATCGGGGGAGGGGAAGAATCGGGGGAGGGGAAGAATCGGGGGAGGGGAAGAATCGGGGGAGGGGAAGAATCGGGGGAGGGGAAGAATCGGGGGAGGGGAAGAATCGGGGGAGGGGAAGAATCGGGGGAGGGGAAGAATCGGGGGAGGGGAAGAATCGGGGGAGGGGAAGAATCGGGGGAGGGGAAGAATCGGGGGAGGGGAAGAATCGGGGGAGGGGAAGAATCGGGGGAGGGGAAGAATCGGGGGAGGGGAAGAATCGGGGGAGGGGAAGAATCGGGGGAGGGGAAGAATCGGGGGAGGGGAAGAATCGGGGGAGGGGAAGAATCGGGGGAGGGGAAGAATCGGGGGAGGGGAAGAATCGGGGGAGGGGAAGAATCGGGGGAGGGGAAGAATCGGGGGAGGGGAAGAATCGGGGGAGGGGAAGAATCGGGGGAGGGGAAGAATCGGGGGAGGGGAAGAATCGGGGGAGGGGAAGAATCGGGGGAGGGGAAGAATCGGGGGAGGGGAAGAATCGGGGGAGGGGAAGAATCGGGGGAGGGGAAGAATCGGGGGAGGGGAAGAATCGGGGGAGGGGAAGAATCGGGGGAGGGGAAGAATCGGGGGAGGGGAAGAATCGGGGGAGGGGAAGAATCGGGGGAGGGGAAGAATCGGGGGAGGGGAAGAATCGGGGGAGGGGAAGAATCGGGGGAGGGGAAGAATCGGGGGAGGGGAAGAATCGGGGGAGGGGAAGAATCGGGGGAGGGGAAGAATCGGGGGAGGGGAAGAATCGGGGGAGGGGAAGAATCGGGGGAGGGGAAGAATCGGGGGAGGGGAAGAATCGGGGGAGGGGAAGAATCGGGGGAGGGGAAGAATCGGGGGAGGGGAAGAATCGGGGGAGGGGAAGAATCGGGGGAGGGGAAGAATCGGGGGAGGGGAAGAATCGGGGGAGGGGAAGAATCGGGGGAGGGGAAGAATCGGGGGAGGGGAAGAATCGGGGGAGGGGAAGAATCGGGGGAGGGGAAGAATCGGGGGAGGGGAAGAATCGGGGGAGGGGAAGAATCGGGGGAGGGGAAGAATCGGGGGAGGGGAAGAATCGGGGGAGGGGAAGAATCGGGGGAGGGGAAGAATCGGGGGAGGGGAAGAATCGGGGGAGGGGAAGAATCGGGGGAGGGGAAGAATCGGGGGAGGGGAAGAATCGGGGGAGGGGAAGAATCGGGGGAGGGGAAGAATCGGGGGAGGGGAAGAATCGGGGGAGGGGAAGAATCGGGGGAGGGGAAGAATCGGGGGAGGGGAAGAATCGGGGGAGGGGAAGAATCGGGGGAGGGGAAGAATCGGGGGAGGGGAAGAATCGGGGGAGGGGAAGAATCGGGGGAGGGGAAGAATCGGGGGAGGGGAAGAATCGGGGGAGGGGAAGAATCGGGGGAGGGGAAGAATCGGGGGAGGGGAAGAATCGGGGGAGGGGAAGAATCGGGGGAGGGGAAGAATCGGGGGAGGGGAAGAATCGGGGGAGGGGAAGAATCGGGGGAGGGGAAGAATCGGGGGAGGGGAAGAATCGGGGGAGGGGAAGAATCGGGGGAGGGGAAGAATCGGGGGAGGGGAAGAATCGGGGGAGGGGAAGAATCGGGGGAGGGGAAGAATCGGGGGAGGGGAAGAATCGGGGGAGGGGAAGAATCGGGGGAGGGGAAGAATCGGGGGAGGGGAAGAATCGGGGAGGGGAAGAATCGGGGGAGGGGAAGAATCGGGGGAGGGGAAGAATCGGGGGAGGGGAAGAATCGGGGGAGGGGAAGAATCGGGGGAGGGGAAGAATCGGGGGAGGGGAAGAATCGGGGGAGGGGAAGGGGGAAGAATCGGGGGAGGGGAAGGGGGAAGAATCGGGGGGGGGGGTGTGGTGGAAGAGAGTCGGGGGGGGTGGTGGAAGAGAGTCGGGGGGGGTGGAGGAAGAGAGTCGGGGCGGGGGGGGTGGAGAGAGGCCGGGGGGGGGGGTGGAGAGAGGCGGGGGGGGGTGGAGGAGAGAGGCGGGGGGGGGGGGGTGGAGAGAGGCGGGGGGGGGGTGGAGAGAGGCCGGGGGGGGGGGGTGGAGAGAGGCCGGGGGGGGGGGGGGGGTGGAGAGAGGCCGGGGGGGGGGGGGGTGGAGAGAGGCCGGGGGGGGGGTGGAGAGAGGCCGGGGGGGGGTGTGGAGAGAGGCCGGGGGGGGGGGGTGGAGAGAGGCCGGGGGGGGGGTGGAGAGAGGCCGGGGGGGGGGGGGGGTGGAGAGAGGCCGGGGGGGGGGGGTGGAGAGAGGCCGGGGGGGGGTGGAGAGAGGCCGGGGGGGGGGGGTGGGGGGGGTGGAGAGAGGCCGGGGGGGGGGGGGTGGAGAGAGGCGGGCGGGGGGGGGTGGAGAGAGGCGGGGGGGGGGGTGGAGATACTCGGGGGGGGGGGGAGATACTCGGGGGGGGGGGGGAGATACTCGGGGGGGGGGGAGATACTCGGGGGGGGGGGGGAGATACTCGGGGGGGGAGATACTCGGGGGGGGGGGAGATAATCGGGGGGGGGGAGATACTCGGGGGGGGGGAGATACTCGGGGGGGGGGGAGATACTCGGGGGGGGAGATACTCGGGGGGGGGGGGAGATACTCGGGGGGGGGGGGGAGATACTCGGGGGGGGGGGGAGATACTCGGGGGGGGGGGGAGATACTCGGGGGGGGGGGGGGAGATACTCGGGGGGGGGGGGAGATACTCGGGGGGGGGGGAGATACTCGGGGGGGGGAAGATACTCGGGGGGGGGAAGATACTCGGGGGGGGGAAGATACTCGGGGGGGGGGGGAAGATACTCGGGGGGGGGGGGGAGATACTCGGGGGGGGGGGGGGAGATACTCGGGGGGGGGGGGGGGAGATACTCGGGGGGGGGGAGATACTCGGGGGGGGGAGATACTCGGGGGGGGGAGATACTCGGGGGGGGGAGATACTCGGGGGGGGGAGATACTCGGGGGGGGGGGGGAGATACTCGGGGGGGGAGATACTCGGGGGGGGGAAGATACTCGGGGGGGGGGAAGATACTCGGGGGGGGGGAAGATACTCGGGGGGGGGGAAGATACTCGGGGGGGGGGAAGATACTCGGGGGGGGGGAAGATACTCGGGGGGGGGGGGGGGAGATACTCGGGGGGGGGGGAGATACTCGGGGGGGGGGGAGATACTCGGGGGGGGGGGAGATACTCGGGGGGGGGAGATACTCGGGGGGGGGGGGGAGATACTCGGGGGGGGGGGAGATACTCGGGGGGGGGGGGGGAGATACTCGGGGGGGGGGAGATACTCGGGGGGGGGGAGATACTCGGGGGGGGGGGAGATACTCGGGGGGGGAGATACTCGGGGGGGGGTGGAGATACTCGGGGGGGGGGAGATACTCGGGGGGGGGGGGGGAGATACTCGGGGGGGGAGATACTCGGGGGGGGGAGATACTCGGGGGGGAGATACTCGGGGGGGGGAGATACTCGGGGGGGGGAGATACTCGGGGGGGGGAGATACTCGGGGGGGGAGATACTCGGGGGGGGAGATACTCGGGGGGGGGAGATACTCGGGGGGGAGATACTCGGGTGGGGAGATACTCGGGGGGGGGAGATACTCGGGGGGGGGGAGATACTCGGGGGGGGGAGATACTCGGGGGGGGGAGATACTCGGGGGGGGAGATACTCGGGGGGGGGGAAGAGATACTCGGGGGGGGGGGGGGAGAGATACTCGGGGGGGGGGGGAGAGATACTCGGGGGGGGGGGAGAGATACTCGGGGGGGGGAAGAGATACTCGGGGGGGGGGGAAGAGATACTCGGGGGGGGGGGGAAGAGATACTCGGGGGGGGGGGGGGAGATACTCGGGGGGGGGGGGGAGATACTCGGGGGGGGGGGGGGAGATACTCGGGGGGGGGGGGGGAGATACTCGGGGGGGGGGGGGAGATACTCGGGGGGGGGGGGGAGATACTCGGGGGGGGGGGGGGAGATACTCGGGGGGGGGGGGAGATACTCGGGGGGGGGGGGGAGATACTCGGGGGGGGGGGGGGAGATACTCGGGGGGGGGGGGGAGATACTCGGGGGGGGGGGGGAGATACTCGGGGGGGGGGGGGAGATACTCGGGGGGGGGGGGGGAGATACTCGGGGGGGGGGGGGAGAGATACTCGGGGGGGGGAGATACTCGGGGGGGGGGGGAGATACTCGGGGGGGGGGGGAGATACTCGGGGGGGGGGGGGAGATACTCGGGGGGGGAGATACTCGGGGGGGGGAGATACTCGGGGGGGGGGGAGATACTCGGGGGGGGGGGTGAGACACTCGAGGGGGGGGGTGAGTTTTTTTTTGGGGGGGGGGCAGGCTGGGGTCTCACGGGGGAAACTGGGCCGCACACGCTGTAATCAGTCCCCCCCCCCCCCCGTGTCACGTGCTCCGACGGACCCCCCCTCCCCGCTCCCCCGCGGGCTGACGTTAAACCGGCGCAGGCAGTAAACAGCAGATTCGCCTTCACCCTATGAAGGATACCTCCCGGGCGGGGGTATGACTGAGAGCGGCAGCGAGCTCCAAACTCCAGTCCGAGGCTCCATCATGTGGGCCTCGTCTTCGCCCCCAGTCCAGCCCCGGCGGTGTTGGCGGCTGGAGCCCGGAGTGAACTCACGCACCTCCTTCTCCAGCTGCTGCTTCAGGTGGACCCCGGCCACCGTCCCCACTGTCAGCACGACGGAAATTCCGAGAACCACCTTAGACACCGTCGACATCCTGTGGCCTGGAAAACCCGGCCCGTCACCATAGAGACCAAGACACGGGCAGCCGAACACCGAGACCGAGATGCCAGGCCTGAAGGGCCGAGCGCAGAGATTGCCGATCCAAAAGCAAGGAGACATCATCACCATGGAAACCCTGGGCGCCAAGAACCAGGCCCCAGGCCCGAGCAGCAGCGCCAGAACGCGGCTGGCGTGGGATTTAACTTAACTGGCAAAAGAAACAGATGAAGGTTTACGTTTATTAAACATTTCTAGATTTTATGGCTACTTGGAAAACCACAATATGATTGGGCAAAGTTCACACTGTTTTAAGAAAAACAAATCATAATTTGCAAATCTTTGAGTACTTTGAGGGTGTGGGAGGAGGTTGTATTTTCAGAAAGCATTCGACAAGCTGTCACACCAGAGGATATTACACAAGTTTTGTCTCATGAAATGTAAGATTAGTTGACAAATAGAATACTGAGTGACAAGATAAGCTGCACAAGACGTATGAAGGCTGCAAGGGGATATAGACCAATTAAGCATAATGGTGTATGTTAATTGGACAAGTTGAGGAATAATTACTGAGACATTGGTAAATCTAACAACTGACTTATTGAATATAACAAAGACCTATATACATGACTGGGCGTTATCTGTCCAAGCCAGAAGCATTCTCCCTCTCAACTCTTGGTCATGTGTCTCTTATTATTATGGGTGGTGCTATTTACACAGTCCCACACATTAACCCTTTCAACCCTAATTCTGCCATCTTGCCTTTGTTCATATATATCTTTACATATTACCCCATCTCCTCCACCGCCCCCCGCCCTCCCAAGTCTGACTTCATAGATTTGATCAGTCAGGGCGCTTTATGGTTCTCCCTGATCATGTTCTTGTCCGACATGGAATTTCAGTAGTCTCTTGGAACGTTTTTCCTTGACTTGATTAGTCTCCATTGAGAGTTTTTGTATCTAGTTCTTGTTAATTTCTGACTCACATCTGCTTCTTCCAAATGTATGACTGATGGTTGTCTTTGAGGAATAGAGGTGAAATTTCTGTTTCTTATAGGGCCTTCTCTCAAGTTTTTAGGTGTACAGATCACCAACAGCCTGTCTTGGTCCCCCCCATGCCGACACTATAGTTAAGAAAGCCCACCAATGACTCTACTTTCTCAGAAGACTGAGGAAATTGGCATGTCAGCTATGACCCTCACCAACTTCTACAGATGCACTATAGAAAGCATTATTTCTGGTTGTATCACAGCTTGGTATGGAGCCTGCTCTACCCAAGACCGCAGGAAACTACAAAAGGTCGTGAATGTAGCCCAGTCCATCACGCAAATCAGCCTCCCATCCATTGACTCTATCTATAATTCCCGCTGCCTCAGAAAGGCAGCCAGCATAATTAAGGACCCCACGCACCTCGGACATACTCTCTTCCACCTCCTTCCGTCAGGAAAAAGATACCAAAGTTTGAGGTCATGTACCAACCGACTCAAGAACAGCTTCTTCCCTACTGCCATCAGACTTTTGAATGGACCTACCTCGTATTAAGTTGATCCTTTCTCTACACCTTGCTATAACTGTAACATTATATTCTGCAGTCTCTCCTTCCTTCCTTATGTACGGTAAGCATTGTTTGTACAGCATGCAAGAAACAATACTTTTACATACTAATACATCTGACAATAATTCAAATCAAATCAAAAACTTTTCAAATATGTAAATCTCTGTCTTCTGAAATAAGATGCCATCTGGACAATTACTCGCCTGCCTTGGTCTCTTACCTGGACCTCAACTTGATCCTTTTTTTTCTTTGCTGTTATATTTGTCTTGGCTACATGTCTCTTCACTGGATTTTGTAGTTAATCCTTCTCTGCATTACACATGTTTCCTACCTTTGACTGTTGAGTTCACCCTGGTTTCCTTGGATGATGTTTTCTGTCGTTCCTTACTTCTGTAGTGATGATTCCTTGCCGGCTTTTGTTCATGAACTCTTTGATAGTCCTGGACTTCTATCTTTGGAAGTAAGTGTTTAGGTAGAATGTGAAGCTGTAGGACGGCACGTGACTTGCCAATTTTTATACTCAATGCCCCGGCCAATGAAGGCAAGCATGCCGTATGCCTTTTTAAAAAAAATCATTTTCTTCTGACTATTTATTTAGAAGTTACAAAATCTCTGTAGCTAAACCCAACGTGAATGTGACTCCTTTACACAAAAGAAAGATTGTCAGAATCTGACACAGACACAATTCTTTTCACGGTTTCTTTATTCCCAATAACCTTCCCAGCTTCTCTTGTCCTCGGTTTGCTCTGGCCACTCCACGGCCCCGCCCACCAAACACACCTCTGCCAGCACCACCACCAGCTCTTCGCCCTGTCTATTGTTTTTGGAGGCCACGACCTCTGCCCTATAACATCACCTCTCCTTTCACCATGTCAATGATTTCATCAGGGATGCGGAGATATTTAATGGTGCTGCCACAAATGTAACATTCCGGCATCTCCCAGAACTTGTCCCCATCCCAGCACGGTCCTCCAGCATCCCACTATTATGGGCCAGGGCTTAGAAACTCCAAAAGTGTATTATGAAGTTCACCTGACCTGCAACCTTTTTGTTGAATTTGGCGAGGATGAGCACAAAAGTCTTCACTGCAGGTGCGATTCATCAGACTTATAAACACTTGATCAGGTTGCCCCTCAATCTTCTCTGCTCCAGCAAAAAGAATCCAAGCCTATCCAACCTCTCGAAGAAGCTTGTCTTTCGGGAATTGTGGGAGGAAACCCACGCAGAAACGGAGAGAACGTTCAGACTCCGCAGTTAACCTCAGCCAGTAGGGGGATTGAACCCACTCTGCTGGCCTCGCTCTGCATCAGCTAACCAGCAAATTGAGCTAAACCGTGGCCCCCAACAATGAGTGGCCCTTACGGGGACCACAAGGAGAGGGTGTAATGGGCAGTGTCCATTAGGAATGCTGATGTCGGAGACTTCCGGTTGCGGCTATGCAGAGCTAAGTCACACGTTCGGCAGCTCCCGCTTGGAACGGGCTTTTGGGCTCTTTTCAGGGCCCCCAACGGCATTTTTACGACATCTCCCGGTGTGGGAAGAAGATTGCAATATTCCCCCGACAGTGTATGGCTTGGACCAGGAGCGGGGCGACTAAAAAAGTGGTGGTGAACCCAAAGAAAGTGCGAGGGAAGAAGAGCAAGATGGCGGCGGGCGGGGACCAGGCCGCGTGGATGCAGTGGGCGCAGGAGCAGCAGGAGGTTATCCAGCGCTGCTTCAGGGAGATTAAAGCGGGCCTGCTGGAGCCGATGAAGGCTTCTATCGACAAGCTGCTGGAGACCCAGACGGCCCAGGGGGTGGCGATCCGCGAGGTCCGACAAAAGATCTCCGACAACGAGGACGAGATCTTAGGCCTTGAGGTAAAGGTGGAGGCGCATGAGGCGCTCCACAAGAAATAGCAGGAACGGTTCAAGGAGGAAGAATTTGCGGATCCTGGGCCTCCCGGAGGGGCTGGAGGGGTCGGACGTGGGGGCCTATGTGGTCACCATGTTAAACTCGCTGATGGGAGCGGGGTCCTTCCAGGGGCCCCTGGAGCTGGAAGGGGCCCATAGAGTGCTGGCGAGGAGGCCCAAGGCTAACGAGCCGCCGCAGGCGGTGCTGGTGCGGTTTCATCGGTTTGCTGATCGGGAGTGCGTGCTCAGGTGGGCCAAGAAAGAGAGGAGCAGCAGGTGGGAGAATGCAGAGGTTCGAATATATCAGGACTGGAGTGCGGAGGTGGCGAAGAAGAGGGCCGGGTACAACCGGGTGAAGGCGGTGCTGCACCGGAAGGGGGTGAAGTTTGGCCTGCTGCAACCAGCGCGATTGTGGGTCACCAACAAGGACCGGCACCATTATTTTGAGTCCCCGGGGGAGGCGTGGGCCTTTGTTCAGGCCGAGAAGCTGGACACAAACTGAGGGTCGGGATGGGTGGTCGGGGATTGCTGTTGGTGTGTTACATTTTGAGGGGGGGTTCTTTGCTCTTGTTTCTTTTTTGTTCGGTGTGGGTGGTTAGGGTGGGTTGGGCACTGTTTTGGTTGGGTCTGTCGGGTGGGCTCTTGGAGGGGGGTAAGTAAATGGAGTAGGGGTGGATGGCCGGTAGGGGGGATGGCCGGTAGGGGGGATGGCCGCTAGGGGGGATGGGGCCCTGCGGGGGAGGGTAGGCCCGAGTCGGGGATGAGGGGACTTGGCCTGTAAAAGGAGCTGCGTCAGAGGTGGTGGGGCCGGGCAGGTGGAAAGCACGGGCTTTTTCCCGCACTGAAGGCTGGAGGGGGCGGGCCCGTGGCGGGGAAGCGAGGGTTGTTTCCCGCGCTTGGGATGGAAGGGGGAGGCGGAGAGCCTGCTGATGGGTAATGGAGGAGGGGTATGTCCCACAATGGGAGGAGTTGAAGGAGAGGCGGGAGTGGCCGGGGTCAGCAGGGGCATGGTAGCATGGTGGTTAGTACAATTGCTTCACAGCTCCAGGGTCCCAGGTTCGATTCCCGGCTTGGGCCACTGTCTGTGCGGACTCTGCACGTTCTCCCCGTGTGTGCGTGGGTTTCCTCCGGGTGCTCCGGTTTCCTCCCACAGGCCATAGATGTGCAGGTTAGGTGGATTGGTCATGCTAAATTGCCCTTAGTGTTTAGTCTTAGTGTGGGCTTGGATAGGGTGCTCTTTCAAAGAGCCGGTGCAGACTCGATGGGCCGAATGGTCTCCTTCTGCACTGTAAATTCTATGATTCTATGATGACTTGCGGGAGTGCAATGGGGGGAGCAAAGCAGCTAGGAGGGGTCCTAGCTGGGGGTGGGGGGGGGGGGGAGGAACCAGGTTGAAGCTGGTATGGTCAAGGGGGAGCTGGAACGAGTGGGTGGGTGGGTGGGGGGGGAACCGGGTTGCAGCTGGTATGGTCAAGAGGGAGCTGGAGCGAGTAGAGGGGGTTGGGACGGGGGTCTGCCGCTGTGGGGAACGGGCCGCGCGTGGGGTGCGGCTGCGTGGTTGGCCGAGGAGGGGTTATGGCTAGTCGGCGGTGGAGGGGGGCGGGTAGCCCCATGATCCGGCTGATAACCTGGAATGTAAGGGGACTGAACGGGCCGGTCAAGCGGGCCCGGGTGTTCGCGCACCTGAAGGGGCTGAAGGTGGATGTGGTCATGCTCCAGGAGACACACCTGAAGGTGGCCGACCAGGTAAGATTGATGAAGGGGTGGGTAGGTCAGATGTTTCATTCGGGGCTGGATGCCAAAAATCGGGGGGGTGGCGATCTTGGTGGGAAAGAGAGTGTTCTTCGAGGCGTCGAGCATTGTGACAGATAATGGCAGCAGGTACGTAGTGGTAAGCTGCAAGGGGAGAGGGTGGTGCTGTTCAACGTGTACCCCCCGAACTGGGACGATGCGGGTTTTATGCAGCGCATGTTGGGTCGGATTCCGGACTTGGAAGTGGGGGGCCTGATAATGGGGGGGGACATAAACACGGTGCTGGATCCGGCACTGGATCGCTCCAGGTCTAGGACAGGTAGGAAGCCAGCGGCGGCTAAAGTGCTGAGAGGGTTTATGGACCAGATGGGAGGGGTGGACCCTTGGAGATTTGCAAGGGAGGGGGCTAGGGAATTTTCATTCTTCTCGCATGTTCAGAAGGCTTATTCCCGGATCGACTTTTTCATTATGAGTAGGGCGCTGATAGCAAGAGTAGAGGATACCGAGTACTCGGCGATAGCCATTTTGGATCACGCCCCGCATTGGGTAGGCCTAGAGCTGGGGGTGGAGACCAGCGCCCGTTGTGGTGCTTGGAGGTGGGGCTGTTGGCGGACGAGGAGGTGAGTGAGCGGGTCCGAGGAAGCATAGAGAGATACCTGGAGGCTAACGACAACGGGGAGGTCCGAGTGGGGATGGTATGGGAGGCGCTGAAGGCGGTGGTTAGGGGAGAGCGGATCTCCATTAGGGCCCACAAGGAGAGGACAGAGCAGAGGGAGAGGCTGGTGGGGGAGATGGTGAGGGTAGACAGGAGGTATGCAGAGGTGCCGGAGAAGGGACTGTTGAGGGAGAGGCATAGCCTCCAGGCCGAATTCGACCTGTTGACCACCAGGAAGGAGGAGGTGCAGTGGAGGAAGGCCCAGGGGGCGATTTATGAGTATGGGGAAAAGGCAAGTCGGATGCTGGCGCATCAGCTTCGGAAGCGGGACGCAGCTAGGGAGATCGGGGGAGTTAAGGATAGGGGAGGCAGTGTGGTGCGGAGTGGGGTTGGCATCAATGGGGTCTTCAGGGATTTTTATGAGGAACTGTATCGGTCCGAGCCCCCACTGGAGGAGGGAGGGATGGGCCGCTTTCTGGACCAATTGAGGTTTCCGAAGGTGGAGGAGGGACTGCTGGCGGGATTGGGCTGGAGGAGCTGGCCAAAGGGATAGGGAGCATGCAGGCGGGGAAGGCACCAGGGCTGGACGGTTTCCCGGTCGAATTCTATAAAAAATATATGGACCTGTTGGGCCCGTTGCTAGTTAGGACCTTCAATGAGGCAAGGGAGGGGGCGGCTTTACCCCCGACGATGTCCTGGGCACTGATCTCCTTGATCCTGAAGCGGGACAAGGATCCCCTACAGTGTGTGTCTTACAGGCCGATTTCGTTGTTAAACCTAGGCCAAGGTGCTGGCGAAGGTCTTAGCCATGAGAATTGAGGATTGTGTGCTGCAGGTGATCCACGAAGACCAGGCGGGGTTCGTGAAGGGGAGGCAGTTGAACGCGAATGTGCGGAGGCTCCTGAACGTTATTATGATGCCGGCGGGGGAGGCCAAGATAGTGGTGGCGATGGACGCTGAGAAGGCCTTCGATAGGGTCGAGTGGGGGTACTTGTGGAAGGTGCTGAAGAGGTTCGGGTTTGGGGAGGGGTTTGTCAGGTGGGTTAGGCTGTTGTACGAGGTCCCGCTGGCGAGTGTGGCCACGAAGAAGAGGAGGTCTGAGTACTTTCGTTTGCATCGAGGGACGAGGCAGGTCTGTCCCCTGTCCCCCCTGCTCTTCGCACTAGCGATTGAACCCCCAGCTATGGCACTGAGGGAGTCGAGGAACTGGAGGGGGTTGGTGCGGGGTGGGGAGGAGCATAGGGTGTCGCTCTATGCGGACGACTTGCTGCTATATGTGGCTGACCCGGTGGGGGGAATGCCGGAGGTAATGAGGATCCTCAGGGAGTTCGGGGATTTCTCAGGGTACAAGCTCAACATGGGGAAGAGCAAGTTGTTTGTGGTTCACCCAGGGGACCAGGAGAGGGGGATTGGCGAGCTCCCACTAAAAAGGGTGGAGAGGAACTTCAGGTATTTGGGGGTCCAGGAGTTGGGGTCCCTGCATAGACTTAATTTCACGAGGCTAGTGGAGCAAATGGAGGAGGCGTTGAAGAGGTGGGACACGTTGCCGCTGTCCCTGGCGGGTAGGGTACAATCAGTTAAGATGACGGTGCTCCCAAGGTTTTTGTTCCTGTTCCAGTGCCTCCCCATTCTTATCCCGAAGGCCTTCTTTAGGCGGGTCAACAGGAGCATAACGGGGTTTGTGTGGGCGCGAGGGACTCCGAGGGTGAGAAGGGTGTTCCTGGAGCGGAGTAGGGATGGGGGGGGGCTGGCACTGCCCAACCTCTGTGGGTACTACTGGGCCGCCAATGCGACGATGGTGCACAAGTGGGTGATAGAGGGGGAGGGGGCTGCATGGAAGAGGCTGGAGACGGCATCTTGTGAGGGTACGAGTCTGGAGGCGCTGGCAATGGTGCCACTGCCGCTCCCTCCAATGAGGTATACCACGAGCCCGGTAATGGCGGCTACCCTCAAACTCTGGGGGCAGTGGAGGCGGCACAGGGGGAAAGTGGGGGCCTCGGTGTGGACCACAATACGGGGGAACCACCGGTTTGTCCCAGGGGGAATAGATGGAGGGTTTTCGGGGTGGCACAGGGCAGGGATAAGAAGTTTGGGGGACCTGTTTGTGGATGGGAAGTTCGCGAGCCTGGGTGAGCAGGAGGAGAAGTATGGGCTCCCCCCGGGGAACACCTTTAGGTATTTCCAGGTAAGGGCGTTTGCCAGGCGGCAAGTGGTGGAATTCCCGCGGCTGCTGCCATGCACAGTACAGGACAGGGTGCTCGTGGGGGGGGGGGGGGGGGGTTGGGGAGGGGAAGATCTTGGCAAAGTACCAGGTGATGCAGGAGGATGAGGAGGCCTCGGTGGTGGAGTTGAAAGGTAAGTGGGAGGAGGAGTTGGGGGAGGAGGGGACGTGGGCAGATGCCCTTGGGAGGGTGAACTCTTCCTCTTCGTACTCGAGGCTCAGCCTCATACAGTTTAAGGTGCTGCACAGGGCACACATGACCGGGACAAGGATGAGCCGGTTCTTTGGGGATGAGGACAGGTGTGTTAGGTGCTCAGGGAGCCCAGCAAATCACACCCATATGTTCTGGGCATGCCCAGCGCTGGAGGAATTTTGGAAGGGCGTAGCGAGGACGGTGTCGAGGGTGGTAGGATCCAGGGTCAAACCGGGCTGGGGGCTCGCAATATTTGGGGTTCCAGGGGAGCCGGGAGTGCAGGAGGCGAAAGAGGCCGGTATTCTGGTCTTTGCGTCCCTGGTAGCCCGGCGAAGGATTCTTCTTCAGTGGAAGGATGCAAGGCCCCCAAGCGTGGAATCCTGGATCAACGATATGGCGGGGTTCATTAAATTGGAGAGGGTGAAATTCGCCTTGAGAGGGTCGGTACAAGGGTTCTTTAGGTGGTGGCAACCGTTCTTGGACTTCCAGGCAGAACGATAGACAATGGTCAGCAGCAGCAGCAACCGGGGGGGGGGGGGGGGGTTCTATTTTATTTTTGTTTGTTTACACTGGGGGATCTGAGGGGGTGTATATATGTGCTACGTTTGCTTTGTGTTAATTCGGGGTGTTAATTTATTATTTATGTATAGGGGGGCACGGGGGTTTTATTTTGTTCTGTATTTAATTCTGTTGGGTTCCTTTTTCATTTTGTTGTTGATATTTTGTGAAAACCTCAAATTATTTTTAAAAGAAAGGAATGCTCATGTCAAAATTCATAACAGATAATATTTTTAAAAGGACAAAAGCTCCTTGTTTAAACCTGGAGGTTGAATACAGCGGCAATTACAACTGCCCCTCAGCTGTGCAGCCACCCTCCCCATAGGTGGGTGGGGGCTCTCCTGGGTTTTTTTGGGGGGGAGGGCTCTCCCAGGTTTTTTTTGGGGGGGAGGGCTCTCCCGGGTTTGTGGGGGTCTCTCCCAGGTGTTTTTCGGTGGGGGTCTCTCCCGGGTTGGGGGGGGCTCTCCCGGGTTTTTGTTTGGGGGGGGGGCTCTCCCGGGTTTTTGTTTCGGCGGGGGCTCCCCGGGTTGTGGGGGGGGGGGTTCTGCCGTATGCCTTCTTGACTACCTTCTCCACCTATGTTGCCCCTTTCAGTGACCTGTGGACCTCTACACCTAGATCTCTCTGACTTTCAATACTCTTGAGGGTTCTACCATTCACTGCATATTCCCTACCTGCATTAGACCTTCCAAAATGCATTACCTCACATTTGGCCGGATTAAACTCCATCTGCCATCTCGCCGCCCAAGTCTCTAAACGATCTAAATCCTTGCTGCATCCTCTGCCAGTCCTCATCGTTATCCGCAATTCCACCAACCTTTGTGTCGTCCCCAAACTTACTAATCAGGCCAGTTACATTTTCCTCCAAATCATTGATATATGCTACGAACAGCAAAGGTCCCAGCACTGATCCCTGCGGAACACCACTAGTCACAGCCCTCCAATCAGAAAGCACCCTTCCATTGCTACTCCCTGCCTTCTATGATCTAGCCAGTTCTGTATCCATCTTGCCAACTCACCTCTGATCCCGTGTGACTTCACCTTTTGTACCAGTCTGCCATGGGGGACCTTGTCAAAGGCTTTACTGAAGTCCATGTAGACAACATCCACTGCCCTACCTGCATCAATCATCTTTGTGACCTCCTCAAAAAACTCTTATCAGGTTAGTAAGACACGACCTCCCCTTCACAAAACCGTGCTGCCTCTCGCTAATATGACCCCTTGCTTCCAAATGGGAGTAGATCCTGTCTCAAAGAATTCTCTCCAGTAATTTCCCTACCACTAATGTAAGGCTCATGGCCTGTAGTTCCCTGGATTATCCTTGCTACCCTTCTTAAACAAAGGAACAACATTAGCTATTCTCCAGTCCTCCGGGGCATAACCTGAAGACAGTGGGGATCCAAAGATTTCTGTCAAGACCTCAACAATTTCCTCTCGTGCCTCATTCAGTATTCTTGAGTAGATCCCATCAGGCCCTGGGGACTTATCCACCGTAATATTTTTCAAGACACCCAACACCCCGTCTTTTTGGATCCCAGTGTGACCCAGGTTATCTACACACTCTTCTCCAGACCCAACATCCACCAATTCCTTCTCTTTGGTGAATGCTGATGCAAAGTATTAATTTAGTACCTCGCCCATTTCCTCTGGCTCCACATATAGATTCCCTCCCCTGTCCTTCAGTGGGCCAACCCTTTCCCTGGCTACCCTCTTGCTTTTTATGTACTTGTAAAAAGCCTTGGGATTTTCCTTAACCCTATTTGCCAATTACTTTTCTTGACCCCTTTTAGCCCTCCTGACTCCTTGCTTAAGTTCCTTCCTACTTTCCTTATATTCCACACAGGCTTTATCTGTTCACAGCCTTCTAGCCCTGACAAATGCCTCCTTTTTCTTTTTGACGAGGCCTACAATATCCCTCGTTATCCAAGGATCCCGAAATTTGCCATATTTATCCTTCTTCCTCACAGGAACATGCTGGTCCTGAATTCCTTTCAACTGACATTTGAAAGCCTCCCACATGTCAGATGTTGATTTGCCCTCAAACATCCACTCCCAATCTATGTTCTTCAGTTCCCGCCTAATATTGTTACAATTAGCCTTCCCCCAATTTAGCACATTCACCCGAGGACCACTCTTATCCTTGTCCACCAGCACTTTAAAACTTACTGAATTGTGGTCACAGTTCCCGAAATGCTCCCTTACTGAAACTTCTACCAAGTGGCCGGGCTCATTCCCCAATACCAGGTCCAGTACAGCCCCATCCCTAGTTGGACTATCTACATATTGTTTTAAGAAGCCGTCCTGGATGCTCCTTATAAACTCTGCCCCGTCCAAGCCCCCAGCACTAAGTGAGTCCCAGTCAATATTGGGGAAGTTAAAGTCTCCCATCACAACAACCCTGTTGCTTTTACTCCTTTCCAAAATCTGTCTACCTATCAGCTCCTCTATCTCCCGCT
Source organism: Scyliorhinus torazame (assembly GCF_047496885.1). Taxonomy (NCBI): domain Eukaryota; kingdom Metazoa; phylum Chordata; class Chondrichthyes; order Carcharhiniformes; family Scyliorhinidae; genus Scyliorhinus; species Scyliorhinus torazame. The sequence goes on from NC_092707.1 coordinate 243,411,501, forward strand.
GGCTGTTGGGAGGCCTGTAGTAAACCCCCAACATTGTGACTGCACCCTTCTTATTCCTGATCTCTACCCGTATAGCCTCGCTGCCCTCTGAGGTGTCCTCCCGCAGTACAGCTCTGATATTCTCCCTAACCAGTAGCGTAACTCCACCCCTTTTACCTCCCCCTCTATCCCGTCTGAAACATCTAAATCCTGGAATGTTTAGCTGCCAATCCTGTCCTTCCCTCACGCAGGTCTCTGTAATGGCAACAACATCATAGTTCCAAGTACTAATCCAAGCTCTAAGTTCATCTGCCTTATCCGTTATACTTCTTACATTAAAACATATGCACTTCAGGCACCAGTCCTGATGTTTTCAGCAACATCGCCCTGTCTGCTCTTCCTCAGAGCCATAGTGGCCCTATTTCCTAGTTCTCCCTCAATATTTTCACCTTTCACCATTTCATTAATGATAAGATATCATTAATCTTGTATTAATCCATACTAGCAGTATGGAGTATTCAACCAGTCTGTAAAGGTCATTGATAATAGCAGGTTCATCTGGTTTTTGGACCCTTTTGTTGAATTTGGCACTTTTCAGTATCTTCTTGTTCCTCAAGTTGAAATAATTATCCAAGACTTTTAAGACTTCTTCAAACTTATCTGAGGTCTCATTGACGCCTTATCTTGCAGTAATATTATTTGCCTTTGTTCCAATGGTGTAAAGTAATATATTGACTTGATCAGCATCAGATTTAGTGTCCAACCCTGAAGTAATACGGAACCTCAAGAATCATTTTCTCCAAAGTATCCAATTCTGAGTTTGATTTGGTCCTTCCATATGTCAATCTCTCAAGCAATGGAAATGTTTAATCCATGGCATCTCTAAGCTTCGAGGTGGTGTCTTAATTTTCAAACTTTTTTCTGCAGTGAGTGCAGTTTTCCTATGCAGATCAGCCTCTTCCTGAGAACTGCTGCAGTTGCTGTCTTTTTTAGGTATATGATTTTTAAACACTGCAAAGCCTTTAAAACCCATTGCTTTAAGTTATTGCTATGCTCTCCATTCCTCCACAAGTATTGCAGCAATTTGTTTCTGTTTGCTGCCTCGCTGTCACCACGTGTAATGGCAATGACCTCTGAGTTGAACTGCGGGGCGTATCAAAATGCGCACTTGCCCAATGCTGCATGCCTGGTGTGCTATTAAAAGCATATTTTCTACCCTTTTTAAGGGTTGCTCTCCATTTCTACGACCTTTGCTTGATTCTCCGACTCTAGGATGGATCGGGATTTTCTTTACGGATCACTGTTGTGGTGCACAGTGATTTTTTTTTTACTCTTCCTGCCTCACTCACCTGATGAAGGAGCTACGCTTCAAAAGCTAGTGATTCCAAAAAATCCTGTTGGACTTTAATCTGGTGTTGTAAGACTTGTTACTGTGCCCACCCCAGTCCACATCATGCCTCCACTTGGTGTATGGAGCAGCTTTTGGAGCTCTCAAATTGTCTTACCAAGTTCTGCAATTTTGGCACCACTTTTCCAGGGCAAACTTGCAAACGTCTTTGAAGCAGACTTTGTGATTTGGGGGTCTTTCACATCTGCCATCAACACAGCCACCATGTTGTATGTTGGTTGGCCTGGCTGAGAAATCATCACTGAGACATAGGTATGTCTAACAATAACTAATTTATTGGCTATAACAGAACTATACACAAGACTGTGTTACCTTGTCTAAATTAGAAATATTCTCCCTCTGGACTCTTGGTCATGTATCTCTTACATCATCATTATGGGCAGCACTGTTTACAAAGTCCCCCACATTAACCCTTTCAACCTTAATACTACAATGTGAAGAATGGATAAGCAGAATAATTTTTAAAACAATTAACTAGTATGTGCAAGGGCAGCATGGTAGCATAGCTGCTTCACAGCTCCAGGATCCCAGGTTTGATTCCTGGCTGGGTCACTGTCCGTGCGGAGTTTGCACATTCTCCCCGTGTCTGCGTGGGTTTCCTCCGGGTGCTCCGGTTTCCTCCCACAGTCCAAAGATGTGCGGGTTAGGTGGATTGGCCATTATAAATTGCCCTTAGTGTCCAAAAATTGTTAAGTATGGGTTACTGGGTTACGGGGATAGGGTAGATACGTGGGCTTCAGTAGGGTGCTCTTTGCACCCCCCCCCCCCTACCCATTTCCGAATCATGGATATGTTCATGCCCAGTAATAGCTGCAGAAGTTCGGCAGCCCCCCCCCCCCCCCCCCGACTGCGCTCTAAGAACAGTCTTTTAACTCGCGGGGTCTTGTTTGCCCACACAAATCCCGTGATAATCCTGTTCACTCGCTTGAAGAAGGACTTGGGGATGAGGATGGGAACGCACTGGAAGACGAACAAGAACCTGGGGAGGACCGTCATCTTCACGGACAAATCAGAAAATGTTAACATTCAGGTACAGTAAGCCATTAGGAAGGCAAATTATATTTATTGCAAGAGTGTTGGAGTACAAGGGTGAAGAAATCTGGCTGCAATTATATAGGGCTTTGATAAGAACCTACCTGTAATACTGTGCACATTACTGGTCTCCTTTCCTCAGGAAAGCTATATTTGACTTACAGGGGTGCAATAAATGTTCACTAGATTGGTGAGGAAAGATTGAGCAGAATGGGCGACATTCTTTGAAGTTTAGTAGAATGAGATGTGATCTCATTGAAACGTATACAATTCTTAACGGGCTCGATAGGGTAGATGCTGAGAGACTGCTTCCCCTGCCTGGAGAGTTTAGACCTTGGATTAATTGTCTTAAAATAAGGAGTCAGCCATTTAGGACTGAGAATGGGAGAAATCTCTTCACACAAACAGTTGTGAATCTTGGAATTCTCCATCCCAGATGGCTGTGGATGTTCAGACGATGAGTATGTTCAAGACTGTGATTAATAGATTTTTGGGCACTAAGGAAATCTAGGGATATAATAGGGTTGGCAAGTGAAATAAATGTAGAAGTTCAGCTATGATCATAGTGAATGATGGAGTAGGCTTGAGGCACCATAAGGCCGACTTCAGTTCCTATTTCTTAACGTTCTTATGTTGTGATCTGGAACTTACTTCCTGAAAGAGTGGTGGAAACAAATTCAATCGTAACTTTCAAAAGGGAAAAAAATATAGAGCTATGGGGATATGTAGGAAGTGGGATCAATTGGATAAGTTTATCAAAGCGTTGATACTGGCATGATAAGCTGAATGGCCTCCTGTACTTTATGATTCAATTAGGGTGTAAGGGAGGAGTGGCACCTCTCACCGGCAGGCTCACCACACTCTCTGGATTGGCTCATCCTGTACTGGTCCTCATTTCACACAGTTCACACCTGTGTTTCCAAGTAGTTGTTAGCGTGCAATAGTGGCCACACTCTGATGAATGACTTTGACAGGTGGGCTAAACCAGGTGAGGCTAAGCTGGTGGGTCTCCTACCCGTGGCAACTTAGGGATTTGTCTACCCTGGCATGTGAAGAGTGATCCTGGTGGACTAGTCCAATAAGACCAATGTTCTTGAAGGTGGGCTTCAGTGTCGGAGAATCTGTCAAATCCCCAGTCGTCTGGTCTCTTCATGCCACTGGTCCAGGGTTGTTCAGGAGGAGAAAGTGAGGCCACCGATGTGCAACTCACCCTCACTATGTTATAATTCAGATGCAAGTCATGCTAGTCATCTTTATTTCATTGGTCATCTATCTGTCACAAGCCCTGTTGGTGATGGGCAAGCAACATAGCAGCAGGTGTGGAATCACCTGCACACAGGTCACATGGGCTTTTTTCATTGGAAGGAAGCAGAAATGGAACTTTGCACCCCCTGAACAACTGAGCAGCTCTTTTCAGGACCACACGCTCACCTCCCTAGCATGGGGAAGGGAGGAGAATAAGTGCCCGAAAAATTGTCTGCTTCATCTCCCTGGTCAGCAGGGATCCCATCAATATAAGTCAATCTTCAAGAGAGAAAGTATAGATGGTGCTTAGACAATGCCACAGCTGACAGATCTGCAGGAAGAACTTCTCTTGTCAGTAGAGAGCTGGCGAGGTACAACATCCAGATCGCTGCCCTCAGTGAAACTAGTTATCAACAGGAAACGGAAGGAATAAATTGTTCGTTTTTGGAGTGTCAGGCGGTGACTAGTGGGGTCCCGCAGAGATCAATACTTTGGCCCCAGCTATTTACACTAATTCATCTTCCAACAGTGCGGTGAAATAGTATTCCCTGCCCTAGAAAGTCACCCAGAGCTTGGCGGGGTACATCATTCCGAACCGTACATTGTTCTTATAAAGGGCCGCCTTGGCTTTGTTAAATTCCGCCGGGCGCTTGGCCAGGTCTGCCCCAATGTCCTGGTACACACAGATCAAGTGTCCCTCCCATTTACAGGACCATGTGTGTCTTGCCCAGTTGAGGATCTTTTCCCGATGTTGGTACCTGTGCAGTTTCGCGATGATGGCCCAACAGCTTCTCCCCGGCCTTGGGCTTTGGCCGGCGTGACCGGTGATCTCTGACCACTTCTGGGGGTTTAGGGAAGCTTTCCCCTCCAACCAGTCTGCCCGGCATCTGGGCCAGGTACTCTGTAAGGTGCCCTCTGGTAGGCTCACAATGTGGAGGTTTTGACGGCGTAATCGATTCTCTTGGTCCTCGACCTTAGTGTCCCTTGCGCCGCCACCAACCTTGCCATCTCTGTCTCCGATGAAGCCATCCGCTCGCTCTGGTCGGTCACCTCCTTCGTCTCTAACCACAGTTCCGTCTTTTCCAGTGCTGCTTGCAGGGTGACCAGCGCCTCTGCTACTGACACTTTCATTATCGCCATCATTTCCAGTTTGAGGCATCCTTGAGCTCTTGGAGTTCCTGTGTTAGGAATTCCCTCCATTCGTTCATTGGGAGGTAGCCTGGATATGTTCCGGCAGTCCATCCCGTTTGGATGTGGCTGGGATCTCGTCACCCCATGTGTTCGCCATCGCCTCAGTCTTTCTCTCCGGCTTTTACTGCCTCTGCCATCTCTTCGGCTCCTCAGGTTGTTGTTGCTTGGCATGTTTCTTTCATGGTGGTGGGTTGGAGGAAAGTTGGGGGGGTTTAGCGAGCTATTTGGGCTTAAAAGTGCCTAATTTCAAGTTTCCAGGAGGAGAGCCACCTTTCGTACGTCCACTCCACACATCTCTGTCATCGGAATTTCAATCCCCACAGTTACTGTAATAAAGATCTTGTATGATTGAAATGTCCAAAAAAGTCAAGGAAAAGAAGGTTGAGAGCAGACGCTCATCAACGGAGTTTGAGGCCTCTTGGAGCTCCTCGGCAGGTAAAACGACAGATTCCGGTTCTGGTGCTCCACTCCACTAACAGCCAAGGTGTTTCCTCGTACTTTGGCAAAGGAATTCGAAAAGCTCCGACATATTGTGTCGGAAGGCCTCAGGAAATCAACCGAAGAAGCCTTGGCCTCATTCGAGTGGCTCTGGGGTAAATTAGTCAGACCGTGGAAGCCCAGGCAGCCACGATGAAAGATATGGAAATGGCCCTGTCGGACCACAGCAATCGGATAACCTCGCTGGAATTGGAGCTGTCTTTGTTGGTCAAGGCAAATAAATCATGAGGGTCAAGCCAAATGATTTAGAAAATATGTCCAGGAGGCAAAATATTCGAGTTGTGGGGCTGCCAGAGGGATTGAAAGGCCCAACGTCCACTTTTCGAGTACTTTACAACATGTTTGGTAAGATTTTTTAAAATATAAGTTTAAAGTGCCCAATTCATTTTTTTTCCAATTAAGGGGCAAGTTAGTGTGGCCAATCCACCTACCCTGCACATCTTTGGGTTGTGGGGGCGAAACCCACGCAGACACGGGGAGAATGTGCTAACTCCACACGGACAGTGACCCAGAGCCGGGATCGAACCTGGGACATTGGCGCAGTGAGGCAGCAGTGCTACCCACTGAGCCACCGTGCTGCCTTATGTTTGGTAAGATGATAGGTGAGGATGGATTCACTGCCTGCAGTGATAGTGAGGTTCCATAGCGTCAAGGAAATGGAGAGAGTTTTGAGATGGGCGAAGAAACAGTAACTTTAAGTAGGAAGGCGATTCCATCAGGTTCTAACAAGGCAGGGGCCGGAGCTGGAGAAGAAGGGGGCGATGTTCAGTGGAAACAGAGCCGTCCTGTATCAAAGGGCTTGTTCGTGTTTTTTCTTGTTCTTGTTGCGGTTGAATTCTTATAGTGCACAATCCGAAATCCAAACAAGATAATGTGGGGTTCTGTTTGTTATGATAATATATATCCTCCCTTTGCAGCGTACGGGATATTTTGTTGTTTATAGCTATTTTTTTAAATCTCCAGTCGTGAGCCTCACTGCTCAGAAGTTAGCTAATGGAGCTCGTTATAATAGTTTTTTAGATAATATGTTCAGAGTACTTGATTTGTTAGATGTAGACTTTTTTTGAAAATATTCTTTAAAAATAAATTTAGACTACCCAATTATTTTTTTTCCAATTAAGGGGAAATTTAGTGTGGCCAATCCACCTAACCCGCAAATCTTTAGGTTGTGGGGATGAAGCCCACGCAGACGTGGGGAGAATGTGCAAACTCCATACGGACAGTGACCCAGGGCTGGGATTTTTTGAAAATATTTTTCTTTGATTTTAAATATACAACACAACAAAATAGAACAACAAAAAACACCCAAACACACCCCCATCCTCCTTCAAGCCCGCGCCCAGTACCTCAAAGCAAAAGCCCCTCCCACCCCCCACCCTCAGCAGCTGACGGTAACCAACTCTTTAAAGTGGAATATAAACAGATCCCATTTCTTATGGAACCACTCACTTGCCCCCTCACTCAGAATGAACTTACCCTTCTCCAAGTGCAGGAACTCCAAGTCCCCCAGCCATATTGAGGCACAGGGCAGAGACACTGACCTCCACACCAACAGGACCCGCCTGTGAAAAATCAGCAAGGCGAAAGCAAAAACATCTGCCCCCACTCCTGTCTGCAGTTCCGGCAAGTCCGACACCCCAAATATGGCCCCCAGGAGACTGGCCTCCAAAGCCAAACACAGGATCGCCAACATGGTGCTGCATAATTACCTCCACAACCTCTACAAATTCGGAGCGGACCAGAACATATGTACATGATTGGCCAGACCCCTCCCACACCGTTCACACACGTTCTCCACACCGTCAAACAACCGGCTCATCCTTGACTTTGTCAAGTGCGCTCT